>NC_041381.1:388979960-389036652 GCF_002162155.2 Triticum dicoccoides
CTTTCCAACACGAGGTGCTTGCCCAAGGATAAAATGTAAAAAGGAAAGGTGAAGATCACCATGTCTCTTAATGTAAGACAAGAAGTGAAAGATAGGCCCCTCGCAGAGGGAAGCAGAGGTTGTCATGTGCTTTTATTTCTTCCGTATCACAAGATTGTATAAAGCTTATTTTCTCCACACTAATAAGCCATACATATTTAGAGAGCAATTTTTATTGCTTGCAACATGACAACTTACTTGAAGGATCTTACTCAATCCATAGGTAGGTATGGTGGAATCTCATGGCAAAACTGGGTTTAAGGATATTTGGAAGCACAAGTAGTATCTCTACTTGATACAAGGAATTTGGCTAGCATGAGGGGGAAAGGCAAGCTCAATATGTTGGATGATCCATGACAATATACTTTAACTAAGATGTGAGAAAACATAACCCATTACATTGTATTCCTTGTCCAACATCAACTCTTTAGCATGTCATACTTTAATGAGTGCTCACATTCATAAAAGATGTCCAAGATAGTATATTTATATGTGAGAACCTCTCTTTCTTTATTACTTCCTATTAATTGCAACGATGACCAAGACTATGTTTGCCAACTCTCAACAACTTTTAATCATCATACTCTTTATATGTGAAGTCATTACTATCCACAAGATCAATATGGTCTCTTTTATTTCTTTTTATTCTTTTTTATTCCCTCAAGATCATAGCAAGATAGCAAAGCCCTTGACTCAACACTAATCTTTATTATATATAGCTCACAGACTCGATTACATAGAGGGATCATAAGGCAAAACTCAAAACTAAATCATACCAAAACTTTATTCTACTAGATCAAGATATTACCAAAAGGATCGAACTAAGAAAAACGGTAAAGATAGGAGTGTGATGGTGATACGATACCGGGGCACCTCCCCCAAGCTTGGCAGTTGCCAAGGGGAGTGCCCATACCCATGTGATTATGTCCTTGGAGGTGGTGATGATGGAATTGTTGATGATGTAGGCTTCTTCCTAAATTTACGCTTGAGGATGGAATTTTGCTCCCTTAGATCATCGATCTCCTTCTCAAGGCTTAATATCCTTTTGCATAGTTCCTGTTTGTTTTCCTGCAAGAGATGAAAGGGAATAAACTCGATCTTTGGTTTCTTTGCTGTGTCAGGGAGGCTTGACTTTTTAAACTCCACATGCATGTCCCCAGGTTGAGGTAATGGGGCTTCATCTTCATCTAAGCTTGTCTCCTCCTTTCCTTTAGGCTCATAGTCTTCTTCTTCTTCCATAGTCCAGCCATGATGCTCCAAGTCCCCGTAGACCTTGGGGTCTGCTAGGTAATCAGCCACATAGCTTTCTCCCTCCGAATCCTGGGATGACATATTACTCTAATCTGCGGCAGAAACAGTTCAAGACAAAAATAGAGGATTTTTGCGTGATACGGTGGTCAAAACCTTTGGGAGATTATATAATGAATTTTTACCGACCAAATGAAGTATCATGCAGGAAAACGGAGTTCAGAGAGCACATGAGGTGCCCACGAGGCAGGGGGCGCGCCCAGGGGGTAGGGCGCGCCCTCCACCCTCGTGGACGCCTCATGTCCTTCCCGGACTACTTATTATTTTTCCTATTTTCTTAAATATTCCAAAATGGGGAAAAATTGCTGTTAGGACTGTTTTGGAGTCGGTTTACTTACCGTACCACATACCTATTCCTTTTCGGAGTCTAAAACATTATGGAAAGTGTCCCTTATGTATTCCTCCAGGGTTACGGTTTCAATAACATTAGATTCAACATTTATAGGATTATCTGAGATATAATGTTTGATTCTTTGACCGTTCACCACCTTCGGATTCGTGCATTTGAAGTTGTTGATTTTTATGGCAACGGAACGATAGACCTCCTCGATAACGTAAGGGCCTTACCATTTAGAGAGAAGTTTTCCTGCAAAAAATCCTAAACAAGAGTTGAAAAGCAAAACATAATCGCCTACGTTAAACTCACGCTTTTCTATCCTTTTGTCATGCCATCGTTTAACTTTTTCCTTAAACAGTTTGGCATTCTCATAGGCATGGGTTCTCCATTCATCAAGTAAGCTAATGTCAAATAACCTCTTCTCACCGGCAAGTTTGAAATCATAATTGAGCTCTTTAATGGCCCAATATGCCTTATGTTCTAGTTCGAGAGGTAAATGACATGATTTTCCATAAACCATTTTATACGGAGACATACCCATAGGATTCTTATATGCAGTTCAATAAGCCCATAATACATCGTCAAGTTTCTTGGACCAATTCTTTCTACATCTATTAACAGTCTTTTGCAAAATTAATTTGAGCTCTCTGTTACTCAATTCTACTTGACCACTAGACTGTGGGTGATATGGAGATGCAATTCTACGATTAACATCATACTTAGCAAGCATTTTACGAAAAGCACCATGAATAAAATGTGAACCACCATCAGTCATTAAATATCTAAGGACTCCAAACCTCGGAAAAATTAACTTCTTTAAGCATCTTAATAGAGGTGTTATGATCAGCACTACTAGTTGGAATAGCTTCTACCCACTTAGTAACGTAACCTACAACAACTAAAATATGTGTGTACCCATTAGAGGCAGGAAAAGGTCCCATATAATCAAAGCCCCAAACATCAAATGGTTCAATAACAAGAGAATAATTCATAGGAATTTCTTGACGTCTACTAATATTACAAATTCTTTGACATCATCATAAGACAAGACAAACTTACGGGCATCTTTAAAAAGAGTAGGCCAATAAAAACCGGATTGCAATACCTTATGTGCAGTTCTATCTCCAGCATGGTGTCCTCCATATGCCTCGGAGTGACACTTGCATAGGATCTGTTCCTGTTCATGCTCAGGTACACAACGTCTAATAACACCATCTACTCCTTCTTTATAAAGGTGTGGGTCATCCCAGAAGTAATGCCTTAAATCATTGAAAAACTTTTTCTTTTGCTGGTATGTGAAACTAGGTGGTATGAATTTAGCAACAATGTAATTAGCATAATCAGCATACCATGGGACAGTACGAGAAGCATTTATGACAGCTAATTGTTCATCAGGAAAGCTATCATCAATAGGTAGTGGGTCATCAAGGACATTCTCTAACCTAAACAAGTTGTCTGCAACGGGGTTCTCAGCTCTCTTTCTATCAATAATATGCAAATCAAATTCTTGTAGCAAGAGAACCCATCTAATAAGTCTAGGTTTAGTATCTTTCTTTTCCATAAGATATTTAATAGCAGCATGATTAGTGTGAATAGTTACTTTAGAATCAACAATATAAGGTCTGAACTTATCACAAGCAAATATAACTGCTAAGAATTCTTTTTCAGTAGTAGCATAATTTCTCTGGGCAGTATCTAGAGTTTTACTAGCATATTGGATAACATTTAGTTTCTTATCAACTCTTTGTCCTAGAAAAACACCTACAGCATAATCACTAGCATCACACATAATTTCAAAGGGTAAATTCCAATCAGGTGGCTGAACAATAGGTGCAGAAATCCAAGCCTTCTTAAGTATTTCAAATGCTTCTACACAATCATCATCGAAGACAAAAGGAATATCTTTTTGTAAGAGATTAGTCAGAGGTCGAGACATTTTAGAGAACTCCTTAATGAACCTCCTATAAAAACCGGCATGACCAAGGAAACTTCTTATACCTTTAATGTCTTTGGGACACAGCATCTTTTCAATAGCATCAATCTTAGCTTTATCAACTTCAATACCTCTTTCAGAAATTTTATGCCCCAAGACAACACCTTCATTAACCATAAAGTGGCACTTCTCCCAATTCAAGACAAGACTAGTATCTTCGCATCTCTGCAAAACTTGATTAAGGTTGCTCAAGCAACCGTCAAAAGAGGATCCATAAACGGAGAAATCGTCCATGAATACCTCACAAATCTTTTCAGAAAAGTCAGAGAATATAGCCACCATGCATCTTTGAAAGGTAGCAGGTGCATTACATAAACCAAAAGGCATACGTCTATAAGCAAAAGTATCGAAAGTGCAAGTAAAAGTGGTCTTTTCTTGATCCTCTGCTGACACAGGTATTTGAGAGAAACTAGAGTAACCATCTAGAAAGCAAAAATGTGTATGTTTGGATAGTCTTTCTAGCATTTGATCAATAAAAGGTAAAGGGTAATGATCCTTTTTAGTAGCTTTATTTAATTTGCGTAAATCAATTACCATCCTATAACCTGTAATAATTCTTTGCGGGATCAATTCATCTTTATCATTAGGAACGACAGTAATACCTCCCTTCTTAGGGACACAACGGACAGGACTTACCCACTGACTATCAGCAACGGGATAAATTATACCTGCCTCAAGGAGCTTTAGTATTTCCTTTCTTACCACTTCTTTCATCTTAGGATTTAACCGTCGTTGGTGATCAATAACTGGTTTGGCGCCTTCCTCCAATTTTATTTTGTGTTGGCATAAAGTGGGACTAATTCCCTTAAGATCATCAAGAGTATACCCAGTAGCAACATGGTGCTTCTTCAGAGTTTTCAATAATCTTTCCTCTTCCTGCTCTGAAAGGTTAGCACTAATACTAACAGGATATATCTTCTTTTCATCAGGATAAGCATATTTGAGAGTATCAGGTAATGGCTTAAGCTCAACCACGGGATCACCCTTGGGTGGTGGAGGATCCCCTAAGATTTCAACAGGCAAGTTATGTTTCAAAATAGGTCCATGTTTAAAGAATACTTCATCTATCTCCCTTCTTTCATTCATAAACATATCATTTTCATGGTCTAGCAAATATTGTTCTAAAGGATCATTAGGAGGCACGACAATAGAAGCAAGACCAATAATTTCATCCTTACTAGGCAATTCTGGGTTGTCTACGAAACTTAGCAAAATTAAACTCCTGAGACATATCCCCCAAACCAATAGTAACAACATCCTTTTCGCAATCTATCTTAGCATTAACAGTGTTCAAGAAGGGTCTACCAAATATAATGGGACAAAAGTCATCTTGTGGGGAACCAAGTACAAGAAAATCAGCAGGATATTTAACTTTCCCACACAAGACTTCAACATCTCTAACAATCCCAATTGGTGAAATAGTATCTCTATTGGCAAGGTTAATTGTAACATCAATTCCTTCTATCTCAGCAGGTGCAATGTCATGCATAATTTCTTCATATAAGAAATGAGGTATTGCACTAGCACTAGCACCCATATCACATAAGCCATGATAACAATGATATCCTATTTTAACAGAAATAACAGGCATGCCTACAACAGGTCTATGTTTCTTAGCATCGGGTCTAGCAATTCTAGTAGCTGCATCACAGAAATAAATAACATGCCCATCAATATTATCAGCCAAGAGATCTTTAACCTTAGCAATACTAGGTTCAACTTTAATTTGCTCAGGTGGTGTATATGGTCTAGTATTACTCTTACGAACCACAGTTGAAGCTTTAGCATGATCCTTTATCCTAACAGAGAAAGGTGGTTTCTCAATATAAGTGGAAGGAACGATATGATCATTATAAGTGATAGCCTTTTGTTCAACTGTAATAGGTGCAACTACATTTACTTCAGTGGGAGGATTGTATTTAAACCACTTCTCCTTAGGGAGGTCAACATGAGTAGCAAATGATTCACAGAAGGAAGCTACTATCTCAGAGTCAAGTCCATATTTAGTGCTAAATCCATGAAAAGCATCGGTATCCATAAAAGATTTAACACAATCAAACTTAGGTGTCATACCTGACTCCTTACCTTCCTTGAAATCCCAATCTTCAGAGTTGCGTTTAATTCTTTCCAATAAATCCCACTTGAATTCAATAGTCTTCATCATAAAAGACCCAGCACAAGAAGTATCGAGCATGGAGCGATTGTTGAGAGAAAGCCGAGCATAAAAATTTTGAATAATCATTTCTCTTGAGAGCTCATGATTGGGGCATGAATATAACATCGACTTAAGCCTCCCCCAAGCTTGAGCGATGCTTTCTCCTTCGCGAGGCCAAAGATTATATATATAATTACGATCACGATGAACAAGATGCATAGGATAAAACTTCTGGTGAAATTCCAATTTCAATCATTTGTAGTCCCATGATCCCATATTATCACATAGCCTATACCATGTCAATGCATCTCCCTTCAAAGATAAAGGGAAGACCTTCTTCTTGATAACATCATCTGGCATACCTACAAGCTTAAATAATCCACAAACTTCATCCACATAGATTAGGTGTAAATCGGGATGCAATGTTCCATCTCCTACAAAGGGATTAGCTAGCAATTTCTCTACCATACCCAAAGGAATTTCAAAGTAAACATTCTCAGTAGGTTCAGTAGGTTGAGGAGCAACTCTTTGATCTACTGGTCGGGGTGAAGATACCCCGAACAAGCCCCTCAAAGGATTATGTTCCATAGTAACAAGTGACAGTAAATTTCAGCACACTATATAAATTTTTCCTTATCAAGTTCCACTCACCAAAGGCGCTTCACTCCCCGGCAACGGCGCCAGAAAAGAGTCTTGATGGCCCAAAAGTGTAGGGGATCTATCGTAGTCCTTTCGATAAGTAAGAGTGTCGAACCCAACGAGGAGCAGAAGGAAATGACAAGCGGTTTTCAGTAAGGTATTCTCTGCAAGCACTGAAATTATCGGTAACAGATAGTTTTGTGATAAGGTAATTTGTAACGGGTAACAAGCAGTGAAACTAATAAGATGCAGAAAGGTGGCCCAATCCTTTTT
This sequence comes from Triticum dicoccoides, assembly GCF_002162155.2. Lineage (NCBI taxonomy): Eukaryota > Viridiplantae > Streptophyta > Magnoliopsida > Poales > Poaceae > Triticum > Triticum dicoccoides. The sequence continues at coordinate 388,986,705 of NC_041381.1, forward strand.
GTAGCAAAGGACAAGCCTGGACAAATTCTTATGTAAAGAAAAGCGATCCCGAGGACACATGGGAATTATCGTCAATCTAGTTTTCATCACATTCATATGATTCGCGTTCGTTACTTTGATAATTTGATATGTGGGTGGACCGGTGCTTGGGTACTGCCCTTTCTTGGACAAGCATCCCACTTATGATTAACCCCTATAGCAAGCATCTGCAACTACAAAAGAAGTATTAAGGTAAACCTAACCATAGCATGAAACAAATGGATCCAAATCAGCCCCTCACGAAGCAACACATAAACTAGGTTTTAAGCTTCTGTCCCTCTTGCAACCCATCATCTACTTATTACTTCCCAATGCCTTCCTCTAGGCTTAAATAATGGTGAAGTGGCATGTAGTCGATGCTCACATAACACCACTAGAGGAGAGACAACATACATCTCATCAAAATATCGAACGAATACCAAATTCACATGACTACTAATAGGAAGACTTCTCCCATGTCCTCAGGAACAAACATAACTACTCACAAAGCATATTCATGTTCATAATTAGAGGGATATTAATATGCATTAAGGATATGAACATATGATCTTCCACCAAATAAACCAACTAGCATCAACTAAAAGGAGTAATCAACACTACTAGCAACCCACAGGTACCAATCGAAGGTTTGGGTACAAAGATTGGATACAAGAGATGAACTAGGGTTTGAGAGGATATGGTGCTGGTGAAGATGTTGATGGAGATTGACCCCCTCCAGATGAGAGGATCGTTGGTGATGACGATGGTGATGATTTCCCCCTCCCGGAGGGAAGTTTCCCCGGCAGAACAGCTTCGCTGGAGCCCTAGATTAGTTCTGCCAAGGTACCGCCTCGTGGCGGCGGAGTTTTGTCCCATAAGATTGCTTGTGATTTTTTTCCAGGGTAAAAGACTTCATATAGCAGAAGATGGGCACCGGAGGGCTACCAGGTGGCCCATGAGGCAGGGGGCGCGCCTAGGGGGGTAGGGCGCGCCCCCCACCCTTGTGGCCAGGGTGTGGGCCCCCTCTGGTACTTCTTTCGCTCAATATTTTTTATTAATTCCCAAAATGACTTTCATGGAGTTTCAGGACTTTTGGAGCTGTGCAGAATAGGTCTATAATATTGATAACCCACAAGTATAGGGGATCGCAATAGTTTTCGAGGGTAGAGTATTCAACCCAAATTTATTGATTCGACACAAGGGGAGCCAAAGAATATTCTCAAGTATTAGCAGTTGAGTTGTCAATTCAACCACACCTGGATAACTTAGTATCTGCAGCAAAGTGTTTAGTAGCAAGCTCAAGAATTACTTGGGACCTCATAAATTTGACATGCAAGCTCAAGAACAGGGTCACCTAGGCAGCAAAAATTTGCAATGAATAAAGCACTAGAACAAAAACTAATTGGACCATTGGAGGAGTCACATACAAAGGAACAATCTCCCAAAGCAGTTTTGTGAATGGAGCTTTGAGCAAGGAGATTGAAAATGGCAGCAAAGTGAGCTAGAACTCGTGCTTGAGCTGGATGGTGATTTTTTTTGGGAGGAAGATGAAGTGTGTGGGTGTAGGAATAACTGGAGGGGGGGCACCATGGGCCCACGAGGCAGGGGCGCGCCCTGGACCCTCGTGGCCAGGTGCCAGCTCCCTCTACTGTGTTCTCGATGCCAGATATTCTTGAGTATTCCAGAAAAAAGCATACTAAATTTGCAGGGCATTTGGAGAACTTTTATTTTTGGGATATTTTTTATTGCATGGATAATTCAAAAAACAGACAGAAAAATTCTATTTTTACTTTATTTAATCTAAATAACAGAAAGTAGAAGGAGGGTACAGAAGGTTGTGCCTTCTAATTTCATCCATCTCATGCTCATCAAAAGGAATCCACTAACAAGGTTGATCAAGTCTTGTTAAAAAACTCATTCCGAATAACATGGAACTGGAGAAATTTCGAATAACACTAGGTTACCTCAATGGGGATATGCACATCCCCAATAATAAGAATATCATATTTCTTCTTGACAGTAGGAAGCAGAAATTCAAAACCTCCAATAATGATAGTTGGAATTTTTCCAATAGAATTGATGATATGAACTTGAGGTTGTTTCCTCGGAAAGTGTACCATATGCTCATTACCATTAACATGGAAAGTGATATTGCCTTTGTTGCAATCAATAACAGCCCCTGCAGTATTCAAAAAGGGTCTACCAAGGATAATCGGCATACTATCATCCTCGGGAATATCAAGAATAACAAAGTCCGTTAAGATAGTAATGTTTTCAACCACAACAGGCACATCCTCACAAATACCGACATGTATAGTAGTTGATTTATCAGCCATTTGCAAAGATATTTCAGTAGGTGTCAACTTATTCAATTCAAGTCTATGATATAAAGAGAGAGGCATAACACTAACACCTGCTCCATGATCACATAAAGCAGTTTTAACATAGCTTCTTTTAATGGAACATGGTATAGTTGGTACTCCTGGATCTCCAAGTTTCTTTGGTATTCCACCCTTAAAAGTATAATTAGCAAGCATGGTGGAAATTTCAGCTTCCAATATCTTTCTTTTATTCATAATAATATCTTTCATGTACTTAGCATAAGGATTCACCTTAAGCATATCAATTAAGCACATACGTAAGAAGATAGGTCTAATCATTTTAGCAAAGCGCTCAAAATCCTCATCATCCTTTTTCTTGGATGGCTTAGGTGGAAAAGGCATGGGTTTCTGAACCCATGGTTCTCTTTCTTTACCGTGCTTCCTAGCAACAAAATCTCTCTTATCATAACGTTGATTCTTTGATTGTGGGTTATCAAGATCAACAACAGGTTCAATCTCTACATCATTATTATTGCTAGGTTGAGCATCAACATGAACATTATCATTAACATTATCACTAGGTTCATGTTCATCACCAGATTGTGTTTCAGCATCAGAAATAGAAATATCATTGGGATTCTCAGGTGTGTCTACAACAGGTTCACTAGAAGCATGCAAAGTCCTATCATTTTTCTTTTTCTTCTTTTTAGAAGGACTAGGTGCATCTAAATTATTTCTCTGAGAATCTTGCTTAATTCTCTTAGGGTGGCCTTCGGTATACAAAGGTTCCTGAGTCATTTTACCAGTTCTAGTAGCCACTCTAACAGCAAAGTCATATTTATTATTTAATTCATCGAGCAAATCACTTTGAGCCTTAAGTACTTGTTCTGCTTGAGTGGTAACCATAGAAGCATATTTACTAATGATTTTAAGTTCACCTTTAACTCTAGCCATATAATCACTCAAGCATCCAATCATGTAAGAATTACTCTTTAATTCTCTACCAACATAAGCATTGAAATTTTCTTGTCTAGCCATAAAGTCATCAAATTCATCCAAACATTGGCTAGGAAACTTAGTAGGCGGGATTTCAACTTTATCATATCTATAGAGATAATTTACCTTTACTACCTATGTCGGGTTATCAAGACCATGTGTTTCTTCAGTAGGTGGTATATTAAGACCATTTATTTCTTCAACAGGAGGTAAATTCTTAACATATTCAGCTTTAATACCTTTTTCTTTCATAGATTTCAATGCCTCTTGCATATCTTCAGGACTGAGAAATAGAACACCTCTTTTCTTCGGAGTAGGTTTAGGAGTTGGCTCAGGAATTGGCTTAGGAATTGGCTCAGGAAGAGTCCAATTATTTTCATTAGTCAACATATTATTCAATAGCAATTCAGCTTGATCGGCTGTTCTTTCCCTGAAAACACAACCAGCACAACTATCCAAGTGGTCCTTGGAAGCATCGGTTAGTCCATTATAAAAGATATCAAGTATTTCATTTTTCTTAAGAGGATGATCAGGCAAAGCATTAAGTAATCGGAGAAGCCTCCCCCAAGCTTATGGGAGACTCTCTTCTTCAATCTGCACAAAATTATATATTTCCCTCAAGGCAGCTTGTTTCTTATGAGCAGGGAAATATTTAGCAGAGAAGTAATATATCATATCCTGGGGACTACGCACACAACCAGGATCAAGAGAATTAAACCAAGTTTTAGCATCACCCTTTAATGAGAACAGAAATATCCTAAGGATATAATAGTAGCGGGATTTCTCATCATTAGTGAACAGGGTGGCTATATCATTCAATTTAGTAAGATGTGCCACAACAGTTTCAGATTCATAGCCATAAAAAGGATCAAATTCAACCAAAGTAATTATCTCAGGATCGATAGAGAATTCATAATCATTATCAGTAACAAAGATAAGTGAAGTAGCAAAAGGAGGTCATATTTCATTCTACCATTTAGAGATTTCTGTTTCAGCTTAGCTAGTAACTTCTTAAGATCAGATCTATCATTGCAAGCAAGAAAATCTCTAGCAGTTTCTTCATCCATAACATAACCCTCAGGAACAATAGGCAATTCATACTTAGGGGGAGAACCTTCATCATCACTATCTTCAATAATTTCATTCTCTCTAACCCTAGCAAGTTGTTCATCAAGAAATTCACCTAATGGCACAGTAGTATCAAGCATAGATGTAGTTTCATCATAAGTATCATGCATAGTAGAAGTGGCATCATCAATAACATGCAGCATATCAGAATTAATAGCAGAAGCAGATTTAGGTGTCGCAAGCTTACTCATAACAGAAGGAGAATCTAGTGCAGAGCTAGATGGCAGTTCCTTACCTCCCCTCGTAGTTGAGGGATAAATCTTAGTTCTTTCGTCTTTCAAGTTCCTCGTAGTGACCAGCAGATATAAATCTCAAGTGACTCAAAGAATAGATCTATGCTCCACGGCAACGGCGCCAGAAAATAGTCTTCATAACCCACAAGTATAGGGGATCGCAACAGTTTTTGAGGGTAGAGTATTCAACCCAAATTTATTGATTGGACACAAGGGGAGCCAAAAAATATTCTCAAGTATTAGCACTTGAGTTGTCAATTCAACCACACCTAGATAACTTAGTATCTGCAGCAAAGTGTTTAGTAGCAAAGCAGTATGGAAGTAACGGTAATAGTGGCAAAAGTAACAGTAGCAGTTTTGTAGTAATTGTAACAGCGGCAACGGTAAAGTAAATAAGCAAAGCACAATATGTGAAAAGCTCGTAGGCATTGGATCAATGATGGATAATTATGTCGGATGCGATTCCTCATGTAATAGTTATAACATAGGGTGACACAGAACTAGCTCCAATTCATCAATGTAATGTAGGCATGTATTCCGAATATAGTCATACGTGCTTATGGAAAAGAACTTGCATGACATCTTTTGTCCTACCCTCCCATGGCAGCAGGGTCCTAGTGGAAACTAAGGGATATTAAGGCCTCCTTTTAATAGAGTACCGGACCAAAGCATTAACACATAGTGAATACATGAACTCCTCAAACTACGGTCATCACTGAGAACTATCCCGATTATTGTCACTTCGGGGTTGTCGGATCATAACTCATAATAGGTGACTATATACTTGCAAGATAGGATCAAGAACTCACATATATTCATGAAAACATAATAGGTTCAGATCTGAAATCATGGCACTCAGGCCCTAGTGACAAGCATTAAGCATAGCAAAGTCATAGCAACATCAATCTGAGAACATAGTGGATACTAGGGATCAAACCCTAACAAAACTAACTTGATTACATGGTAAATCTCATCCAACCCATCACTGTCCAGCAAGCCTACGATGGAATTACTCACGCACGGCGGTGAGCATCATGAAATTGTGACGGAGGATGGTTGATGATGACGACGGTGATGAATCTCCCTCTCCGGAGCCCCGAACGGATTCCAGATGAGCCCTCCCGAGAGAGATTAGGGCTTGGCGGCGGATCCGTATCGTAAAACGTGATGAAACTTTCTATCTGATTTTTTTCTCCGCGAAAGCAAATATATGGAGTTGGAGTTGAGGTCGGTGGACGTCCAGGGGGCCCACGAGGCAGGGGGCACGCCCTAGGGGAGGGGGCGCGCCCCCCACCTGTTGGAAATATGCCCTAGAGGCAATAATAAAATGATTATTATTATATTTCCTTGTTCATGATAATTGTCTATTATTCATGCTATAATTGTGTTATCCGGAAATCGTAATACATGTGTGAATACATAGACCACAACATGTCCCTAGTGAGCCTCTAGTTGACTAGCTCGTTGATCAACAGATAGTCATGGTTTCCTGACTATGGACATTGGATGTCATTGATAACGGGATCACATCATTAGGAGAATGATGTGATGGACAAGAGCCAATCCTAAGCATAGCACAAGATCATGTAGTTCGTTTGCTAGAGCTTTTCCAATGTCAAGTATCATTTCCTTAGACCATGAGATCATGTAACTCCCGGATACCATAGGAGTGCTTTGGGTGTACCAAACATCACAACGTAAGTGGGTGGCTATAAAGCTATACTACAGGTATCTCCGAAAGTGTCTGTTGGGTTGACACGGATCGAGACTGGGATTTGTCACTTCATATGACGGAGAGGTATCTCTGGGCCCACTCGGTAATGCATCATCATAATGAGCTCAATGTGATCAAGTGGTTGGTCACGGGATCATGCATTACGATACGAGTAAAGTGACTTGCTGGTAACGAGATTGAATGAGGTATTGGGATACCGACGATCGAATCTCGGGTAAGTAACGTACCGATTGACAAAGGGAATTGTATACGGGATTACCTAAATCCTCGACATCGTAGTTCATTCGATGAGATCATTGTGGAACATGTGGGAGCCAACATGGGTATCCAGATCCCGCTGTTGGTTATTGGCCGGAGAGCTGTCTTGGTCATGTCTACGTGATTCCCGGACCCGTAGGGTCTACACACTTAAGGTTCGGTGACGCTAGGGTTGTAGAGATATTAGTATGCGGTAACCCGAAAGTTGTTCGGAGTCCTGGATGAGATCCTGGACGTCACAAGGAGTTCCGTAATGGTCCGGAGGTGAAGAATTGTATATAGGAAGTCCAGTTTCGGCCACCGGGAAAGTTTCGAGGGTCACCAATATTGTACCGGGACCACCGGAAGGGTCCCGGGAGTCCACCGGGTGGGGCCACCTATCCCGGAGGGCCCCATGGGCTGAAGAGGGAAGGGAACCAGTCCCTGGTGGGCTGGTGCGCCCCCCTTGGGCCTCCCCCTGCGCCTAGCGTTGGAAACCCTAGGGGTGGGGGGCGCCCCACTTGACTTGGGGGGCAAGTCCCCCCCCCTAGCCCCCCCCCCTTGAGATTAGATCTCTAGGGGGCCGGTGCCCCCCTAGGGCCCCTATATAAAGAGGGGGGAGGGAGGGCAGCCGCACCCTAGTCCCTGGCGCCTCCCTCTCCCCACGTACCACCTCTCCCTCTCGCTGAGCTTGGCGAAGCCCAGCCGAGATCGCCGCTACTTCCACCACCACGCCGTCATGCTGCTAGATATCCATCAACCTCTCCTTCCCCCTTGCTGGATCAAGAAGGAGGAGACGTCTTCCCCAACCGTACGTGTGTTGAACGCGGAGGTGATGTCCGTTAAGCACTAGGATCTTTGGTGATTTGGATCACGACGAGTACGACTCCCTCAACCCCGTTCTCTTGAACGCTTCCGCTCGCGATATACAAGGGTATGTAGATGCACTCCTCTCTCGTTGCTAGATGACTCCATAGATTGATCTTGGTGAAGCGTAGAAAATTTTTATTTTCTGCAACGTTCCCCAACAGTGGCATCATGAGCTAGGTCTATGCGTAGTTTCTATGCACGAGTAGAACACAAATTTGTTGTGGGCATAGATGTTGTCAATTTTCTTGCCACTACTAGTCTTATCTTGTTTCGGCGGCATCGTGGGATGAGGCGGCCCGGACCGACCTTACATGTACGCTTACGTGAGACAGGTTCCACCAACTGACATGCACTAGTTGCATAAGGTGGCTAGCGGGTGTCTGTCTCTCCCACTTTAGTCGGATCGGATTCGATGAAAAGGGTCCTTATGAAGGGTAAATATAAATTGGCATATCACGTTGTGGTTTTACGTAGGTAAGAAACGTTCTTGCTAGAACCCTATTGCAGCCACGTAAAAGCATGCAACAACAATTAGAGGACGTCTAACTTGTTTTTGCAGCATATGCCTTGTGATGTGATATGGCCAAAAGGTTGTGATGAATGATATATATGTGATGTATGAGATCATGTTCTTGTAATAGGAATCACGACTTGCATGTCGATGAGTATGACAACCGGCAGGAGCCATAGGAGTTGTCTTAATTATTGTATGACCTACTTGTCAATGATTAAATGCCATGTAATTACTTTACTTTATTGCTAAACCGTTAGCCATAGTAGTAGAAGTAATAGTTGGCGAACAACTTCATGGAGACACGATGATGGAGATCATGGTGTCATGCCGGTGACGAAGATGATCATGGCGCCCCGAAGATGGAGATCAAAGGAGCAATATGATATTGTTCATATCATGTCACTATTTGATTGCATGTGATGTTTATCATGTTTTTGCATCTTATTTGCTTAGAACGACGGTAGTAAATAAGATGATCCCTCATAATAATTTCAAGAAAGTGTTCCCCCCAACTATCGCCGTTGCGAAAGTTCGTTGTTTCGAAGCACCACGTGATGATCGGGTGTGGTAGATTCCAACGTCCACATACAACGGGTGTAAGACAGATTTACACATGCAAAACACTTAGGTTGACTTGACAAGCCTAGCATGTACAGACATGGCCTTGGAACACAAGAGACCGAAAGGTCGAACATGAGTCGTATGGAAGATACGATCAACATGGATATGTTCACCGATGATGACTAGTCCATCTCACGTGATGAACGGACACGGCCTAGTTGACTCGGATCATGTATCACTTAGATGACTAGAGGTATGTCTAATCTGAGTGGGAGTTCATTAAATAATTTGATTAGATGAACTTAATTATCATGAACTTAGTCTAAAAACACTTGCAAAATTTCTTGTGGATCAAATGGCCAACGCTCATGTCAACCTCAACTTCAACGCGTTCCTAGAGAAAACCAAGCTGAAAGATGATGGCAGCAACTATATGGACTGGGTCCGGAACCTGAGGATCATCCTCATAGCTGCCAAGAAAGCATATGTCCTAGAAGCACCGCTAGGTGAAGCACCCATCCCAGAGAACCAAGACGTTATGAACGCTTGGTAGTCTCGTGTTGATGATTACTCCCTCGTTCAGTGTGGCATGATTTACAGCTTAGAACCGGGGCTCCAAAATCGTTTTGAGAAACACGGAGCATATGAGATGTTCGAAGAGATGAAAATGGTTTTCCAAGCTCATGCCCGGGTCGAGTGATATGAAGTCTCTGACAAGTTCTATAGTTGTAAGATGGAGGAAAATAGTTCTGTCACTGAGCACATACTCAAAATGTCTGGGTTGCACAACCGCTTGTCCCAGTTGGACATTAACCTCCCGGAGGAGGCGGTCATTGACATAATCCTTCAGTCGCTCCCACCTAGCTACAAGAGCTTTGTGATGAACTACAATATGCAGGGGATGTTGAAAACTATTCCTGAAGTATTTTCAATGTTGAAATCAGCGGAGGTGGAAATCAAAAAGGAACATCAAGTGTTGATGGTCAATAAAACCACTAGTTTCAAGAAAGGCAAGGGTAAGAAGAACTTCAAGAAGGACGGAAAGGGAGTTGCCGCGCCCGGTAAGCAAGTTGCCAGGAAGAAGCCAAAGAATGGACCCAAGCCTGAGACTGAGTGCTTTTATTGCAAAGGGAAGGGACACTGGAAGCGGAACTGCCCCAAATACTTAGCGGACAAGAAGGCCGGCAACACTAAAGGTATATGTGATATACATGTAATTGATGTGTACCTTACTAGTACTCGTAGTAGCTCCTGGGTATTTGATACCGGTGCGGTTGCTCATATTTGTAACTCAAAACAGGAGCTGCGGAATAAGCGGAGACTGGCGAAGGACGAGGTGACGATGCGCGTCGAGAATGGTTCCAAGGTCGATGTGATCGCTGTCGGCATGCTATCTCTACATTTACCTACGGGATTAGTTTTAAACCTCAATAATTGTTATTTAGTGCCAGCTTTGAGCATGAACATAGTATCTGGATCTCGTTTAATACGAGATGGCTACTCATTTAAATCCGAGAATAATGGTTGTTCTATTTATATGAGAGATATGTTTTATGGTCATGCCCCGCTGGTCAATGGTTTATTCTTAATGAATCTCGAACGTGATGTTACACATATTCATAGTGTGAATACCAAAAGATGTAAGATTGATAATGATAGTCCCACATATCTGTGGCACTGCCGCCTTGGTCGGTGTCAAACGCATGAAGAAGCTCCATACAGATGGACTTTTGGAGTCTCTTGATTTCGAATCATTTGACATGTGCAAACCATGCCTCATGGGTAATGACCAAGACTCTGTTCTCCGGAACAATGGAGCGAGCAACCAACTTATTGGAAATTATACATACTGATGTGTGCGGTCCAATGAGTGTTGAGGCTCGCGGTGGCTATCGTTATGTTCTCACTCTCACTGATGACTTAAGTAGATATGGGTATGTCTACTTGATGAAACACAAGTCTGAGACCTTTGAAAAGTTCAAGGAATTTCAGAATGAGGTAGAGAATCAACGTGACCGAAAAATTAAGTTCTTACGATCAAATCGTGGAGGAGAATATTTAAGTCACAAATTTAGTACGCACTTAAGGAAATGTGGAATTGTTTCACAACTCACGCCGCCTGGAACACCTCAGCGTAATGGTGTGTTCGAACGTCGTAATCGCACCTTATTGGATATGGTGTGGTCTATGATGTCTCTTACCGATTTACCGCTATCATTTTGGGGATACGCTTTAGAGACAGCTACAATCACTTTAAATAGGGCACCGTCTAAATCCGTTGAGACGACACCATATGAATTATGGTTTGGGAAGAAACCTAAGCTGTCGTTTCTAAAAGTTTGGGGATGCGATGCTTATGTCAAGAAACTTCAACCTGAAAAGCTCGAACCCAAGTCGGAAAAATGCGTCTTCATAGGATACCCTAAGGAAACCATTGGGTATACCTTCTACCTCAGATCTGAAGGCAAGATCTTTGTTGCCAAGAATGGGTCCTTTCTGGAGAAAGAGTTTCTCTCGAAAGAAGTAAGTGGGAGGAAAGTGGAACTTGATGAAGTACTACCTCTTGAACCAGTAAGTAGCGCAACTCAGGAAGATGTTCCTGTGGTGCCTGAACCGACTGGAGAGGAAGTTAATGATGATAATCAAGGTACTTCGGATCAAGTTACTACTGAACTTCATAGGTCCACAAGGACACGTTCCACACCAGAGTGGTATGGCAACCCTGTCCTGGAAATCATGTCGTTAGACAACGGTGAACCTTCGAACTACGAAGAAGCGATGGCGGGCCCAGATTCCAACAAATGGCTTGAAGCCATGCAATCCGAGATAGGATCCATGTATGAAAACAAAGTGTGGACTTTGACAGACTTGCTCGATGATCGGCGAGCGATAGAAAACAAATGGATCTTTAAGAAGAAGATGGACGCGGATGGTAATGTTACCATCAATAAGGCTCGACTTGTCGCTAAGGGTTATCGGCAAGTTCAAGGGGTTGACTACGATGAGACTTTCTCTCGCGTAGCGAAGCTGAAGTCCGTCCGAATCATGTTAGTAATTGCCGCATACTATGATTATGAGATATGGCAAATGGACGTCAAAACGGCATTCCTTAACGGCTATCTTAAGGAAGAACTGTATATGATGCAGCCGTAAGGTTTTGTCAATCCTGAGAATGTTAACAAGGTATACAAGCTCCAGCGATCCATTTATGGGCTGGTGCAAGCATCACGGAGTTGGAACATTCGCTTTGATGAGATGATCAAAGCATTTGGGTTTATGCAGACTTATGGAGATGCCTGTGTTTACAAGAAAGTGAGTGGGAGCTCTGTAACATTTCTCATATTATATGTAGATGACATACTTTTGATGGGAAATGATATAGAACTTTGGACAGCATTAAGGCCTACTGGAATAAGTGTTTTTCAATGAAGGACCTTGGAGAAGCTGCTTACATATTAGGCATCAAGATATATAGGGATAGATCGAGACGCCTCATAGGTCTTTCACAAAGCACATACCTTGATAAGATATTGAAGAAGTTCAATATGGACCAATCCAAGAAGGGGTTCTTTCCTGTGTTGCAAGGTGTGAAATTGAGCTCGGCTCAATGCCCGACCACGGCAGAAGATAGAGAAAAGATGAGTGTCATCCCCTATGCCTCGGCTAGAGGGTCTATTATGTATGCCATGTTGTGTACCAGACCTGATGTAAACCTTGCCGTAAGTTTGGTAGGAAGGTACCAAAGTAATCCCGGCATGGAACACTGGACAGTGGTCAAGAATATCATGAAGTACCTGAAAAGGACTAAGGATATGTTTCTTGTTTATGGAGGTGACGAAGAGCTCATCGTAAAGGGTTACGTCGACGCTAGCTTCGACACAGATCTGGATGACTCTAAGTCACAAACCGGATACGTGTATATTTTGAATGGAGGGGCAGTAAGCTAGTGCAGTTGCAAGCAAAGCGTCGTGGCGGGATCTACATGTGAAGCGGAGTACATGGCAGCCTCGGAGGCAGCGCATGAAGCAATCTGGATGAAGGAGTTCATCACCGACCTAGGAGTCATACCCAATGTGTCAGGGCCGATCACTCTCTTCTGTGACAACACTGGAGCTATTGCCCTTGCCAAGGAGCCCAGGTTTCACAAGAAGACCAGGCACATCAAGCGTCGCTTCAAATCCATTCGTGAAAATGTTCAAGATGGAGACATAGATATTTGCAAAGTACATACGGATCTGAATGTCGCAGATCCGTTGACTAAAACTCTTCCACGAGCAAAACATGATCAACACCAGAACTCTATGGGTGTTTGATTCATCACAATGTAACTAGATTATTGACTCTAGTGCAAGTGGGAGACTGTTGGAAATATGCCCTAGAGGCAATAATAAAATGATTATTATTATATTTCCTTGTTCATGATAATTGTCTATTATTCATGCTATAATTGTGTTATCCGGAAATCGTAATACATGTGTGAATACATAGACCACAACATGTCCCTAGTGAGCCTCTAGTTGACTAGCTCGTTGATCAACATATAGTCATGGTTTCCTGACTATGGACATTGGATGTCATTGATAACGGGATCACATCATTAGGAGAATGATGTGATGGACAAGACCCAATTCTAAGCATAGCACAAGATCGTGTAGTTCGTTTGCTAGAGCTTTTCCAATGTCAGGTATCATTTCCTTAGACCATGAGATTGTGTAACTCCCGGATACCGTAGGAGTGCTTTTGGTGTACCAAATGTCACAATGTAACTGGGTGGCTATAAAGGTATACTACAGGTATCTCCGAAAGTGTCTGTTGGGTTGACACGGATCGAGACTGGGATTTGTCACTTCGTATGACGGAGAGGTATCTCTGGGCCCACTCGGTAATGCATCATCATAATGAGCTCAATGTGATCAAGTGGTTGGTCACGGGATCATGCATTACGGTACGAGTAAAGTGACTTTCCGGTAACGAGATTGAACGAGGTATTGGGATACCGACGATCGAATCTCGGGCAAGTAACGTACCGATTGACAAAGGGAATTGTATACGGGATTACCTGAATCCTCGACATCGTGGTTCATTCGATGAGATCATCGTGGAACATGTGGGAGCCAACATGGGTATCCAGATCCCGCTGTTGGTTATTGGCCGGAGAGCTGTCTTGGTCATGTCTACGTGATTCCCGAACCCGTAGGGTCTACACACTTAAGGTTCGGTGATGCTAGGGTTGTAGAGATATTAGTATGCGGTAATCCGAAAGTTGTTCGGAGTCCCGGATGAGATCCCGGACGTCACGATGAGTTCCGGAATGGTCCGGAGGTGAAGAATTGTATATAGGAAGTCCAGTTTCAGCCACCGGGAAAGTTTTGGGGGTCACCGGTATTGTACCGGGACCATCGGAAGGGTCCCGGGGGTCCACCGGGTGGGACCACCTATCCCGGAGGGCCCCGTGGGCTGAAGAGGGAAGGTAACCAGTCCCTGGTGGGCTGGTGCGCCCCCTTGGGCCTCCCCTTGCGCCTAGGGTTGGAAACCCTAGGGTTGGGGGGCGCCCCACTTGACTTGGGGGGCAAGTCCCCCCCCTAGCCCCCCCCCCTTGAGATTAGATCTCTAGGGGGTGGCGCCCCCCTAGGGCCCCTATATAAAGAGGGGGGAGGGAGGGCAGCCGCACCCTAGTCCCTGGCGCCTCCCTCTCCCCATGTACCACCTCTCCCTCTCGTTGAGCTTGGCGAAGCCCTGCCGAGATCGCCGCTACTTCCACCACCACGCCGTCGTGCTGCTGGATCTCCATCAACCTCTCCTTCCCCCTTGCTGGATCAAGAAGGAGGAGATGTCTTCCCCAACCATACATGTGTTGAACGCGGAGGTGCTGTCCGTTCAGCACTAGGATCTTCGGTGATTTGGATCACGACGAGTACGACTCCCTCAATCCCGTTCTCTTGAACGCTTCCGCTCGTGATCTACAAGGGTATGTAGATGCACTCCTCTCTCTCGTTGCTAGATGACTCCATAGATTGATCTTGGTGAAGCGTAGAAAAATTTTATTTTCTGCAACGTTCCCCAACACCACCCTCGTGGATAGGGTGTGGGCCCCCTGACGCTGATTATTTCGCCGGTATTTTTTATTTATTCTGAAAAGTTGCTCCGTGGATTTTCAGGTCATTCCGAGAACTTCTATTTCTGCACAAAAATAACACCATGGTAGTTCTGCTGAAAACAGCGTCAGTCCGGGTTAGTTTCATTCAAATCATGCAAGTTAGAGTCCAAAACAAGGGCAAAAGTCTTTGGGAAAGTAGATATGACGGATACGTATCAAATATTTGCTCCTTTTCCAGCCCAGAATCCCATCTGCCGGCATTCTCCCTCTTTATGTAAACCTTGTAAAATAAGAGAGAATAGCCATAAGTATTGTGACATAACGTGTAATAACAGTCCATAATGCAGTAAATATCAATATAAAAGCATGATGCAAAATGGACGTATCACAGTGCTACACGAAGAGGAAACACATGCGCAAGGCACGCTTATGATCTTCAGAGACTTCGTCATCTACCTCGACAGCTTCAGCCATCGCTTTGACTGATCAGGATATTCTGAGACTTAAGCGTCTACTCGCGGCTTCAGGTTCTTCCTCAACGGGTACTGCTGGTTCTAGGACTGATGCTTCCCGCACTGAGCAACCACCCTCTACACAGTCAGGTACATCCCAATGGGTTCTGGACTCTGGAGCTTCTTTTCATATGTCTTCTCATTCTTCCACTTTGTCCTCTCTTCGCTCGCTTAATTCTCCTGTTCATGTCCTCACTGCTGATGGTACTCCTCTTTCTGTCGCTAGTAGAGGCAATCTTACCACTCCTTATTCTGTTCCTGATGTTGCTCATGTTCCTTGACTTACCATGAATCTGTTTTCTGTGGGTCAACTTACTGATTCTAGTTGTCGCGTCATCCTTGACGTTGACTCTTGTTCTGTCCAGGACCGTCGCACGCACACTCTGGTTGGGGCTGGTCCTCGCTGCCGTGATTCTCAGGGTCTTTGGGAGTTGGACTGGCTTCATGTTCCTTTCGCTGCCACCACTATCGCCAGTTCCTCCGCTTCAGTCGCCTCCGCTACTGGTTCTTTCCAGCAGTGGCATCATCGACTTGGTCATCTGTGTGGTTCTCGTTTGTCGTCTTTAGTTCGTCGAGGTCTTCTGGGGTCTATCTTAGGAGATGTCTCTTTAGAGTATCAGGGTTGTCGTCTTGGCAAGCAAATTCAGTAGCATATTCACATAGTGAGTTAGTGTCTAAGCGTCCTTTCGATTTAGTCCATTCTGATGTATGGGGTCTGGCTCCCTTCGCTTCGAAAGGTGGTCATAAATACTTTATTATTTTCATAGATGATTTCTCTCGTTACACATGGCTTTATTTCATGACTTCTCGTAGTGAGGTGTTGTCTATTTATAAGCGTTTTGCTGCCATGGTTCATACTCAGTTCTCTTCACTCATTCGTGTGTTTCATGCTGAATCCACTGGCGAGTATATCTCTAAGATGTTGCGTGGTGTTCTTGCTGAGCAAGGAACTCTCTCTCAATTCTCTTGTCCTGGTGCTCTTGCTCAGAATGGTGTTGCTGAGCGAAAGCATCGTCATCTTCTTGAGACGGCTCGTGCATTGATGATTGCTGCCTCTCTCACACCTCATTTTTGGGCTGAGGCCGTCTCCACCTCCACCTATCTCATCAATCTACAGCCTTCCGCTGCTCTACAGGGTGGTGTTCCTTTCGAGCGTCTTTTTGATCGTTCTCCCGATTATTCGATGCTTCGCTTGTTTGGTTGTGTTTGCTATGTTCTTCTTGCCCCTCGCGAACGCACCAAACTGATCGCTTAGTCTGTTGAGTGTGTCTTCTTAGGCTACATTGATGAGCATAAGGGCTATCGTTGTTGGGATCCTATCGGTCGTCGGATGCGTATCTCTCGAGACGTGACTTTTGATGAGTCTCGTCCCTTCTACCCACGCCCATCTTCCTCAACCTTTTCAGTGGAAGATATCTCTTTCCTCATCTTTCCTGACTCACCTATCACCCCCATCGAGCCTTTGCCTATTCGTTCTGCTCCCTCTGCTTCTCCACCTCTAGTCGATTTACCATCTTCCATGGTCTCCTCGCCTAGCATGTCATCGGATTCTACACCTTCATCTCTGGTGACTTCTTCGTCGCCACCCCCCGATTCTACCTTGGTGATTCCTCCTTCCATTGTTCCATCTTTTCCTCAGTGTTACGCTCGTCGTTCACGTCCTGTGGATGCCTCTTTGGATGTGTCGTCATCCTCATCTCAGCCTACTTATGGCTTGCGTTCTCGTCCTTGTCCGCCTGTTGATCGCTTTGGATTTCCCACCGCTGGTGCTGCTGTTCTTGAGCCGACTTCTTATCGTCAGGCTGTTGTTCATCCTGAATGGCAGTTTGCGATGGCAGAGGAGATTGTTGCTCTTGAACGCACTGGTACGTGGGATCTTGTTTCCCTTCCTTCCGGAGTCCGTCCCATCACTTGTAAGTGGGTCTACAAGGTTAAGACTCGCTCCGATGGTTCTCTTGAGCGTCACAAAGCTTGTCGTGTGGCTCGTGGTTTTCAGCAGGAGCATGGTCGTGATTATGACGAGACTTTTACTCCTGTGGCCCATATGACCACTGTTTGTACACTTCTCGTTGTGGCCTCTGCACGCCACTGGTGTATATCTCAGCTTGATGTTAAGAATGCGTTTTTTAATGGTGAGCTGCGTGAGGAGGTGTACATGCAGCCACCACCTGGGTATTCTATTCCCGATGGCATGTTATGTCGTCTTCGTCGCTCTCCCTATGGCCTTAAGCAAGCCCCCATGCTTGGTTTGAGCGTTTTGCCTCTGTGGTGACTGCCGCTGGTTTTTCAGCCAGTCTCATGATCCAGCATTGTTTATTCACCTTTCTCCTCGTGGTCGAACTCTTCTTCTTCTCTATGTTGATGACATGATCATCATTGGGGATGACCCCGAGTATATTGCCTTTGTAAAGGCCCCTCTTAGTGAGCAGTTTCTTATGTCTGATCTTGAACCTCTTTGCTACTTTCTTGGGATTGAAGTCTCTTTTATCTCTGATGGCTTTTTCATATCCCAAGAAAAGTATATCTAGGATCTTCTTGATCGTGCTGCTCTTACTGACGATCGCATTCTTGAGACTCCCATGGAGCTCAATGTTCACCTCCGTGATACTGATGGTGATCCCATGCCTGACCCGACACGTTATCGTCATCTTGTTAGCAGTCTTGTCTATCTAGCTGTCACTCGTCCGAATATCTCTTATCCGGTTCATATTCTAAGTCAGTTCGTCTCTGCTCCCACATGGCCTCATGGGAATACAAGTTGCTTATTCCTAACAGTTTTCATATTGTATAAATTTAACATTATAAATGTTAATATTTTTTATATAAATATGATCAAACTTTACAAAGTTTGATTTCAAATAATTTATATATAAAAAGTAAAAAGGACCGGTGGGAGTACAAAACATCGACAGTAATTCTGGAGGTTTTCCACGGCTCGTTCCGGCAAACCTAAATTATTATTATATGGCCTTTATGGGTGACAAAATTCGCCTCCCTGCGAACCTAACATTAGACTCGAGAAAAGTTTGGAGCAGGCCCTTCACGTCTTCAACCACCGGACCGAGGATCGATCGGTCCTTACTCTTCTGAGTTGAGCTTGCTCACCACCGTCTTGCAGTCCGACTCCAGAATGGTTCCTTGGAACTCAACTTCCTTTGCCAGCAATACAGCTGTACGGCTTGATGAACGCCGTGGGACTTTGATGCCACCTCAGCCTGACAGGTGACAGTAGACCCCACCGGCTAGAAATGATGTCAAAGTGTGCTTATGCCATATCGGTGCTATTTAAAAAATTATTACACAATCTTGGTGCTTTCTTGTGAAAAAAGGCAGTGGTTATTTCAAAATTGAACACTAAATGCAGTGGCCTTCCAAATTTTCCCTGGCAGAAATGAACCCAAAAATTCAAACTAATTGTTTTTGCTCGTACCCCCAGTGCAGTTTTTTCTTTTTTGCTGGACCAGTACAAGTTATTTTCAGTATGTGGTATTCGTAATCCTATATCGACACATCATCTGTACTTTTATCGTGCACAGAGCGGCTCAGGACTGTACAGTATAGTACACCACATAACAGGTACACATTTACGCTGCATGTATCGGCTAATCTGGCAGTAACCACTATACACTAAGCTTGGGACGGTAATACACACTCGCAAATTTCTTCGTAATGGAGTCAACACACGCCATCCTTATCCTTTCAGGCGTTGCCGGGTTGTCGAGGGGGAACCAGTCGAGATGGCCCTCCTCCGCCCTAGCCGCCGCGATCGCGTCTTTTATCGCAAACAAGACGGCGGAAGCGAGGAAGAACGGTGGCTCTCCTACAGCCTTGGATGAGTGTATGGCCCTTGGATTTGGAACACCCTGCAGTGAAGAGAATAACATGCAGGTTAATCAAGAGACAGCAGGCAAGTGAATATAAATACATGCCTTCCCGAACAACACAGTTCAGGAGTGCCTTGTGAGATGACAGCTAGGAAGTTAATATGTGCTCTGGAATGCCTATGGCCTCTGGAATGGTAGGAGACCCATCCTGTCAGGTATCAATTGCCTTTCCTTTAGATAAAAAGCATTAATTCTTTCCAGATCCTAGTTACCATGATTCGATGATGAATTAGCTATGTAGCATGCACAGGGTTACATTTAAACACCAAAGGCAACATAAGGCAGAATAGCAACAATTAACTGCTACGGTTAGTATAGGACTGGTTAACCGATGTCTGGTTTCATTTTAAAATGATTTCTCAGTAGTTTCAGCGAGCATTTCTTGCGAGATCTGGTGAGCATGTTACAGTATGTGTATAACAATGCCAGATATGTTCAACGAACTGATGTTGTAGCAACTCACTTCTAATATTGCAGTACAAAATATCACTTTTCCGTTGTAATATTTTGAATCCAACTTCTTCAACCAGGTCTAATATCCCCCTACACACCTTGAAGACATAATGCGTTTATATATTGGGAACTTACCTTCAATAGTGAAACCTTGAAATTGAGAGGTATATCATTTACAGAGGGTATTTTGTAAGAGCCAGGACCACAAGTAAAAAGGTGTCCAGGTCGAATCCACTTGTGGTTGTCGTCCCCCCATTTTAGCTCTTCCATGGCAGCCCAACCCAAACCTTGGATGAAAGCTCCTTCGATCTGAAATAACGCATCGAAGCTGAAGAACAATACAAAAAAAAGGGAGAGGATATCACTGCTCCAGAATCCTAATCCATCATATCCTGTAAACATACCTGGCCAATATCAATTGCTGGATTAATCGAATAGCCGAGATCCATGACAATATCAGCTGTCCTTGTGTGGAAATCCCCAGTTAGGGTGTCAATCTCAACTTCTGCAAATGCGGCTCCATAGGTGAAATAATTAAATGGACTCCCCTTGCCAGCAATCCAGTCAAACCCGATATCAGGGGTGATATAAAACCCATGAGCAGAAAGATCTACCCGTTCCATGTAGCATGCTTGAGCTAACTGAAAAACAGAAGATAAAAGGCCATACCAAAATTAATTGGACTGCTAATTTTTTTACAGTTATAATACAATGTTTTTGAATTAAGTTAACTATCCATAAACATACTCCTAGGTTATGTGTGAATAGCAGGAAGCATCACCAAGCCAGCTGCATCAATCAATCTAGAAGAATACTCACATGCTCACAGCTGGCGACAGAGGCACCAAAAAGCTTGAGCTCAGAGAAGCTATGGGGATCATCTTGGCTCAAGCTACAACCCAGAGCATGGACTCAAAATTGTGATTCTACAAAGTTTGAATAGCCTAACAGGGTTCGCTTAGATGTATATCCCTAATTTTGACAACTTGTCAAGTTCAGCTTAACCTTTACCAAACGATTTATATTTCACATAAGTGAACACTATTCTTTCGATGGCACACTCACTTTTGTCGATTTTTTATCAAACACAATCTCAAAGGGGGAGAGCTAGAGCTCGACTTATTGTCAGCCCTAGTTGTGAGCTGTCAAATGTCAGTACAGGGCAAATATGACATCACTGCCACTTCCTCAGATGAAGGAGAAATTCAGTACCTACAGCAAAGAAATGGGTTGTATACTGCAATCCTGGAGGTGGCAACTTCGTGGCAGTAAGCACTCTCACAAAATGCAGGCATAGTATGCTAGGGAAGCACACAAAATTCTACAATATGGTGAGAGAACATATATTTGGGTTAGAAATCAACAGTCTTTGGTGCTTGGCGATCAAGGTGAGGGACTGAGGGTTTCAAGGGATTTCACAGAGGGGAAAGGATGATTTTAAGTGGCTAGATGGAGTTACAACGTCAAGCGCACTTTGTAACACCTCTTTACCAATTTTATTTTCAGAGTTAAAAGTCAATAGATGTCAAGAAGATGCGACACCGCCAACGTGCTCCTCAAGCAGGGATGCCCCACAGCCCTATCTGCTCTCTCTGTCGCATTGCATCTGGAGACGGCTTTGCACCTAGTAGTGAACTGCTCATTCGCACGGTGTGTAGGGACAGACTGCTTGCTGCACTTCGGACTGCATTTCGCCTCTCCTGCGCCTAAGGAGCACAACTCTGATGATTGGTGCTTCCGTTCCATCGGCAACACCTCCAAGCCTGCTGCCAGGAAGATTAACTGCAGTGACGATCTCTGGAGCAATGTCAACAGCAGAGGCTCCATTTTATCCATCGGTCCTTCCAGAATATAGCCACCAATCCGTCACCACCAGTGCATATCGTGGAAGAATGGAATAATGGAGCATCATCGGAGGAGATGGGAACCTACAAACCTACCCACGGATGGTCACTGTCGATGCGCGCAAGCCAGGACCAGCAAATGCGAAGAGCAGCGTTCAGCAGATGCATATCACGGATCTTTTTCATACTTGATGATACAGACGTTACAAACTATTTTCCGTGCTTACACTCCATTACACTGACTCCCGATGGTTTTACTAGTCCAAAGATTGGTACATTACCTGTAGTCCTGTACTGGTTACCCAGTTGTTGGTCCCAAGTCCCAACACTAGGCCTATACACCGGCAGTATCATTAGATATAATGCATTGTACAAATGGAAAGAGCCATGACCGAAGGATTGCTACGATAGCATAACCAGGTAGTAAGCATTACAAGGTGTCAACATAGCATAATGACAGTATTGATCATATTTAGTTGTCTCAGAAATAAAATAATGAATTCATACAGGTTCACCAAGATTCTTCAAGCAAGAACCAATAATGTTGCCCAACTACTCAAAGACACAGAATAGGATATTGGTAGAATTACCTCAGCGAAGGACTTATGATTCCCCCTACTAGCAATGGGTTCCATCCGAGCCTTTATTTGCTGACAAGCATCCAAAACTGCAGCACCATACAAATCCGAACTGGCAGAGGCTGCTGTTGGTGAAGCATTTGGAACCTAAACACATGAAATACATGATCATCCCATCGTTGCTAACACAAATAGTATAATTAAAAAAAGTAAATATATCTTGTGTAGAGGGAGACTTGTTGGCCCCCCTTACCAGGCATGGGTTCCAAATCTCACCTTATCGGTACTTGTCTCTGAGATAAATACACAGTTTAGAGGGATATCTAGTGATGAGGCGGCAACTTGGGCTATCTTTGTGTGTAAACCCTGTCCCATCTCAACCCCGCCATGCGTTACCAGGACAGTACCATCAGTGTAAACTTGCACAAGAGCACCAGCCTGCAATTGTTCATCCATCAAAACTTATGTTATATTCAATTACGATGCAAACAAACATATAATAATGTAACCAATAGGTAAGTTTTTTACTTGTTTAATATTTTTCAGTGGAACATCTATAATTTAAACAAGGATTCAAAATATCATCATGGTACTGAAGTATACACTGGCGAGAAATGTGAAAGCACAAGTACTCCCTGGGTGATTTTGGTAATTAATGTCAACATATCTTTTGTTGGACTAATACTTCTATCTAGTGTATTTCAGATAAGTCCAACGGTGGAGTGGCATGGACAAGAGGATGTGGAACCCCTTCAAGATGCTAAGGACAAAGGATTGGCTCAAGCTCTAAAGTTCAAGACTCTACATTTTCCATTTCAGTGATCCAAGATTACATTGAGTCCATAGGAAAGCCAATACTATTAAAAGGGGATGATGTGTTGCTTAATGGCTTGCTTGCTCAAAGTGCTTACTGATATGCTCCAAAGCCCTCAACCACTTTCTCATATCCACATATGTCCCAAACCAAAAATCAAACTCGGCCCCACCGATTTGATCCATCCGGCGCCACCGAGTTTAGTTGACATAGCCACTGTCAGAAACCCTAGTCACTTCGGTCTAACCGATGGGATCTCGGTCTCACCGAGATGGGCTTGCAAACTCCCTGTTATCTATTACAATATTTTCGGTCTCACCGAGAATATGTAATCGGTCACACCGAGTTTGCCTGACCAACTCTCTGTTTTGCTTATTACCAAATTGGTCCCACCGAGTTGTGTAATCGGTCAAACTGAGATGAGGTTTTACCCTAACCCTTGCACATCGGTTCCACCGAGTTGATCATACCGATCCCACCGAAATGTCTAACGGTCACATTATGAACTAAATCAGTCCGACAGAGTTTTCTGATTTGGTCCCACCGAGTTTGGTGAATCGTGTGTAACGGTTAGATTTTGTGTGGAGGCTATATATACCCCTCCACCCTCTCCTCATTCGTGAGGAAAGCCATTAGAACATGCCTACACTTCCAACATTCATTTTTTGAGAGAGAACCACCTACTCATGTGTTGAGACCAAGATATTCCAATCCAACCATATGAATCTTGATCTCTAGCCTTCCCCAAGTTGCTTTCCACTCAAATCATCTTTCCACCAAATCCAATCCTATGAGAGAGAGTTGAGTGTTGGGGAGACTATCATTTGAAGCACAAGAGCAAGGAGTTCATCAACAACACACCATCTATTACCTTTTGGAGAGTGGTGTCTCCTAGATTGGTTAGGTGTCACTTGAGAGCCTCTGTCAAGATTGTGGAGTTGAACCAAGGAGTTTGTACGGGCAAGGAGATCGCCTACTTCGTGAAGATCTACCCTAGTGAGGCAAGTCCTTCGTGGGCGATGGCCATGGTGGGATAGACAAGGTTTGCTTCTTCGTGGACCCTTCGTGGGTGGAGCCCTCCGTGGACTCGCGCAACCGTTACCCTTCGTGGGTTGAAGCCTCCATCAACGTGGATGTAAGATAGCACCACCTACCAGAACCACGCCAAAAATCTCATTGTCTCCAATTGCATTTGCACACTCCAATCCCATCCCTTTACTTTCTTGCAAGTTGCATGCTTTACTTTCCGCTGCCCATATACTCTTCGCATGCTTGCTTGATATGTATTGTGAATGGTTAAACTTGTGCTTAAACTTCACCTCAACTTGAAAAACTTAAAAACTGCCAACTTTGTGTGTTGAGGGTCTATTCACCCCCCTCTAGACACCTCTTCTCGATCCTTTCAATTGGTATCAGAGCTTTGGTCTCCATTGCTTTGGTTTAAACACCATTGAAGGAAGATGGATGAGTCTACTTTGGGGAGTCTTAGACATAGAGTGCCTATACTTGATGGAGAGTACTTTCATGAGTGAAAAAATGAGATGCTTGTGATTTTCAATGAATATCATTTGAACAAGTACATTACTAGCCCTTGTGCACCTCATGTTGATCCTATGCACCCTACTCTTGATGAGTCCATTGACATGATTCGCAATCTTAGAACTGTTAATCTTATCACTAGAGGTTTGCCTAAAAACTTGATGGGTTGCTTGCCTACTCTTAATTGTGCCTACACTACATGGATATTTCTTGAGGAAAGATTTCCAAACTATTCCTTGCAAAATCTAGATGAGATTCTTCATAAGTCTATTACCTTGAGTAAGATGAATTCCAATGATCCTAAGTTTGGTGATTGTCTATTTGAGCTTACAAATCTTATGCGTGCCAAAGGAGATGTTGGAATTATTAGCAATATTATTTCCGAAGCTATTAGAATTCATAAAGATGATCATTGTCAAAATCATTTATCTAATGAATCACCCTCTCTAGGAATTAATCCACCACATGATGATGTTGAACATGGATACTATGATGAGGATGAGGATAGTGACTATGATCTTGATGATGCAATGAGACACTTTGGTCTTACGGCAAATCTTCGCGGATACATGGCAGGAGGAAAGGAATGGGTCCTTGATAGTGGATGTACCGATCACATGACCGGAGATAAAGATATGTTTCGTGAGCTTGCTGAAAACGACGGCCCTTAAAAGTATGTCACTTTTGGTGATAACTCAAAGGGTAAGATGGTTGGCCTCGGTAAGTTGGTCATCTCACACGATAGCTCCATACAAAATGTCATGCTCGTTGAATCTCTTGGCTATAATCTGCTTTCTGTTTCTAGACTAGCTGACTTTGGTTTCAATGTCCTATTTACCAAAGTAGATTGCCAAGTGTTTCATAGAGATAATCATAAAATGGTCTTTACCGGCATACGTAGAGATGATCTATACATTGTTGATTTCACTAAAAAGGCTCAACCTAGAACTTACTTAATTGCTAATGGCATGTTTGGATCGTTTCCTGGAGATGTTTTGCCTGGCCTGAAGCATGCCTGAAACCTGCCTGGAAGTTGTTTAGTTGGTGGCCTGAAGAATTGCAGTGTGCCTGGTCTGGTTGTCCCTGGGAGAGTGATTAGCCTGGTCTAGTGAAAAAAAAGAAAAAGAAAAAGATATTTTTTGACCCAGGCAGGGTCGTTAGCCTGTGCCAGGCGTCCCAGTTCTCGCGCCTGGCCGGCAGCCTGGATCCTAATCCAAGTTATAGAAAACGAGATGGGACCAGACGATGCCCAATACTTTTAATTAGTGCTACCAGGCGAGGTTACAATCCAAACACGTACACCAAAAAATAGCCTGGCCAGGCAAGAAAAGACCAACATCTCAGGCCCAAGCCAGGCACTGGTTTTTCTCAGGCACTATGTTGAGGATACGAACCAAACTAGCCCTAATCTTCCAAAGGCTGGTTGTGGCATAGACGGTTAGGTCATGTGGGCATGCGAAACCTTGACAAGCTTATTAAAGGTGATCATATCCTTGGTGTTAAAGATGTCATATTTGATAAGGATAGACTTTGCAGCGCTTGCCAAGCAGGAAAATAGGTTGGAGGAAGCCACCCCGTGAAGAACATCATGACCATGAGAAGACCGGTCGAGCTACTTCATATGGATCTCTTTGGTCCCAACGCCTACAAAAGTCTTGGTGGAAACTCATTTGGTCTAGTTATAGTTGATGATTTTTCAAGATTTACGTGGGTGTTCTTTCTCGATGATAAATCGCAGGTCCAAAAGGTCTCCAAGAACTTTGCTAGGAAGATCCAAAATCAATTTGAAGTGAAGATCAAGAAGGTTCGCAGCGACAATGAAACGGAGTTCAAGAACGTCAATGTGGACACCTTTCTTGACGAAGAAGGGATCTCACATGAGTTCTCGGCTACGTACACACCTCAATAAAATGGAGTTGTTGAGAGGAAGAACCGGACACTCATCGAAATGGCAAGAACGATGCTTGATGAATACAAGACGCCAAAACACTTTTGGGCGGAAGCGGTTGAGACAGCTTGTCATGCAACAAATCGCTTGTATCTTCACAAGCTACTCGGCAAGACGGCATACGAGCTCCTCACCAGTAACAAACCCCAAGTTGGATACTTTCGAGTATTCGGCTCAAAGTGCTACATTCTTGATAAGCATCGTCGTTCTAAATTCGCTCCCAAATCTCATGAAGGTTTCCTACTTGGTTATGGCTCAAACTCTCACACTTACTGTGTCTACAACAATTTCACCCGAAAGGTTGAAGAGACGGTAGATGTGAAGTTTGATGCTCGCAAGTAGAGCAATTGCCAATTGATGTAGGAGACAAAGACCCTTCGGAAGCAATCCAAGACTTGTCTATTGGCAAGATCCGTCCAACGGAGGTGAAGGAGAGTACCTCGTCCGTCCAAGTGGAAGCTTCTACCTCACGACAAGGTGACCAAGAGTTGATATGGAAGCATCCACAAGTGGGACACACCAAGATGAAGAAAACGAGGAAGTACACCAAGATGAACCGCATCAACCTCCTTCTCCACCACGACGAGAGAACGACAACGTCAATAATGAAGAAGGCCAAGAAGAAGAACGAGATGATGAAGAAGATGTTCCACCCCGATCAAAGCAAACGCTCTCACGAGTTCGAGCAAGAGTCGCTAGAGACCATCCCGTCAAGCAAATCTACAATGATATCCAAACCGGAAGAATCACTCGCTCTAAATCTCGTTTGGCTAATTTTTGTGAACACTATTCATTCATCTCTAGCATTGAACCCATGAAGGTTGAAGAAGCATTGGAAGATCTGGATTGGATAAATGCCATGCATGAAGAACTACACAACTTTGAGAGAAACCAAGTGTGGACATTGGTCGAGAAGCCCGACAACAACCACAACATCATCGGTACCAAATGGGTGTTTCGCAACAAGCAAGATGAAGATGGACAAGTAGTTCGCAACAAAGCACGTCTCGTCGCCCGAGGCTACACTCAAGTCGAAGGTATGGACTATGGTGAGACATATGCCCCCGTTGCTAGACTTAAGTCCATTCGCATCTTACTTGCCTATGCTAATCACCATGATATCACATTATACCAAATGGACATTAAAAGTGCTTTTCCAAATGGTGAAATTGAGGAGAAAGTTTATGTTAAACAACCTCCCGGCTTTGTTAATCCTAAGAAATCCAATCATGTTTACAAACTTCACAAAGCTCTTTATGATCTTAAACAAGCTCCTAAAGCATGGTATAAATGCTTGACCAAGTTCCTTATTGAAAAAGGCTTTGAGATTGGAAAAATTGATTCTACTCTTTTCACTAAAAGGGTTAATGGAGAATTATTTGTGTGCCAAATTTACGTTGATGATATTATATTTGGATCAACTAACCCTCATTTTAGTGAGAAGTTTGGAAAGCTTATGTCGGAGAAGTTTGAGATGTCTATGATGAGTGAGCTCAAGTTCTTTCTTGGTTTGCAAATCAAGCAAACTAAGAAAGATACCTTTGTCTCTCAAACAAAGTATACCAAGGACTTGTTCAAGAAGTTCAATATACAAGAATGCAAAGGTATGAGTACACCCATGCCTACTAGTGGACATCTTGACTTGACTAAAGATGGTGAACCCGTTGATCAAAAGGTTTACCGCTCTATGATTGGTTCATTATTATATCCATGTGCCTCTCGTCCCGATATTATGCCAAGTGTGTGCATGTGTGCACGATATCAAGCGGTCCCTAAAGAATGTCATCTTAAGGCTGTGAAAAGGATAGTGAGATACTTAATACATACACCAAATTTTGGCATTTGGTATCCTAAGAGGTCTTCTTTTGATCTTGTTGGCTACTCCGATTCGGACTATGCCGGAGACAAGGTTGATAGAAAGTCCACTTCGGGTACTTGTCAATTTCTTGGTAGATCTCTTGTGTCTTGGTCCTCCAAGAAACAAAACTCGATATCCTTATCCACCGCCGAAGCGGAATACATTGCCGCCGGTTCATGTTGTGCTCAATTACTTTGAATGACCCAAACTCTTAAAGATTATGGGATATATGTGAAACATGTTCCTTTGCTTTGTGACAATGAAAGTGCTATTAAGATTGCTCACAATCCCGTGCAACATTCTCAAACTAAGCACATTGAAGTTCGTCATCATTTCATTCGAGATCACGTTGCTAAGGGTGATATTAACCTTAAGCATGTTCGTACCGACAAGCAATTGGCGGATATATTCACTAAACCACTTGATGAGAAAGTGTTTTGCGGGTTGAGAGGTGAATTGAACATCATTGATGCTTCAAACTTGGAGTAGGAACTCCATTTGGATACATGCAAGACATAAGCCTATGACTAATCCTTGATATTTCTCTTATGATGATAGTCACATATCTTGGATATATTTGCACCCTTGCATATTATCTAACCCTTGTAGGTACTTGAAGGAAACTAAATCTACGAGATTGCAACTCACTCAATCTTGAGCAATCTCTACATCACCAAGTCTCTACATTACGGTGGTTGAAGACAAGGAAGCTTGAAACCCTTCAAATATATCCTTTGACAAAATTCCTATATCAAAGTTCATGATTGTCATTTTGGATACACAAGTGCTATTCCTTGCAAGGCTAACTCATGTAGGTAGATGAACTCCAATTACAAGTGGTGCTACAAATGAACTACATCAACATTGTGGATCAAGATTAACACCACCACCCAAGGTATGTTATTTCATCTTAGAGAAGCTTTACCCCAAGACACGGGTCAAAGAAGCTCAACAAGATGTGAACATCAAAATGCTTAAACGAAAAATGGCAACCCCATTTTGAGCTTAAACGATGAGTATGACCTATGATCAAGTGTCTTCACTTGACTCCTAAGTCAATATGCTCTAACATAGGTGACTTCATCGCCGACCAATTCTAGATGAAGTTCTCTAGTGCTTTCTACTTGTTCTTGCATTTGTCTCATGCATATTTGTTCCCTTTTCAAAAAAAAACTTCATCTAGATTTCTTCTCTTTTATTTCTGTTATGCATATCTCTGCATCTAATTCCTTGCAAATCCTTTAATTAATTCATTGCAAATCCTTGTCAGATTTTATTTGCTTAGTGAGTTGAGGTGACTAGTGATTTTTCTCTGAACTGAACTCGGACACACCGACTTGCCTCTTTCGGTCAAACCGAAACTTTTCGGTGCCACCGAAGAAAACAACTCGGTGTAGCCGATCTCAATGCTAAGAAAACACTTTGTCATTTGCATCCTACACATTTTGTTCCAAGTCCACTCGATGATTCTTCTCGTCTACCAGCATCCTTATTTTTTCCTGCTACTTTGCCATCTGACTCAAGGATCAATCCTATCCAATCCTATTTTGACTCACACTCCAGGGAAGACCCTTCTTGGAAATTGATGTCAAAGGGGGAGAGAGAGTTCACATCAAAGCTTAATCATATCAAAAAGGGAAAAGAGTGCTCAATTATCACATCAAGAGAGACCCCGGTTGCTTGGTATTCAAAGAGGAGAGAATTTACATGTCTTTAGAGGGGAAAGACATGTTCATGTTGTTTTTGTGTGTGCTTTGCTCTGATTTTCTATTCCCTATCTTCTCCCAATATCCCATATAAGATTCAGGGGGGGCAAGACATATAAGGGAAGAAAATCTTCAAATTCATTGCATATCATTACCTTTGGGGACATGTTTACACTCAAATAGAGTACCTAGTAGTCACTCTATACATGTCATCCCAATCTTGGTGCTCTTGTGGTTTGCTCTTGCTCTGCTTAGTAGATGTTTCTGTGTTGTCTAACCTTGTTTACTCAGGTTCATCTCTTCCAAAGCTAGCTCAAGACCACAAGGTAAGTATATGCATCACACTCGTGTGCATGAGGATATCTTGCTGATGTACATATTGTTTGCAAGAAGGACTCATAAACATGAAGGCGCGTTTCTCATATTCACACCATTTACTCTGATGCATATAGTCAAGATACATGTAACTCATTGCTTGCTCTGTCATGATTATGCATTCACATGATCTCATGTTTCATATTTATATGATTGCATACATGTAGGGGGAGCCTATGCATGTTACATGTCCTTCCAAAGCTTTACTTGCCTTTCTCTATATCTCTATCTAAAGGTTTGATGTATGTTGTCATCAATTACCTAAAGGGGGGAGATTGAAAGCACAAATGCTCCCTGAGTGATTTGGTAATTAATGTCAACATATCTCTTGTTGGACTAATATTTTTATCTAGTGTATTTCAGATAAGTCCAAGGGTGAAGTGGCATGGACAAGAGGATGTGGAACCCCTTCAAGATGCTAAGGACAAAGGATTGGCTCAAGCTCTAAAGGTCAAGACTCTACATTTTCTATTTCAGTGATCCAAGATCACATTGAGTCCATAGAAAAGCCAATACTATTAAAAAGGGATGAGGTGTTGCTTAATGGCTTGCTTGCTCAAAGTGCTTACTGATATGCTTCAAAGCCCTCAACCACTTTCGCATATCTCCCTCAACCACTTTCTCATATCCACATATGTCCCAAACCAAAAGTCAAACTCGGCCCCACCGATTTGATTCATCCAGCACCACCGAATTCAGTTGACATAGCCACTGCCAGAAACCCTAGTCACTTCGGTCTAACCGATGGGATCTCGGTCTCACCGAGATGGGCTTGCAAACTTCCTGTTATCTATTACAATATTTTCGGTCTCACCGAGAATATGTAATCGGTCACACCGAGTTTGGCTAACCAACTCTCTGTTTTGCTTATTACCAAATCGGTCCCACCGAGTTGTGTAATCGGTCAAACCGAGATGAGATTTTATCCTAACCCTTGCACATCGGTTCCACCGAGTTGATCATACCGGTCCCAGCGAAATGTCTAACGATCACATTATGAATTAAATCGGTCCGACCGAGTTTTCTGATTCGGTCCCACCGAGTTTGGTGAATCATGTGTAACGGTTAGATTTTGTGTGGAGGCTATATATACCCCTCCACCCTCTCCTCATTCGTGAGGAAAGCCATCAGAACATGCTTACACTTCCAGCATTCATTTTCTGAGAGAGAACCACCTACTCATGTGTTGAGACCAAGATATTTCAATCCAACCATATGAATTTTGATCTCTAGCCTTCCCCAAGTTGCTTTCCACTCAAATCATCTTTCCATCAAATCCAATCCTATGAGAGAGAGTTGAGTGTTGGGGAGACTATCATTTGAAGCGCAAGAGCAAGGAGTTCATCAACAACACACCATCTATTACCTTTTGGAGAGTGGTGTCTCCTAGATTGGTTAGGTGTCACTTGGGAGCCTCCATCAAGATTGTGGAGTTGAACTAAGAAGTTTGTACGGGCAAGGAGATCGCCTACTTCGTGAAGATCTACCCTAGTGAGGTAAGTCCTTCGTGGGCGATGGCCATGGTGGGATAGACAAGGTTTGCTTCTTCGTGGACCCTCCGTGGGTGGAGCCCTCCGTGGACTCGCGCAACCATTACTCTTCGTGGGTTGAAGTCTCCATCAACGTGGATGTACGATAGCACCACCTACCGGAACCACGCCAAGAAACTCCATGTCTCCAATTGCGTTTGTACACTCCAATCCCATCCCTTTACTTTCTTGCAAGTTGCATGCTTTACTTTCCGCTCCTCATATACTCTTTGCATGCTTGCTTGATATGTATTGTGAATGGTTAAACTTGTGCTTAAACTTCACCTCAACTTGAAAAATTTAAAAACTGCCAACTTTGTGTGTTGAGGGTATATTCACCCCCCTCTAGACACCTTTTCTCGATCCTTTCAAAATGGCACAAGATACAGCATATTAATGAAATTTCGTTCCAATTCACAATCCACACCGAGCACAAATGCTTCCCTAGTACCAGAACCAACAACTACGATGGGCTTGTGACATGGTAGACACTGCTAGCACGTGTTCTGGGGTACATATGAGATGACTACGACACCACCCGCACCGGGGATGCCCGTTATCCCATTATCCGTTTAGCTATCAGGTGGAGGGCCCAACGAGGCTAAAATTCATAACTTCTCCACAACTTTGTTTTAACTTGCTTTATGATATATCTAAGTAGAAATAAGTACAGCCGTTCATACAAATGATGCTGATCTGATAGAAAATGAGTTATAGAAGGATTACACAAATGCAAGGTTAGAACAAAAATTCATGCTTTTAAAGTTTAGACACACAGGCACACCAATAGCATGTACATGAGTATGAGCAAGTCAGGGAGTGGGGTTGGGAAAGCATTCCCATCCATATCGACAGCAGGAACAAATCATCCCAATGCGCTAGACTCGTTTGCCATCCTCCCCAAACATTCACCACAAAGCAAATAATGTAGTACTACAGCGACAGCGGGAACAAATCATCACAATTCGCTAGACTCGTTTGCCATCCCTCCCCAAACATTCACCAGAAAGCAAATAATGTAGTACTACATTGACAAACTCAATAAACATTTAAGCAGAAAAACACGAAAATATGTTCTCAGACTTGCAACTGGAAAAACAGAGCACGTGGACTGTATAGTTTAAACATATGTTGAATAACTATTAGTCTTATGGAATTCCCAAACGTTAAGTAGCCAAAAGTGAGACCCCAAAAACAGAGCTTTCTATGTGTAGTCTGTGAGGGGAAGCTATTCACCTGATTCATAAATTTTGCAGTGAAGGATATGCCAAATTTTGTGGGAACCATAGCAATGCCTCGCTTCCTCCAACGATTTTCACTGTTAAAAACATTTACAGCTTTGCGAGCCTCCAAAATATTACAAGATGCCTTCAGTTCATCCCAAACCGAATGCATTGTACAATTCTGGAGCAACTGGCCATAATAAAGCTCAGTTCCCTCACTTTGGAAATTAAGTTCCTGTAAACAGTATATTAGTTAACCAACAATGGTGTGACAAGGCTAGCACCATCCACTAAGCTGTGCATGCTTACTTTTATCTCCTCTGGACTCTGCTTGAGTTCTGTAGCCATGTGATGAATCCAATTCTCTGCAATCAACATGCCTTGTGGACCACCAAAACCTCTAAAAGCAGTATTGCTTGGGAAATTTGTAAAGCATACTTTCCCACTGACTCTGATATTTGGTATAGCGTACACATTTTCCGAATGGAAAACAGCACGCTCCAAGACTGCAAGGGACAGATCTAGTGAGTTACCACCGTTGTTGTAAATTTCGAGATCTAAGGCCTGTATCTTCCCGTCATTGGTAAATCCAAGCTGAAAGATCAACCATAGTTAGGTAGAATACAAAAAAGGAAAGTGAAGTTCAGTAGTAG
This sequence comes from Triticum dicoccoides, assembly GCF_002162155.2. Classification (NCBI taxonomy): domain Eukaryota; kingdom Viridiplantae; phylum Streptophyta; class Magnoliopsida; order Poales; family Poaceae; genus Triticum; species Triticum dicoccoides. Next base: position 389,020,331 of record NC_041381.1, read on the forward strand.
TCATATCAGAGCTAAGCATCCACTTGTTATTGTCCCCAATTGACTTCAACATTACATGACAGTGGTCCAGTGTATTTACTGGTTATCACTTAGCATTCAGATTTATCTTTCAAATCTCAAGAAATGATGCATATGGAGATATTGAGTCCTTCAGAACCAATCAACCAAGTTGCTGAGATTATTTGCTATAAACTTAGCAAACTCCAGTCATCAAACTCACAGTATTAACTATCAGACTGAAACGGATGTACTGTTTCAACTCCATACCTTATATTTCCCTAGGAAACTGTGCCTCTGTCCAGTCGTTATCATGTCAACGTCCCTGTCCAAAACAATCTTTACTGGCCTTCTTAGACAATAGGAAGCTACAGATGCCGCGGCAGCAAATATTGCTGATCTAGTTTCTTTTCCACCAAATCCGCCACCAATACGCTTAGTCTTGCAAACAACTTTTGATAGTGGAAGACCAAGAGCATTAGCGACATACTTCTGATGCTTCTGGGGAGCCTTCAGATAAAGAACATTTAGTCAAATAAGAGTATAAGACCGACTACACATGTCATGTTGAACAAAACATGACATAGGACACCAGTAGCAAGAGACAAGTGCCTCACAAATAAGGGCAGGAAAGGCAATACTACTAACCTACAAACTATAGCGAAATATACACCATTTAATGTGTTTAGTATGACATTGTTATGTTAGTGCTCCACATCCATCGTATTAAATAATGTCATACTTGTTTCTTGTATTTATTTGCATGTTCCCCGTGAATCACTGATAATTTTCTAAACCTAAAGTTTGACAGATAACTAAAAAAAAGTTTGTCAGCACCACCTTAACCAGCTCGGCAACTTCCACGTGGCCTGGATGAATGGCGGGTGATGGATTTGGGACCACGTAATGACTAGCAGCAGCATGTTGTGTTCACACTGAAATAACATCAAGCTGAAACCTGCCAAGGTCTGAACCAAGACAGCACTCAACCTTTGGACACACTTCTCTTTGACGAAAGAACGCAGTGATGAGCCTTGGGTAGATGTGATGCACATGAGGCTTAATTTATACTCCCTCTGTTCGGTTGTGTTAGGCCGGTAAGCACATCTAGGTAATCCCTGTTTGTAAGGTAATAGTTACGATACTCTCACCCTTCCATGTGGTAAGATTTCATGCCCCCATGGGCTGAAAAATCCAGGCCCAAATCGACTTGAATCCACCGATTTGGCCATCAACAAACCCGAACAGAGGGAGTACTGAAGATTACTGTGATCGAGTCATTAGGTGATTAAGGACTACATAATATACAAATTCTTAGAAGTGAAGGCTACTGCGAAAATGAAAAGCAAAGCCTACTGCGAAAATTGAATGCACCAGATACTGGGCCATAGCCTACAACAAGCAGAAACACTAGTTGCAGTGGATCCCACCACCTCTACCCCTGCCTCTTAACCTGGCATGTTAGAAGAGTAGAAAGTGAGATGTTTCCCCTGCCCCGCATACTGATGTCCAGTAGGGTATTACTTTGCAATATCTCCAGGCAAGAGAAAGGTTCATACTCCTTTTATTTCTGGAGTACTTATACATTTGTGAAGAAGCTATAACTCTGGGAGCATGAAATCAACATGCAATTCACATTGTAAATTCAAAACTAAAGAACAGAGCATACTTGCGTAGATGATATCATATGAATTTCATTTCCAGAATCAACTGGCCAGACAAAAGTGCATTGAGGTTCCATGTAGAAGTGCTCTTGACCCCCGACTCGAATTTCTCCTTCTATAATTTTATCGCATGTATTGGATGCAAAACATTGGTCAACATCCCCATTTGAAAGGCATCTTGTGGTATTGGGATGAAAGCTACCAGCTTTGACAGCTTCCGATATTGAGAGGATTGCTGGCAGCTCAGAATACTCGATATTTACTTTATTTGCAGCAACTTTTGCGTTATCATGGGTATCTGCCACAACAATTCCAATAATCTGCCAATGAGAAGAGAAAGGTGTAACTGAAAACTTAACAAAAAGTGCGGGATTCCCCACCTCCCAAATCATATCAAAACTTGTATGCCTAAAATATCAGATCTAGCAGATATACCTGGCCAACACAAGTAACAATATCAGATGCAAAAACCTCCTCGTCATGGATAATTGGCCCAATATGGTTGGAACCAGGCACATCTTTTGAAAGAAAGAGACCAGCAAACCCAGGGGAACATTTGGCAACTGAATCGTCGATAGACAAAATGCGAGCATGAGCCTTCTTACTCAGCACCAGAGCGGCATGTAAGTTATTCGGGGGTGTTGGTGTGTCATCAACATATTCTGCCTCACCAGTGACCTAGCATATTGGATTGAGAGATCAAGCAAGTCAAAAAATAAAGTATAGTTTCCTTTTTGCTGTTTCTTTTCTGTTTTTTTTCTTTGCTCCATTTGGAGTTTGGTTGTATTTTTGCGGCACTTGTAACAAAAAAAGGTGCACATTTGGATGTTTGCTCCAAAAAAAAAAATTGTTACAGCGTAGGACAAATAATTATCCAGTAGTGGAGGAAGCTACAACAACATAGCACGTTTCTTAGTTCAAGGCTCGTCCGTATTTATTTATTTGTGCCTTTTACAAGAAGGTTGATCCCACGTGAGAGTAAGAGTATGTGTTCACTTATAACTTTTGCAGCTGGTTCTGCATATGAGTAAGTGTGCAAACGTTATTTGTGCCTCTTGCAACATTGATGGTCCTGCTTGCGAGTATATTGCATTTATTAGTTGTGACTTTTACAAGATTGTTAGCCTGTAAGTAAGAATGCTGAGAGGAGTGAACTCACCACCAACTCCAATCTTTATAAGTAGAAAGGTAAATACTACAAGGTTAATAATACCTGAAGAATAGCTGACATATGAACCATTGGTTGTCCCACAGCAGTTCCTTGCCCTACTGATTCATAACCTTGAGCTCCAATAGAAACAGGTCTAGTGTAAGACTGTATAGCTGACATATTAGCTGCATCCAGCCCAACCTTCGATAACCCTTTAATGTTCATCTCATGCGTAACATAAAGGAAAAATTTGAAAAAGAAACTCAAAGTGAGTGAACTGCGAAATTCAACCATTCCACCTGGTGCATTCTCTGCTAGTGGGATGTCCTCTTTTAATAAATTAAAGGTCTCATCCAGCAATCCATCATCCAACTTCTTTCCAACAAGGAATTTTTCAGTTTTTGCAGCAGTAAGTGGAACCGCAGCTACCCCTCCGTAGACAATAGAGACATCAGATACTATCCAGTTTCCTTCAGCTTCTGTTATATGCATACGCATTCCAGCATTCACCAAAGCAATGTCATCCTCCCTTCTATGTGCCTGTTTAAATTCTTTTACATATTCATATGGTCTTGTCCATGGTAGTATAACAGAGAGCAATACTTCATCAGCCTTTAAATCAACTTTGCGATAGCCAAGAAAGAAATCTTTTGCAGCAGTAGTCCTAACATTATTGTTGACATCAATTATCTGGAAATTTGCACAAGTGGCCATCCAAAGTGGGTTTAGATCTGATATTGGACTAGCAGTACAAATATTACCACCAACAGAAGCAACATTCCTGATTTGTGTTCCTGCAAACCATTTTAACTGCCGTAGTATTGCGTGGCAAGACGAAGTTTCATGAGAACCACGCTCCGCAATAACATTTTTGAGGAACTTCTGGAGCTGTGCGAGTCTAACTGCAGAACCAATGTGTAAGCCATGTTCTTCCACTTTGAGGGTATGAAGTTCTGGAACATGGGTAACTGAGATCATGACCTTATATTGAGCATTCTTGAACTTTGTTTCAACTCCCACTTCGGAGTTACCAATGATAAGTTTTGCATCTGGGTAGCAAGATCTCAAGTACAGTAGCTGCTCTAATTTAAGAGGTCTATACCATCTGATCCCATTAAACCCATTCAATTTAAGTGGCATAAATTTTCTCAACTGCAGTTCTGGGGGGAAAATGAGCTCCTTCTCGCTGTATGAATTTCCATCGATTTCGTTGTATGAACAAGGTAAGTAGACTTTCACGGAAGACAATGTTGAAGATTCATTAGCATTGACATCTGTCTCATTTCTGCATGAACATGGCTTTCCAGTTGAAGGGCAGATAGCTTGGCCATTAGCATTTTCTGAAGGTGAAGCTGTGTACAAGGAATCATCCGTTTTTGCAAAGACGCGGAAGGCATCTATTATTGGTCTGTAGCCAGTACAGCGACACAAATTTCCTGCAAGGCTATCTTCAATCTGCTCTTCAGTAGGAGGATGTTTACTTGATCTCAGCAGTGCATACATGGACATCACAAAACCAGGGGTGCAAAATCCACATTGTGAACCATGTGCCTCGGCTAAACGTTCCTGTAATGGACATACAGCATCACGAGAAAGGCAAATAGATACAAATGGATGTAGGGAACTGATGAAAGTAATGTTGCTCAATATTTCACTTAATTTTTCCCAGCATACAGAAGGCTGTAGAAACTTAACACAGCACGGACATGTGACAGCTTTATAGTTTATACATGACCACATTTTCAATAAATGGATTTCAAGTAATAAACTCTAGACAGTAACTCGTTTAGTGAGAGGGTAGGTTTTTTGTTAGGGCGTGTACAATGGTGCTATTTTAGCAATGCCACCTAAGATAATTGCTGAGTTGGAGAAGAGAGAAATGAGAAAAAAGACTTACCTTCCCTTAGCTAAGAGCATCTCTAGTCCATCCCCCAAAAGCTAAATATGGGGGAAATTTTCTGGTTTGGGGAATTAAGCACTAGCTAGTCCATCCCCCAAAATCTACACCTCTAGCCCATTTTTGCTCCAAAGAAGGGCAAGTCTCAGCAAATTGGGGCAGCCCATTCATCCCTCTCGGCCATTGTACCCATTGTACTGTTATGGATGCAACTTGATTGTATTGAAGGACCACGGGGCATATGTATATTACACAAGACTTGGGGTACAAGGAAAGGAAACATAGTCTAATAGGACTCCTTGACCTAATACTAATACTCCTTAACATGTACAAGATGTCATCTCTTAGTTACATAGGAGAATTTTCTAGTATGAATGTATGATCCCATAAATTTAGGAGTAACACCAACATACAATCCATTGCATAATATCTTTGTTTGTCTTCTCTAAATGATATGCATGGTAGATAAGGCTGTCTTATCAACGATTGTACATGCCCTTAGTCCACTTGACATCTTTGGAGAGTGGAGAGACTTGACCTGATTGCATAATATGGTGTATTCATATAATAAAAAACATAACCTATCAAAATAGAAATATATATTTTTCCTGTACTAAGCGTAGCTAATTCATCATTTGATCTACTCAATATTCCTACCATGCCAAATTGAGCTGCTTTAGTTGTGCTCACCAAGTTCTGCAACTTTTGTTAGTCATATTTTACCCCCTTTTTTTTGCGACATTAGTCATATTTTACCTGGATACTAGTCTTACAGTAAATAGTATATCGGTGTGTCAATTATTTTATAACATTGTCATCCTTGTATCAAGCTAAATGGGTTAATGTCACATGTCAGAATCAGACCTGATGATGTTCTCAAAAACAGAATCAGACCACCACACCTGACCTACTGCGTATACATGGATAGGTTTTACTGCTATAGAATCTTAACCTTTTTCAGTACGTTTTAATCAACAGAATACAGTATTATCATAAAAGAATTTAAATATTCCACATTCATCATTTCACTAGCCAGCATGGGAAAAAAAATACTACCTTCTACCTTGGTAGTCAGGATCATATCGGTAACAGATGTAGCTGCCACAAGTCATACAAAAACAGTGCATCACCTGGACTGGGTGCAAACCTCGCTGGCGATCTCCAATTCCCTCTACTGTGATTATGTGCATTCCTTCCAAAGAATAAAGTGGAGCCAGGCAGGCGTTTATTGCATAATGCCTACATAAAGTAAGTAAATTATTTGGGCCTAAATGGAGCTCAAATTCAAGGAATAGGCAATAGCCACAAAAGATACATGGCAGTTAATATACAGGATTTACATTCGCCACTCAAAAATGGCTCATTAGCAATGCACGCCACTATACCCTTTAAACACCACAGGTTAAGAAATGCATGCAAGCTACAGTATGCAAATGCATGTTGTGTTTCAGCTGGAAGAAAACGGAATGAATAAGGGTGAATGTACTGCAGAATCTATTTCCATTGCTATGTGGCCCACAGTTTTTTTAGGATTGTTTGGTTGGCGGATCCAAGTAGAATGGAATGGAATGGTTCCACCTCAGTGTTTTCCACGAAGAATGGAATTATTCCAGATTTTGTTTGATTGGAGGGATGGGATAGAACGGGATGGTTCCATTATGTGTTTGGTTGGAGGGATGGGATGGAATAAATATTTTTTTTGAGGATTTTTCTTTTTTGAGGAATGGGAGAATAAATATGGTTCAAGGCGCGTCGTGTATAGAAATAGCGAGATTACCTCTAGCATTTGCAAATTTGCATATGTATAAATTTCAGCAACAGCTCATTTGCATTGTCAGCAACATTTATTCGGTTTTCCAGAAACAGTAACTCAAATTAGATAGAATGAGTATGACATCACTTGTTGAAGAAATATGATTCTCACTGTGATTTCTTTGTAGTTTGATCATAGCATGAGACCATGACAGTGCAGGCACCACAACCGCCTTCACCACATCCAAGCTTTGTTCCTCGAAGACCGATATCTACAATACATAGCTACAGAGAAATTAGGAAGTAGTTTGCAAAGCACCAAATATAAATGATGCAAGTATGTGTTACGTTATATCTTGAAGGCTTGAAGCTGACAAATGCAGCAGTCTACGACCCCAACGGATGCTCTTGAACTGCTCACAAGAAGGTGGTCGCTGACTATGATGATGCTATAGCGTCCATCGAGGCTCAGTTTGCTGCCTACAAGACATGGGCGGAGGAGGATAGTTGTGCCTCCACTATTCTCAGTTTCTAAGCAACGTGGTTGTTCTTTCTTAGGCACAGTTGATGCGGGCACGTGTTCGTGATCACTACGAGCCCCCTCTATGTACCTCGCTGCTATGCGACAAGAGCAGTGGTTGAATCAGAGTGATGCAACGGGTGATGACTTCTTATTACCCAGCTGTCCTCGGCGTGACATCAGATTGACTCTCTTGGACTGGAGGTTGGACAAATCTACTAGTGCTCTGAATGTCAGCACTCTCACTTGGAGCTTCATTGCATCTACAATTTCTTGACACATCTTTGGGCTGAGTTTCAACAGTTTCATGCTCAGCTGCTAGCTCACCACCCTTGTGAGTCTGTTGAGGCCCTTGAAGCTATTCATATGCATACCGGGCTTTACAGCGTGAGTCTGCTTCTTTATCCTTCAGTTCTGGCTGTCTGGGCTCCACCTCCTGCATCTAGTATGACACCCTCCACTGTCCGTACACCACCAGGCCTTGGTGGTGGTTCTCTTTAGCGCTAGAAAGTTTGTCTTGTGCAACTTCATCTTCATCAAGAGAATGGTCACTACTCAAAAGAGTTGGGCCCACCGTTAGGAGCTAGGGTTCTACCCGGCCGGCCGGGCAGAACCCTAGCTCCTAACACCTTGGTATCAGGTAGCCCAGTTCCGATCATGTCTTCGCCGCCGCCCACCCCGTCGCCTCCGCTGCCGACCGGCACCACTGCGCCGCTGGCCCTCTCCACCGCGCCGCTGCCCTCCCTGTCCACGCTGCTGGTCGCATCTTCCGGCGCCACCACCACCCAGATGCCGGCGCCCTCCACCGCACCACCGGCCGCCGCCTACACTCCGAGGAGATGACCGGGGTCCTCAACGACCTCGTCACTGCCGCCCAAGGGATCAGGCTGTACCTGACCAGCCCCTACGGGCCGCCGCCACTCCTGCCGCCAACCGCCGCCACCGGGCCACGGGCCCTGCCGTGGTACTCGGCGCTCCCAGGGGTCTCCACGGCGCTTGCGGGGCCGCTGCAGCCGCCGCCGCCACCCGCCGCCCCGCAGTGGCCGGCTCCGGCGCCCACCGCCCCCATCCAGCAGCAGCTGCTGCAGGCTCCTCCTCCACGCAGCACCAGGCCAGGGCCGACCACGCAAGGAGGCGTCCCGATCCAGTAGGTGCGCTTCCCGTCGTCGTCGTCACCGCTCCCGGCTTGGCTGTCCGGGTCGGAGCCGCAGCCCGTCTACACTACGGTCGGGGACCAGCCGGCACCCACTTTGCCGTTAGACAATCCGTCTGGCTCCGCAGGTCCGTCCGGGGGCCGTGCCGACCCGCCGTTCCACGGGGCGCCACCCCCCTCGCTGCTTCGCGCCACCGAGCCATACGGCCAGGGCGGCCATACCCAGACGCCGCCACGCTTTGCCAAGCTGGACTTCGCCACCTACGGCGGGACGGAAGACCCCCTCAACTGGCTCAACCAGTGCGAGCAGTTCTTCCGGGGGCAACGCACACTCGCGTCGGACTGCACCTGGCTTGCCTTGTATCACCTTCGGGGCGCCGCACAGACGTGGTACTACGCCCTCGAGCAGGACGAGGGCGGGATGCCCCCGGGAGCGTTTTCGCGAGCTGTCTCCTTCTCTTCGGGCCGCCGATCCGCGGGAGCCGGCTGGCAGAGCCCGGCCGCCTCCCCTTCACATCCACGGTGTAGGACTTCACCGACCGCTTCCAGGCCCTGGCATGCCACGCGCCGAGCGTGACGGCGCAGCAGCGGGCCGAGCTCTTCGTCGGCGGTCTCCCGGACCACATCCGCGTTGACGTGGAGCTCCGGGGACCCCAGGACCTCCAGACGCCCATGTACTACGCCCGCACCTTCGAGTGTCGCGCGCAGGCCTTGCAGCAGGTGGCCCCGGCTCGCGGAGGTCGACAGCACGCCAGGCAGCCCCCGGCACCGGCGCCAGGCCGGCCGCCCCCGACCGCTCCTGCGACTACCACCACGGCCTCGACGCGGTCCTTCCAACGGCTCTCTCCGGCCGAGCAACTTGAGCGTCGGCGCCAGGGGCTTTGCTTTAACTGCGATGAGCCCTACGTGTCAGGTCACGTCTGCCCGCGCCTCTTCTACTTGGAGACGGCCGACTACGTTGAGGAGGACACACCCGCCGACGGTCTCGGCGAGTTGCCGCCCCCAGCTGCGGAGGCCGCCCCCACGGCCGCACCCGCGACGGCGCTCGTGGTCTCGCTCCATGCGCTTGCCGGCATCCGCGATGAGTGGACTATGCTCTTGCCGATGACGATTCACGACGAGCGCCTGGTGGCCCTCTTGGATATGGGCTCCACACATAACTTTTTGCCCCGAGGCTACCATGCGCCGCTTAGCGCTCTAGCCGACAGGAGGGGAGCAACTTCGGGTCACGGTGGCTAACGGCGATCGCCTCCGGTGTCATGGGCTGGCGCGGAACGTGCCCATTACTACTGGCGACGAGCACTTCACCATCACGTGTGCGGGCATCGACTTGGGCTGCTTCGACTTCATCCTCAGCGTCGACTTCTTGCAGACCCTTGGTCCCATCCTCTGGAACTTCGACGCCCTGACGATGACCTTCTGGCGCCAGGGTCGCCGCGTCCGGTGGGAGGACGTGGGTGGTGCCTCTCCGGCGACGCCACAGCTTCAGCTGGCCGCGGCCGCCGCCGAGCCCGAGCATCCCTTGCTGGATCACCTCCTGCAGCAGCACCGCGACCTCTTCGACGAGCCTCAGGGTTTTCCGCCAGCCCGAGTGTATGATCACCGCATTCATCTCCTACCGGGCACGGCGCCAGTTGCAGTGCGCCCCTACCGCTATCCCCAACTGCAGAAGGACGAGCTGGAGCGGCAGTGCGCGCTCATGCTCGCCGTGGGCACCATCCGGATCTCCACGTCGCCGTTTCGGCGCCAGTCCTCCTCGTCCGCAAATCGGACGGCACGTGGCGCTTTTGCATCGACTACCGCGCTCTTAATGTCGTGACACTCAAGGACAAGTTTCCTATTCCGGTGGTCGACAAGCTCCTAGACGAGCTCCATGGGGCGCGTTTCTTCACCAAGCTCGACCTCCGGTCAGGCTACCACCAGGTGCGCATGCACCCGGACGATGTCGCCAAGACGGCGTTTCGGACTCATCACGGCCACTTCGAGTTCTTGGTGATGCCGTTTGGCCTCTCCAACGCCCCAGCGACCTTCCAGGCTGATGAACGACGTCCTCCGCCCCTACTTGCGTCGGTTTGTGCTCGTTTTCTTTGATGACATTCTTATCTACAGCGCATCATGGGCGGAGCACCTTCAGCACGTCGCCATCGTCTTCAACGAGCTTCAGGCGCACCATCTTCATCTTAAGCGCTCGAAGTGCTCACTCGGGACGCCTTCAATCGCCTACCTCGGCCACGTCACCTCAGCCGAGGGGGTAGCTATTGACGCGGCCGTCACGGCCTGGCCGACACCGCATTCACCACGGGCTCTTCGCAGCTTCCTGGGCCTCGCGGGGTACTACCGGAAATTTATCCGGGAGTTTGGCCTCATCGCGTCACCGCTCACGCGCCTGCTGCGCCGCGACGCCTTTGCCTGGGATGAGGAGGCGACGACGGCGTTCGAGGCCCTCAAGGGGGCCCTCACGACGGGCCTCGTTCTTCAGATGCCGAATTTCGACCGCCCGTTTGTGGTGGACTGCGACGCCTCCGGTGCGGGGTTCAGCGCCGTCCTTCATCAGGGCGATGGCCCTCTCACCTTCTTCAGCAGGCCCTTCGCCGCGCGCCATCTTAAGCTCGCGGCTTATGAGCGGGAGCTCATTGGCTTGGTGCAGGCTATGCGCCATTGGCGGCCCTATCTTTGGGGCCGCTCGTTCCGGATTCGCACGGATCACTACAGCCTTAAGTTCTTATTGGACCAGAGGTTGTCTACCGTGCCGCAGCATCAGTGGATCAGCAAGCTCTTTGGTTTTGACTTCACCGTCGAGTATCGTCCGGGCCGCCTTAACACTGTGGCCGATGCCTTGTCTCGCCGCAACGCGGACCCCGACCCCTCCGTCGGCGACTCCGAGGGGGCAGTGCTATGCATCCGCACGGGGCCCTCCCTCGCCCTCTTCGCCGACATCCGACAGGCCACCGCGGCCGCGCCGGACGCTGCTTGCTGCGGGCGACCTGGAGGAGCCGTGGCGCCTCGCCGATGGCCTCCTCCTGCATGGGCGCCGTATCTCCGTGCCGGTGCACGACGACCTCCGTCATCAGGTTCTGCTGCTGACCCACTCGGCCGGCCACGAGGGTGTGCAGAAAACCCTCTATCGTCTCCGCGCCGACTTCTATATCCCCGGTGATCGGGCCTTGGTCCGGGACTGGGTGCGGTCTTGTGTGACGTGCCAGCGCAACAAGACAGAGACACTACAGCCGGCTGGTCTGCTACTGCCCTTGGAGGTGCCGTCTCAGGTCTGGGCGGATATCTCCATGGACTTCATCGAGGGCCTCCCCAAGGTGGGCGGCAAGTCCGTCATCCTCACGGTGGTCGACCGCTTCTCCAAGTATGCTCACTTCATCGCGCTCGGCCATCCCTACACTGATGCGTCCGTGGCCCGTGCCTTCTTCGACGGCATCGTCCGCCTCCACGGGTTTCCCGCTTTGATCGTCAGCAATCGGGACGTGTTCACGGGGCATGGCTGGCACGATCTCTTCCGGTTGGCGGGCGTGAAGCTCCGCATGAGCACGGCCTTCCATCCTCAGACGGACGGCCAATCTGAGGTCATCAACAAGGTGATTGCCATGTACTTGCGTTGTGTCACAGGTGATCGTCCGCGCGCTTGGCTGGATTGGCTCGCGTGGAGGGCGCCGGCATCTGGGTGGTGGCGGCGCCGAAAGATGCGACCAGTGGCGCGGACAGGGAGGGCAGCGGCACGGTGGAGAGGGCCAGCGGCGCGGTGGTGCCGGTCGGCAGCGGAGGCGACGGGGTGGGCGGAGGCGAAGACATGATCGGAACTGAGCTACCTGATACCAAGGTGTTAGGAGCTAGGGTTCTGCCCGGTCTAGGCCGTAGCTTGTAGGGGAAGGAGGGAGGAGGGTGAGGCCGTGACCGCGGCGGCCGGCGGCTGGGCGCCGTCCTGCGCGGTGGAGGCGGCGGCGGTGATGACAGGAGGCGGCTAGGGCTTAGGGTTTCCGACTCCTCTGGGACCCGGGCAATAGAATTGTCTTATTGCTTCCTCTGAAAAAGAGTCTTACAACTTGTTCATATTACCACGAAAATAAGATAACTTGTGGGCTAAGCCCCTAACTAAACCTGCCCGGTGGGCCTCCTACGGTTATAAGTTACCCCGGTCATAACACCCACGACACTCAATCGAACGCATGGGCGATATCCAGCTTGAGAATGGCACGCGGCTCACCCAGCCAGTGCGGCTATCTCGCCGTTTGCTGAACCAACATGAAATTATCATGTATGCAGCGTTTCCGGGTGAAAATGCATTGGTTCTCCTCTACCAAAGCCCCCAGCCTAGGCGACAACCTGGTGGCCAACATCTTCGCCACCAACAGGGAGAAGATGTGTATGAGACTGAAGGCGTTGGTAGTCCGTAAGGGCCGAGGCAGCCGATCACTTGGGATGGAGCATTAGCAGGGTCTAGTTCATTTCATGGAGCCCCCGCCCACAGCGGATGCAGCTTGGGAAAGGTAGCCATAACAACGGCCTTCACAGTCCCCGTGAAACCGTCCATGCCTAGCACCTTCATGTGTAGCAACCAACACACCAGTCTCACACTTCCTCCTCCGTAAAGGGTTCGCCGAGGTTGGTCAAGTAGCCTCGGACATGGCGGCATGGTCAGAGACCACCCAACAATCGACCGTGAGTCTATGGATAACCTTCTTCTGCTTCTTGTAGGAGGCATGCTGGTGGAAGAAGGTCGTGTTGGTGTCACCCTCCCCTCACTCATCATCGGTTCAGGATTTTTATCAGCGTAACGAGCTCTTTCACATTTTATATATTTTGGGAATAATGGCACCCACTCATCTTCCTGGGCTTTTAGTGGCTATTAATCGGTTATGGTAGACTAACTACATCATGTCTGTTTGTCAGTTCGGTTTCATTTCTACATTAGCAGCACACTGCAAAATAAACTATGTTCAGAGAACATTTTGTGTTGATTCCGTGTCCCACTGTACGATTTTTGTACAAGCAAGTATCCACCGTCGTGTGATTGCATAAACAGAGCCAAAACATTTTTTCGAGAGTACGCAAATTGCGTACCATAGCTTTATAGAAGAAGAGAATTGAAAATACAAGACAACTATCACTCGTTGCGAACAACAAGCGTAGCACCACACCACATCTGGCTAGTCCAAGGACAGCCAACAACGACAACACAACTGCTATAGATAAAACATTACTTTGAAGCACATCCGACAAGTTCTCATTTGCTACAGGCTTTCGCCCCGCTTTATAGATAAAGCCACAATCATGAAACAAAGTCTGAAAGTACCACGGCACATAGGTTCAGGCTGCGGGCAGCAGCACAACCGATTCAGGTGCAGACAGCGCGCCACAGATGCTTCCGTGATACGATACAAGTTAGAGAGCGGGAAGGGGGGGGGGACCTCTGAGGTACTGGAGGAGGGTGAGGTGGGCGAGGCCGTCGGGAAGCACGCGGCGGACGCCGTTGACGTAGATGACCGCCTCGTCTGACCAGTCCACCGCCGCGGACGGCCCCTCCTCCGCCGCCTTCGTGAGCGAACCCATGGGCAATCACCACGGGCGCGAAGGCTTTCTGGAAGCGCGCACCGCTCGCGCCGGATGAGAGACGGGGCTGGGGAAGGGAGGATCCCGATTTGGATCAAAGTGTTGTGCAGAAGGTTGTCTGCGGCCGCGGGGCTCTGGAATTGTTTAGAGACGGGTCGAATTGGACTCGTGGAGTGATGCGGCGAGGATGATACAGCACGTGCGGTAGTAGTGAGCAAGGCGGTACTTCCACCAGCCGCTGAGTCACGATTCAGTCGACAACGACAAACCGCCAAAACCGACATGAAAATAGAGAAATTTGATTTTAACGCATACTTTACTTTTCACTTTAATAATTTGGCCCCAAAAGATTGACGTGTGAGGCCGGGCAACTTGCCATTGGAACAATTTAGGGCAAAAACCAAAACAAATAAAAAACGTAATCCAAAAGAAGCGCTCGGTACACGAAACATGAAGGCGGCGGTTGGGCACACCACTTGGTGCACTTCCTGACAAGAAAATGACCCTTAAGGAAGCCTAAGGAATAAGAACAACCCAACGAGCGGTCCAAACGGACGCAAAAAGTGTTCGCATTTTGTCCGTTTGAATGGCTAAACGGACATACGTTCGTCCATGTCAATCCTTTCCTGGTCAGTGTATCTAACGGAGCGACTCATTTGGATGAGGATCCGTACCAATAAATTTTAGCGGTAAAAAATGCAAGCAAATGGAAAGCACATGGCAATACAAGCATAAATAGTAACACAAACCAAGTGGCCAGCTTGGTAAGCTACCAACAACAAATTGCAATCAATAAATAGTAACACAAATATTTTTGGTATTTTAATTTTTTTTTAATAAGCAAAGCTAATAAATAAAAGGCAAGAAAGATAAGAACAAGCAAATGATAATTGTGTGCGCCGGCACCTAGTTTGTCTGGTGAAGCCTCCTGGCAACGACACTAGAAATCCTTCTGCTACTTCAATAGTTGTTGGGTTTCCATGAAGAGGAAGGGTGATATAGTATAGTAGCAGATACCACTTCCTTCAGTTAAGAACCAACGTTTATCGAACAAGCAGGAGACACCACATGAACAAACGTTAAACAATACCTGCACACACACACACAAACAAATACTTGCACCCCAACAAGGCAAGAGGGCGTCACACCCCTTGTTCTTACCGATCGCAAGGATTAAATCTGGTGATGATAGATATAATAAATGAAAGTAAAACAAAACAATGAGCAATTATAGGATTTGTTTTATTATAGATGTGAATGGACCCCGGGGTCATAGCATTCACCAGAGGCATCTCTCTCGAAGATATCAACGATGGGTAAACAATTTACTGTTGGGCAATTAATAGAAAAAATGCATAGTTATAATGATCATCCATGGCATAAATAATACATAAGCATTAAGTCTGTGACAAGTAGACTGTTAAACTTACTGACATCTACTACTATTACTCGACCCCTTGACCGCTATCCAGCATGCATTGCAAGGTATTAAGTTCACGAC
The DNA here is from genome assembly GCF_002162155.2 of Triticum dicoccoides. NCBI lineage: Eukaryota > Viridiplantae > Streptophyta > Magnoliopsida > Poales > Poaceae > Triticum > Triticum dicoccoides. Next base: position 389,035,524 of record NC_041381.1, read on the forward strand.
AAACAGAGTAATGCTTAAAGCAAGATGACATAATGTAGACAGAATAAGACCAAGCAATATGTTCAAACTCCGTCGTTTTACCCTTAGTAGCAACAACACAATACGTTCCTTGCAACTCCTCCTGTCACAGAGTAAGGACACCACAAGATTGAACCTACTACTATGCACCACTCGCTCTGATGATCTAGTCATTAACTTGGCCAAAGAAAACTCATAGATCGAAAGCATACATAGCTATAAAATTACACATAAATAAATCTCAAAGAGGATTCAAATACTTTCAATGAATAACCTGATTATAAACCCACAATTCATCGGAACCCAATAAACGCACCGCACAAAATAAATTGGATTGATCTCAGATGAGATCATTGTATTGAAGATCACATAAAGAGAGAAAGAGCCATCTAGATACTCTATGGACCCTAAGTCCTGTGGGAACTACTCACATCATTGCAGAGGCAACCAAGTCGATGAAGATAGCCTCCCCAATGGTTCCCCCTATGGAAGAGAACTGAAAAAGGCCTCTAGATGGGATCCTGGAAGAACAAAGGTTTGCGGCGGTAGAAGAATTGTTTCGTGACTTGGTACCGAGGTGTGACGCCCGGATAATTAAGCTACAGTGATTCCCCGCTAATGTTGCCACGTCACCACGGTTACTGTGATAAACTCTCGATAGTTCAGAACCGAAACAAATTCAAAATTTAAATAAAAGAAAACAATAAAAGTTTTCAAAAATTAAAACAAAAATGTTCGGTGGTTGCCAAATATTACAAAGATAATAATGGTGTAAGGTTCACAATTTTATAAAATGCCTAAGTGTTTATAAATAAATAAAAACAGAAAAGAAAATAAATACAAAAGCAAAAGACAAAACAAAACTAAAAGGAAAAAAAAGGCCCCCGGCCAACTGGGCCAGACGGCCCAGCTCACCGGCCAGGCCGGCCCACCTGGCCCAGCCGGCCTCCCCTTAACCCCCCACCCCGACTGGAACCCTAGCCGGTCCGCCACTCCACTCTCCCCACTCGCCCCCCCCCACTCGCTCTCCCCCTCCTCCCCGATCCAGATCGGATCGGGGGAACGAACCCCATCGCTCCCCCTGCGCCCCGCGCCCCACGTCGCCCGTAGC
>NC_041381.1:389037175-389042828 GCF_002162155.2 Triticum dicoccoides
CTTTCCGCTCGTCGCCGTCGCCCCTCCCCGGTGCCTGGCCGCCACGGCCGCCGCCGTTCGCTCGCTCGGTCGGGCCTGCTCATGGCCATGGCCGAACGCCCGGTGACCCGCCCCGCCGTGGCCACGGCCTTGCCCCGCAGCGCCCAATCGGGCGCTCAGATGCGCCTGTAACCCGTCGCCCGCACGCCCGAACCCGATAGGCCCCTATGGGCCTATGACAGATGGGGCCCACGCCCCATAATGTTTTATAAAAAAAAGGGAAATTAAGTAAATATAATTAATAAAAATAAAAATGAATAAAATTATTTATTTATTTAAATAATTAATTAAGTAAATAATTAATTTAATTAATCCTAATTAATTAATCTAATTAACCTAATTAACTATTGATAATTAATTAAACTATAATTAGATTAGTTAAATCCTAATTAGTATAAGCAGAGTATGACATGTGGGACCCACACGTCAGATTGACCTAGTCAACCCTGTTGACTGCTGACGTCAGCATGGCATCATGCTGACGTCATAATTCCATTTTTCGTATTAAATAATTAATTGATTAAATTCCAGAAATTAATAAAATCTTTAAAAAATCATATCTTTTAATCCGTAACTCGGATTAAAATATTTTCAACATGAAAGTTGCTAAGAACGACGAGACGAATCCGGATACGCAGTCCGTTCGTCCGCCACACACCCCTAACCTATCGAACTCGCAACTTTCCCCCCTCCGGCTCCTCTGCCCGAAAACACGGAACACCGGGAATACTTTCCCGGACGATTTCCCCCTTCGCCAGCATCACCCCAAACTGCGTTAGAACACACCTAGCACCGCTCTTTGTCATGTCTTGCGTCGTCTTGCTTATGTTTGCACTGTATTTATTGTTTCTTCCCCCTCTTCTCTTCGATAGACTACGAGACCGACGCTGCTGCTGACCAGTTCGACTACGGAGTTGACGACCCCTCTCTCTTGCCAGAGCAACCAGGCAAGCCCCCCCCCTTGATCACCAGATATCGCCTATTCTACTCTATACTGCTTGCATTAGAGTAGTGTAGCATGTTACTGCTTTCGTTAATCCTATTCTGATGCATAGCCTGACATTGTCGCTACATCTGTTGATACCTTACCTGCAATCCTATATGCTTAGTATAGGATGCTAGTTTATCATCATTGGCCCTACATTCTAGTCAGTCTGCCTTGCTATACTATCGGGCCGTGATCACTTGGGAGGTGATTACGGGTATATACTATACATACATACATACTATACAGATGGTGACTAAAGTCGGGTCAGCTCATTGAGTACCCGCAAGTGATTCTGACGAGGGGGCTGAAAGGACAGGTGGCTCCATCCCGGTAGAGGTGGGCCTGGGTTCCCGACGGCCCTCGACTGTTACTTTGTGGCGGAGCGACAGGGCAGGTTGAGACCACCTAGGAGACAGGTGGGCCTGGCCCTGTTCGGCGTTCGCGGATACTTAACACGCTTAACGAGATCTTGGTATTTGATCTGAGTCTGGCTACGAGCCTATACGCACTAACCATCTACATGGGAGTAGTTATGGGTATCCCGACGTCGTGGTATCAGCCGAAGCACTTCAAACGTCAGCGACGGAGCGGCGCGCGCCGAATTGGACTGGAACGCCACTAGGCTAGGTCTGCTTTCGGCCGCCCACGCAACGTGCAGGTGTGCTCAGGGCGATGGGCCCAGACCCCTGCGCGCTTAGGTTTAGACCGGCGTGCTGGCCTCTCTGTTTTGCCTAGGTGGGGCTGCGACGTGTTGATCTTCCGAGGCCGGGCATGACCCAGGAAAGTGTGTCCGGCCAAATGGGATCGAGCGTGTTGGGCTATGTGGTGCACCCCTGCAGGGAAGTTAATCTATTCGAATAGCCGTGATCTTCTGTAACAGGACGACTTGGAGTTGTACCTTGACCTTATGACAACTAGAACCGGATACTTAATAAAACACACCCTTCCAAGTTCCACAGACAACCCGGTGATCGCTTTTCCGCAGGGCGACGAGGAGAGGATCGCCGGGTAGGATTATGCTATGCGATGCTATTTGGAGATGCTACTTGGAGGACTTCAATCTACTCTCTTCTACATGCTGCAAGACGGAGGCTGCCAGAAGCGTAGTTTTCGACAGGGTTAGCTATCCCCCTCTTATTCTGGCATTCTGCAGTTCAGTCCACCGATATGGCCCTTTACACATATACCCATGCATATGTAGTGTAGCTCCTTGCTTGCGAGTACTTTGGATGAGTACTCACGGTTGCTTTCTCCCCCCTTTTTCCCCTTTCCTTTCTTTCTGGTGGTCGCAACCAGATGCTGGAGTCCAGGAGCCAGACGCCACCGTCGACGACGACCCCTACTACACCGGAGGTGCCTACTACTACGTGCAGGCTGACGACGACGACCAGGAGTAGTTAGGAGGATCCCAGGCAGGAGGCCTGCGCCTCTTTCGATATGTATCCCAGTTTGTGCTAGCCATCTTATGGCAACTTGTTTAACTTATGTCTGTACTCAGATATTGTTGCTTCCGCTGACTCGTCTATGATCGAGCACTTGTATTCGAGCCCTCGAGGCCCCTGGCTTGTATTATGATGCTTGTATGACTTATTTTATTTGTAGAGTTGTGTTGTGATATCTTCCCGTGAGTCCCTGATCTTGATCGTACACATTTGCGTGCATGATTAGTGTACGATTGAATCGGGGGCGTCACAAGTTGGTATTAGAGCCGACTGCCTGTAGGAATCCCCTTCCAACTCCTTGGCCGAAGTCGAGTCTAGACTTTACAAAACTTTTACTAACATGGCTGTGCGGCCCATGGGCCCACGTCGCCATTGGGTGGTATTAGGATCTTTTACTCCTCGACCTTTACTCTGGGATTCTGAACTCTCTTCTATTCGGGTTAAACGATTTTGCTAAAAACAAAACTAACTTTAGGTTCTCGCAAGTACTTTTTCCCGGAGGGCCCCTCACTTCAGATGATCGCCTGCTACATCAGAAGATTCCAAAGATACTCTCTGATGTTCTCTCGAGACTTTGTGCCCATCACTTTTGCTATTCCTGACCACCGATAAATCCGTATGGATAACTACTTACACTTGCCATTCATACGATCATCCCCCATTGATCTTGTTATTACAAGATACCCCGAAGTTTCTTTACTGTTCCGAAAATACTTTGCGCTTACTGCCCTGCAGTTCCTTGCTGCATGGATACCCCTACGGATAATTACTCGCGCTTGCCGAGTATCCGCTCATCCCCAGTTGTTCTTGTGTTTCACAAAAGTCTTCGAAATAATATTCGATCTTCCGAAAATCCTCTGGAGCCTTTGGCTCTTGAAATTCTTGCTTGCTTGCATTATGGTTAATCCCATAACTCTCGTAGTCTTATTGACATTCCTTGTCATTATCATTTTTGAGTCTGTTGACTCAATATGTTTGCGAATACACGCAATCATCTTTGATCCTTATAAGTTACTTTTCCGGCTGAGCTGCCATTCTTTTAACTGGAATTGGTTCTCGACCTATCCAATTGTCGTTGATTGTACCCTAAGGCTATTCAACTTATCCATCCCTAATCAGAGCATTGCTTCTGATCCCTTGAATTGGAAATCATAATTCCTTTGCATTTGACAATTGAGTTAGTCAGTTGTTTCTATAATCTGATCTCCTTGCATTCTTCTTCCTCTAGTTGAGTACTGATGCTCACGTCAGATCCCTTGTGGACCACCAGATCCTTTGTTGGATTTTATCTGACAACGCCCTTCATATTCAATAACCTTGTGAGCCTTTCCTCTGATACATAATGCCTGTGGTAAATTGTATCCTCTGCTTTCTCAACCATGCTCTGCCTTCGAGCTTGAGTTAATTATTTCTAAAGATTCTGGTATATGATTCCAAGAAGCCCCTATGGGTTGAACATATGCCTTCTCTAAACCGTGTGAACCCGAAAGTTTTCACGAGTCATACTTATCTGGTATTGCACCAGGTAAAACTTTCAACAACTAATGTCATCTTCGAAATACGAGAGGTGAATGGAAGATTATGCATTGAGGAAGTGGGAGTCGACCTTGAACTTTGTGTTCATGCCCATGGACGCGATGTATATCCTATCATGGAAGCTTCTTGTAATAATAACTATTTCCTTGATAGCTAACATATGGTATCTGTGAATTGATCCCTTGCAACCGTGGTTCCGACCATGATTGTTCTTCTTTGATTCCATTTCTCGGACAAGTTAAAACAATTGTCTTCTATGGATCGATACACCAGTCCAACCTTTACTTTGGTCTTGTGTCGAGTATTACCCCCTGGTATCTCGAGATTATCATGGTACTGCATAACTTCCTATGAGTTCTTCATCAAGTACTACATACTCACTGATTACAATTTTTCATGGGCTCTGAGTTATTAAACACTCAAAGACACCAATAACTGAACCGAGTCCGCATTACGGTTCAATAACTCTTACTAATATTCTTTACTTACGAGTTTGTACCCGATCATGTCATTCCTAGCCTGATCGGTTATATCATTACCATGCTAAATTTTAACTGTGCTACCTGGTCCTTAATCCCGGAGCACAACTTTTGACAATGAGCTAAGCTTACGTCGATCTTCCTCGTCATATCAGTTCGCCTTGAACAACAACCTTGATTTCAGGTTTGTGTCGTACCCTTGGTTCCAATAACCTTTCACTTTATCATTACTTTGACTTGATGTCATCACCGATCGATTACATCTTCATGAACTCTCGCGACAAATATGTCGTGAATATCATCAACATTCTGAGCTCTTCCAAGAGATCTATTGAAATCATGATGAGAAATACCATCCTTGCCCTCGATGATTGGTGTTATCAGCGACAACATTATTGCATTCCCTCCAACACAAAACTTGTTCCTATATTGTGTTGTACCTTGAGTTCCTTGCTATCCAACTTATGTTATATTCTACCGCGGAGTATTACCATCTTTGATGTTAAGAATGTTGTGAGGATTACTCCACCTCTTAAGAATTCTTGCTATAATGATACTTCTCACCATCACCATTCTTTCTTGGTCCTCGTGTTGATTCCAACTGGGGTACCCACAAGTGAACGGTGTTGTTTGGATTATGCACTTCTAGCAACCCTATTGCTTTGAAGTGAATGGGCGATAGTTCATTCTAAGTCCTTCGCTAATTGAATCACCATTCTGACATTGGTCGTGCAACCCAACCCATATTTCGGGCGCACCTTTCAACCAATGTTTAATTGTGTATGTTTTCCTCGAGCATACTTCCCTATATCATTCGATCTGACAAATGTTATCTTCTTGTTCACCTAATGGTGGAAATCCATCTTTTGGGAATATCGGTGAATTGCCGTTGAGTTCACCAGACACCTCCTTGTCCTCTCCTTGGTTTAATGGTGAACTATTGCTTCAGAAACCCGCTCCCATAGTTCATTTCCCGAGAAGCTTGCAATGCCATTTCAACGATTTGTGTTGCGCCTTTTCTTCTCGGACATCCTGAGTCTCAGGTATCCTGACACCAATCGGATCTGAATCTCGGTCAGATATGATGGTTGGGACAACTTTCCAAGAGTTATGACGTTGATCCTTTGATGACCCGGTAACATGATGTCATGCCTAGCACCCCCCCCCCC
>NC_041381.1:389042976-389044599 GCF_002162155.2 Triticum dicoccoides
CCCCCCCGGCTGGAGGACCTATCATTATAGATTCCTTTTCAGCAAGGTTATCCATTCATCCATGAGGAAATTGTAAGACTTATTCTACAAGTTATTCTTGATGGATCCTTCGTGTTTCCAAAGTCTGATCTTCACCTGAAGACCATGTCAATGCTATCTCGAAGCATGTCTATGGTACTCCGATTTTCAACAAGAACATTTGAAGCACGATGCTAAATTTTGTTTATCATTTATCCAAACACCGTTGTATGGGCAATGTCATGAAAATTCTCTCCCCTACCTAAAGAGTTTTCTACATAATATCCTGTCATGGATATCTTGCTCTGCTTGTCCTGGGGAAGGATATACCCCTGATATACGTGTTTTAAGCACATCTTCCTTCCCGTTGTTTTGTTCAAAATTTCTTGTAAACCACTTAACCGAGCAGTGGTAATCCCCTGCTTAGGTAAACACCTCGGTGTACCTTCCTGTCTGGTGTAACCCTGTTACTATTTTGATGACATTCCGGTAGCCACCGATGGACGAGAACTTTGCCTATTGGTCCGCCTCGTTCAACGAGCAGGAAATGGTCCTCTTTGTCCCTCGCCCTTGGTATCGATGTTGTTGCCGACATATCTGACAGGCTACTCTCTGACATGCCTTGCTATCATGACCGTGAAAGATGTCAATGCTCCAAAAAAAACCACATGGTGGGCCCATAACCCACAGTTCCACAGGATCGAAACCTGACTGTCCTGTACACCCCCTATTCCCAAAGTTATTCCTCGCGCGTGGACTCGTATGTAATCCACGAGCCACTGTCCTAGTGGTCTATTCTGGTATCAGACGCAATACTTACTCTCGCTACTCTGAACCCCTTTCTCACTCTGGTTCAGGCTTCGAGCAACTATCTATCCGCTTGGAGCCTATTATGGTACCTTCGTACCTTACTCTCGAGGTATTTCATATGTTCAACTCGAGAGATAATCTTATACTAATTCATGGGTTAACCCCAGATTGTTTCCCTCAAAAGCATTATGTCGTAGTGAGCTGCCCCTTATCTTTTCGTAAGTACAATGGAGCTCCCGAAGAAATGATGACAAGTTTATCATGATGCATCGGAATAAAGGATTGAAGACATCAACGAAAGGAATTAACTTCTTCGAGAAGATCCGTTAGAATATCGTAGCCAGAACTTTCCCCTTACTCCCCTCTTAAATCTCGGGACGAGATTTCTTGTAGTGGAGGAGAATTGTGACGCCCGGATAATTAAGCTACAGTGATTCCCCGCTAATGTTGCCACGTCACCACGGTTACTGTGATAAACTCTCGATAGTTCAGAACCGAAACAAAGTCAAAATTTAAATAAAAGAAAACAATAAAAGTTTTCAAAAATTAAAACAAAAATGTTCGGTGGTTGCCAAATATTACAAAGATAATTATGGTGTAAGGTTCACAATTTTATAAAATGCCTAAGTGTTTATAAATAAATAAAAACAGAAAAGAAAATAAATACAAAAGCAAAAGACAAAACAAAACTAAAAGGAAAAAAAGGCCCCCTGGCCAACTGGGCCAGACGGCCCAGCTCACCGGCCAGGCCGGCCCACCTGGCCCAGCCGGCCTCCCCTTAACCCCCCACCCCGA
>NC_041381.1:389045733-389114058 GCF_002162155.2 Triticum dicoccoides
CCGCGCTCGTCGCGCCCCGGCCCCCCCTGTGCACCGGCGCCTCTCGCTCGTCGGCGCTCGCCGTCGTCGCCCGCGACCGGCCGCACCTTTGCAGCGACCCTTCACCGCCCCGCGCCTTTCCGCTCGTCGCCGTCGCCCCTCCCCGGTGCCTGGCCACCACGGCCGCCGCCGTTCGCTCGCTCGGTCGGGCCTGCTCATGGCCATGGCCGAACGCCCGGTGACCCGCCCCGCCGTGGCCACGGCCTTGCCCCGCAGCGCCCAATCGGGCGCTCAGATGCGCCTGTAACCCGTCGCCCGCACGCCCGAACCCGATAGGCCCCTATGGGCCTATGACAGATGGGGTCCACGCCCCATAATGTTTTATAAAAAAAAGGGAAATTAAGTAAATATAATTAATAAAAATAAAAATGAATAAAATTATTTATTTATTTAAATAATTAATTAAGTAAATAATTAATTTAATTAATCCTAATTAATTAATCTAATTAACCTAATTAACTATTGATAATTAATTAAACTATAATTAGATTAGTTAAATCCTAATTAGTATAAGCAGAGTATGACATGTGGGACCCACACGTCAGATTGACCTAGTCAACCCTGTTGACTGCTGACGTCAGCATGGCATCATGCTGACGTCATAATTCCATTTTCCGCATTAAATAATTAATTGATTAAATTCCAGAAATTAATAAAATCTTTAAAAAATCATATCTTTTAATCCGTAACTCGGATTAAAATATTTTCAACATGAAAGTTGCTCAGAACGACGAGACGAATCCGGATACGCAGTCCGTTCGTCCGCCACACACCCCTAACCTATCGAACTCGCAACTTTCCCCCCTCCGGCTCCTCTGCCCGAAAACACGGAACACCGGGAATACTTTCCCGGACGATTTCCCCCTTCGCCAGCATCACCCCAAACTGCGTTAGAACACACCTAGCACCGCTCTTTGTCATGTCTTGCGTCGTCTTGCTTATGTTTGCACTGTATTTATTGTTTCTTCCCCCTCTTCTCTTCGATAGACTACGAGACCGACGCTGCTGCTGACCAGTTCGACTACGGAGTTGACGACCCCTCTCTCTTGCCAGAGCAACCAGGCAAGCCCCCCCCCCTTGATCACCAGATATCGCCTATTCTACTCTATACTGCTTGCATTAGAGTAGTGTAGCATGTTACTGCTTTCGTTAATCCTATTCTGATGCATAGCCTGACATTGTCGCTACATCTGTTGATACCTTACCTGCAATCCTATATGCTTAGTATAGGATGCTAGTTTATCATCATTGGCCCTACATTCTAGTCAGTCTGCCTTGCTATACTATCGGGCCGTGATCACTTGGGAGGTGATTACGGGTATATACTATACATACATACATACTATACAGATGGTGACTAAAGTCGGGTCAGCTCATTGAGTACCTGCAAGTGATTCTGACGAGGGGGCTGAAAGGACAGGTGGCTCCATCCCGGTAGAGGTGGGCCTGGGTTCCCGACGGCCCTCGACTGTTACTTTGTGGCGGAGCGACAGGGCAGGTTGAGACCACCTAGGAGACAGGTGGGCCTGGCCCTGTTCGGCGTTCGCGGATACTTAACACGCTTAACGAGATCTTGGTATTTGATCTGAGTCTGGCTACGAGCCTATACGCACTAACCATCTACGTGGGAGTAGTTATGGGTATCCCGACGTCGTGGTATCAGCCGAAGCACTTCAAACGTCAGCGACGGAGCGGCGCGCGCCGAATTGGACTGGAACGCCACTAGGCTAGGTCTGCTTTCGGCCGCCCACGCAACGTGCAGGTGTGCTCAGGGCGATGGGCCCAGACCCCTGCGCGCTTAGGTTTAGACCGGCGTGCTGGCCTCTCTGTTTTGCCTAGGTGGGGCTGCGACGTGTTGATCTTCCGAGGCCGGGCATGACCCAGGAAAGTGTGTCCGGCCAAATGGGATCGAGCGTGTTGGGCTATGTGGTGCACCCCTGTAGGGAAGTTAATCTATTCGAATCTTCGGTAACAGGACGACTTGGAGTTGTACCTTGACCTTATGACAACTAGAACCGGATACTTAATAAAACACACCCTTCCAAGTTCCACAGACAACCCGGTGATCGCTTTTCCGCAGGGCGACGAGGAGAGGATCGCCGGGTAGGATTATGCTATGTGATGCTATTTGGAGATGCTACTTGGAGGACTTCAATCTACTCTCTTCTACATGCTGCAAGACGGAGGCTGCCAGAAGCGTAGTCTTCAACAGGGTTAGCTATCCCCCTCTTATTCTGGCATTCTACAGTTCAGTCCACCGATATGGCCCTTTACACATATACCCATGCATATGTAGTGTAGCTCCTTGCTTGCGAGTACTTTGGATGAGTACTCACGGTTGCTTTATTCCCCCTTTTTCCCCTTTCCTTTCTTTCTGGTGGTCGCAACCAGATGCTGGAGTCCAGGAGCCAGACGCCACCGTCGACGACGACCCCTACTACACCGGAGGTGCCTACTACTACGTGCAGGCTGACGACGACGACCAGGAGTAGTTAGGAGGATCCCAGGCAGGAGGCCTGCGCCTCTTTCGATCTGTATCCCAGTTTGTGCTAGCCATCTTATGGCAACTTGTTTAACTTATATCTGTACTCAGATATTGTTGCTTCCGCTGACTCGTCTATGATCGAGCACTTGTATTCGAGCCCTCGAGGCCCCTGGCTTGTATTATGATGCTTGTATGACTTATTTTATTTGTAGAGTTGTGTTGTGATATCTTCCCGTGAGTCCCTGATCTTGATCGTACACATTTGCGTGCATGATTAGTGTACGATTGAATCGGGGGCGTCACACGAGGTTTACAATTATTAGGGAATTTTATAGGACTAGAATTAGGTCAGACAGAGCGGAAGGGGTGCACAAGGCACCTGGGCACACCCCCTGCCTTGTGGCCCCGTCTTGTATCATCTGGTCTTCTCCCAGAGCTTCCAAGGTCCCTTCTGGTCCAAAAAAATCGTCAAAAAGTTTTGTCGTGTTTGGACTTCGTTTGGTATGAATTTTCTGAAAAAACGAAAACATGCAGAAAATAGCATCTGGCACTGGGCATTGAGTTAATGCTACTTGTAAACTGCGCTTGGATTTTGCCCGAAGAGGAGAGGAGGTGCAGTACAATAGAGATAAGTATTTCCCTCAGTGAGCATCAAGGTTATTGAACCAATAGGCGAACCAAGCGAACTCCCCTTAGCAGCACCTGCACACAAAAAAGCAAATACTTGCACCCAACGCAGGCAAGAGGGTTGTCAATCCCCTTGAACTCGTTACTTGCAAGGAACAAATCTTTTATAGGTACATAGATAAATTGCAAAACAAAATAAAAGTAAATAAATTGCAGTAAAGTATTTTTAGTTTTTATGATATGGTAAAATTAGACCCGGGGGTCATAGTTTTCATTAGAGGCTTCTCTCTCGAACACATAGTATACGGTGGGTAAACAAATTACTGTTGGGGAATTGGTAGAAAAGCGCATAGTTATGATGTTATTCATGGCAATGATCACATGGCAGCAATCCAGCAAAGACGGAGTGGAAGAAGAACGCGAAGGTTGTGCCCTCCCGCAGGGCGGATGGGTGCTACGCCGGCCAAATCTTTGGCTTGTTGTGGGCACTGGCCGTCATCGGCCACACCTTATCCAAGCCCTCCTCGTTGAGGATGATGGACTTCAGCAACATCAGGCCCGACCCTGGAGCCACCTTTCCTTTCTTGGGAGCCATGGCAGCTGAAGCAGAGGAAGCAGAGGAAGCAGAGGGGCAGTGCGCAGGAAGGCGGAGAGGGAGATGAGAAGCAATGATGCGCCCGCGCCCTGCGCAGGCAGGCTTTATGACCAAGGTGGCGGTTATCGAGGCGTCATGGGAAGTGGGGCATCCCCGTTCGTTTGTGTTGCCACGCGTCCCTTCCTAGGCCCGAAAGTTTTAGGCCTTGCATCATTTCGTCCCCCCCCCCCAACGGGCGGAACATGCGCACTGAGGGCTACTGTCGGTTGTCATGGGTATAGGTCTGACAGTAGTGTATGGGGGTATGAATTAGAGGGCAGAGTCTAGCTACAGCGCAGTTGTTACACTCAAATTTACGAGTTCAGGCCCCTCGCAGAGGAGGTAACAACGCTACGACTCGGTGCTCTAGAGCTTGATAGACTGGAGTGTATAGTTTACAAGAGATTGCGAACCCTTGTTATGGAGCTTAGGGGTGGCTTAAATAGAGTACGCATGGTCCCTGATGAATGCTACCATAACTAAGTGTTGAAGGGAGGTTTTAAGGGTGACAATTACTAGTAACGTCTGTATTGACTACACTTGAAGGTGGAGGACACACGTCCTGACCGTTGTGATCTTGAGGAGGTTCCTGGTTTTCTTTGTCCGAGTGGACTCAGGTACTCCGAGTGAGATCAGTCGGTCGAGTGGATTGCTTAGACTCTGAGTGGTTGCTATCTTCCGAGTGGTACTCAGGTTCTAGTAATTATGACGGTAAATCAGCCCTGGGGCCCAGTTTGCAGTGCATGGTATCCTTGGGTAGGGTCTGTAGGCCAGGCTTGTGACCCTATCCCTAGTACATGTCCTCTTCATTAGCCCCCGAATCAGCCGAGGCTTAACAGTGAACATCGTTCATCGATTGAATCTTCACAAGCCGCCTCGACTAATTCTGGACTACACAATGTCCGAGTGAAGCGAGATGCTCGCGTACCAAGTGTCAGGCCGGACCCGAGCGTTTTGGAAGGATTTCCCGAGGCGGTCAATCAGATTGCGGTATCCCGGATTTTGGGGGATTTGAAATCAAAGATGTACGCGCGCAAATGGTTGCGACGCGATGAGTGGGGAAAGGGGGTGTGGGAGATCTACGGGCACAAATGGTCCCACTTTTCACCACGTATCACATAATCTCTGCCAGAGGGATTTGTGGGAGATCTACGGGCCCGGAAGCCAACGATGTGGATCAGGGGTTGGAGAGACCGGTGGTATAAAAGGTCGATGCAGCCGAGAAGGAGAGAGAGAGAGAGAGAGAGAGAGAGAGAGAGAGAGAGAGAGAGAGAGAGAGAGAACCAGATCCTCTTTTCCCCATCTCCTCCTATCTTCTCGCCCACGCCTCCGCCTCCATTCTGCGCAAACCTTCTCGGCACTGGCGAGCTCTGCGGGGATGGCGAAAGATAAGACGGTGAAGCTGGAGCGCACGAAGAGGCAACAAAGGCAAAGAAGACCTCGAGTTCCAAAGTCATGCCTTCGTGCGTCTAGATCCAAGGCAACCGGCTCCCGCCAATGACCACGGCGAAAGACATCAGCGGGCTTGTCAGCGGCGGGCTAGTGCCTGACGGGGCCTAGAGGTTGCCGGAGGAGAGGAGATCAAGCCCGCGCCGCGCCCAGCACGTAATCCTCGTCACCCACGTGGAGAGAGGTTTCTCCATGCCGCCTCATTCTTTCCTCCGCGGTTTTCAGAACTTTTTTGGTGCTCAACTCCATCATCTCCCCCCGGATGTTATAGAATACCTTGCCGCATTCGTTTCCATGTGAGAGAGCTTCTTAGGCTGCCATCTGCACTGGGGATTGTTCAAACATATCTTCACATGTCGCTCTCGGTCGATTAAGAAGGCTGACCCGGATGGGGAGAGGACCCATGTGACCCAGCTATGTGGTGGTTTGGGTATCCAGATGAGGGGTAGGAGCGCATTCCCCGCCATGACCTTTCCTTAATCTGTTAGGGGCTAGCAATCGACCTAGTTTTATTGTAATGATATCCCTTGTGTTGGCTCATCGACTGGTCTTCCTCCTTCACTGACGGTGGACAAGAAAGAAAAGATTGAGGTGGGAATCTTAGTAGCTGATGTAGTCAGGCTGATTCAAGGTGGAGTCACAGGTCTAGATCTACTGGAGGTCTTCCTCAGTTGGTGGATCCAGCCGCTCCAGGAGTGGGCTCACCCCATGTGGCGGTACGGCGGGCCGAACGACCCCACTCAAGTGCACCTTGAGGACGTTGATAAAGAGACTGTGGAGCAATGGCTCAGGTGCATCACCAGAGCTCATGATAACCCTCGGGGATCGAGACGGATCCTGCCCTTCGATGACTCACACCAGCCAATAGAGGTTTGACACATATTTCCGAGTGAATTATCTCGCTCTAATCATCCGACTAAATAGACTGGTTTTGATCTTTGTGCTTGGCAGGAGTTTCTGAAGATGTTCTCACATGTGCCGAATGGAGGACAACTCATCGGAAACGTGGAGAGTGATTGTGGAAGTGTCAAGGACAGCAAGGTCGGCAATGACGACTCGGATGGGAGCAACGAGGTCGAGTCTTATCCATTTGCAGGGGTGTGCACTGAACGCCGATCTAAGCAGACGCAGGATTCGAGTGCTTTCCAGAGCAAGACCACAACCTCGAGTGCCAGGAATCCAAAGTGCACCCGGACGTTGACGCCCGAGCCGACTGTGAAGACTGCCAAGCAGCTCAAGATTGCCTCACCCAAACCTCGGAAGGCTCTGTCCGAGATCAAGGTCACCGTGCCTGTCATCTCGACATGAGTGCCATACTCTTCTACCACTGTGAACTTTTGACTTTTGCTAACCGAATGGAATTGTGTTCCAGGGCTACCATCTCAACAACGTCGCCCATGCAGATTGACGAGGACCGTGCTGATGCTGATACGATGGATGTGGCTACCTCCTAGAAAGATACAAATGATTTGCTCTCGGCTCGGTTTCATCATTCGATTGAACCATTAACTAACTGACATCGTCGAGTGAATGCAGGGCCTGTGGATATCATCCATGTCGTGGACGACACGAAGAACCGCCGCGGGAGGACGCCAAGAGGGGAAGCAGAACCCCAACTATTACCGGCACTACTGCCCACAAGGCGCCGCCGAGCAAAGCGCCTCATGCTCCGCCTGTGCCTGACTGATGTCTGCTAGAACTATGTCGGTATTTCCCCAAAGAGGAAGGGATGATGCAGTTTAACGACAGTAGGTATTTCCCTCAGTGATGAGACCAAGGTTATCGAACCAGTAGGAGAACCTCCTCACACCATGTAAACATCACCTGCACACAAATAACAAATACTCGTAATCTGACGTGTTAAAGGGGTTGTCAATCCCTTTCGGGTACGACGCCTCAAGATAGGCAAATAATGTGAGGTAAAAGTGGTAGATATGATAAATAGATCGCGTAACAAATAAATTGCAGCAAGGTATTTTTGTATTTTTGGTTTACTAGATCTGGAAAAAAATGCACAGGAAAATAGATCGCAAAGGCAAATATGATGAAAAGAGACCCGGGGGGCGTAGGTTTCACTAGTGGCCTCTCTCGAGAAAAATAGCAAACGATGGGAAAACAATTACTGTTGGGCAATTGATAGAACTTAAAATAATCATGACGATATCCAGGCAATGATCATTATATAGGCATCACGTCCAAGATTAGTAGACCGACTCCTGCCTGCATCTACTACTATTACTCCACACATCGACCGTTGTCCAGTATGCATCTAGTGTATTAAGTTCATGGAGAAATGGAGTAATGCAATAAGAACGCTGACATGATGTAGACAAGATCTATTTATGTAGAAATAGACCCCATCTTGTTATCCTTAATAGCAACGATACATGTGTGTCGTTTCCCTTTCTGTCACTGGTATCAAGCACCGTAAGATCGAACCCATCACAAAGCACCTCTTCCCATTGCACGATAAACAGATCAAGTTGGCGAAACAAAACCCAAATATTGGAGAAGAAATACAAGGCTATAATCAATCACGCATATAAGAGATCAAAGAAGACTCAAATAACTTTCATGGATAAAAACATAGAGCTGATCATAAACTCAAAGTTCATCGGATCCCAACAAACACACCGCAAAAAGACTTGCATCATATGGATCTCCAAGAGACCATTGTATTGATAATCAAGAGAGAGAGAGGAAGCCATCTAGCTACTAACTATGGACCCGCAGGTCTACAAAGAACTACTCACGCATCATCAGAGAGGCACCAATGGACATGATGCACCCCCTCCGAGATGGTGTCTAGACTGGATCTTGTGTTTCTGGACTCTGCGGCGGCTGGAATTGATTTTCACTCCCCTAGGGTTTCTGGAATATTGGGGTATTTATAGAGCAAAGAGGCGGTTCAGGGGCACCCGAGGTGGGCACAACCCATCGGGGCGCGCCTATGCCTCCAGGCGCGCCCTGGTGGGTTGTTCTCCCCTCAGAGCACCCCCCAGGTGCTTTCCTGGCCCACTGGGTGTCTTCTGGCAAAAAAATCAACAAAAAGTTTCACTGTGTTTGGACTCCGTTTGGTATTGATTTCCTGTGATGTAAAAAACATGCAGAAAACAACAACTAGCACTGGCACTACGTCAATAGGTTAGTACCAAAAATGATATAAAATAACTATAAAATGATTGTAAAACATCCAAGAATGATAATATAACAGCATGGAACAATCAAAAATTATAGATACGTTGGAGACGTATCAGAATCCCCAAGCTTAATTCCTACTCGTCCTCGAGTAGGTAAATGATAAAAACAGAATTTTTAATGTGGAATGATGCCTAACATGTTCATCACATTTCTTTTCTTTATAGCATGGACATTTGGACTTTTATATGATTCAAAGCAATAGTCTAGTTTTGACATGAATACTTTAATACTCTAGCATACCAACAAGCAACCATGTCTTTCAAAATATCAACACTAAAGCAAGTTATCCCTAGCCCATTATGCTCAATCATTGATCCATTCATGAAACACACTCGAATATTAGCTACACCCAAGGCTCAAATATGATCATAGTGCCCCTTAGTTGGTTCTTTATAAGAGAAGACGGAAACTCAAATTCAAAATAAAAATTGCATAAGTAAAAGAAAGGCCCTTCGCGGAGGGAAGTAGGGATTTGTAGAGGTGCTAGAGCTCAAAGCTTAAATTGGGAGATAAAAACATTTTGGGAGGCATACTTTTCCCACCAACAAAAACGACTTAGAGCTCCCAACACTTTCCATGCCAGATACATCATAGGCGGTTCCCAAACAGAAAATAAAGTTTATTCCTTTTTCCGTCATTACTTTCAGTTTCCATGGCTTGTGAGTATCCACGGGTGCCCTCCATACCAACACTTTTCAAGGAATTTATTATTTGACAACATAAAGTAAATTCATTTTTAATATCGAGACTAGGCATCCCTAATACCTTTGTCGTAGTCTCGTGCAATGACAAGTGAATAAACACTCATCATGAGAATAACACATCTAGCATGGAAAATACTGGCCACCCCTCACCGCCTCGCAAGCGGTAGAGCATGCAAAAGAGAGATTTATTTTGAAAATTAGAGATGGCACATGCAAATTTGCTTAGAACGACATGGAAATACCGCATACAGATAGATATGGTGGACTCATATGGCAAAATTGGTTTAAAGGGTTTTGGATGCACAAGTAGTGATCATACTTAGTGCAAAATGAAGGCTAGCAAAAAGATTGAGAAGCGACCAACCAAAAAGCGAAAAATCTCGTACCCAAGCATTAAGCATAAGTAACACCGAATAATGCACCACAAGTAGAATATAAATTTCATTGCATAACTATTGACTTGCGTGCTTGCATAGGGAATCACAGACCTTAACATCAATATTCTTACTAAAGCACAATTACTCAGCAACATGACTCACATATCATATCGTCATATCTCAAAACCATTACTAAGAACCAAGTTTATTTTGTCCAATGATCTTCATGGAAGTTTTTATTATATCCTCCTTGGATATCTATCACTTTGGGACTATTTTCATATGTTGCTTTTGATAAGCTCAAACAAATTTAAGTGAAGAACATGAGCATACTATTTCTTTCTCTCAAAATAATCTAAGTGAAGCAAGAGAGAATTTCTGAAAATTTTACTAACTCCCAATAAATCTAAGTGAAGCATGAGAGCATTTCTTAAAAAATAACAAAGCACACCATGCTCAAAAAGATATAAGTGAAGTACTAGAGCAAATCCATGGCTCTAAAAATTTAAGTGAAGCATAGGAGCAAGCATAGCATATTTTTTGGCTCTCTCAAAAAGGTGTGTTCAGCAAGGATTCAACACTTAAAACATAAAGCAAAACAAGCAAAGACTCATATCATACAAGACGCTCCAAGCAAAACTCATAATATGTGACGAATAAAAATATAGCTTCAAGTAAAATACCAATGGTTGTTAGAAGAAAGCGGGGATGACACCTGGGGACATCCCCAAGCTTAGTTGCTTGCTAATTATTTGAATATTATCTTGGAGTGCCTCGGGCATCCCCAAGCTTAGCCTTTTACTAATCCGTATTCATTCATGTTGTAAATATGCCCTAGAGGCAATAATAAAATGGTTATTATTATATTTCCTTGTTCATGATAATTGTCTATTGTTCATGCTATAATTGTGTTATCCGGAAATCATAATACATGTGTGAATACATAAACCACAACATGTCCCTAGTGAGCCTCTAGTTGACTAGCTCGTTTATCAACAGATAGTCATGGTTTCCTGATTATGGACATTGGATGTCATTGATAACGGGATCACATCATTAGGAGAATGATGTGATGGACAAGACCCAATCCTAAGCATAGCACAAGATCGTGTAGTTCGTTTGCTAGAGCTTTTCCAATGTCAAGTATCATTTCCTTAGACCATGAGATTGTGTAACTCCCGGATGCCGTAGGAGTGCTTTGGGTGTACCAAACGTCACAACGTAACTGGGTGACTATAAAGGTATACTACAGGTATCCCCGAAAGTATCTGTTGGGTTGACACGGATCGAGACTGGGATTTGTCACTCCGTATGACGGAGAGGTATCTCTGGGCCCACTCGATAATGTATCATCATAATGAGCTCAATGTGACCAAGTGTTTGGTCACGAGATCATGCATTACGGTACGAGTAAAATGACTTGCCGGTAACGAGATTGAACGAGGTATTGGGATACCGATGATCGAATCTCGGGCAAGTAACGTACCGATTGACAAAGGGAATTGTATACGGGATTACCTGAATCCTCGACATCGTGGTTCATTCGATGAGATCATCGTGGAACATGTGGGAGACAACATGGGTATCCAGATCCTGCTATTGGTTATTGGCCGGAGAGCTGTCTCGGTCATGTCTGCATGATCCCCGAACCCGTAGGGTTTACACACTTAAGGTTCGGTGATGCTAGGGTTGTAGAGATATTAGTATGCGGTAACCCGAAAGTTGTTCGGAGTCTTGGATGAGATTTTGGACGTCACGAGGAGTTATGGAATGGTCCGGAGGTGAAGAATTGTATATAGGAAGTCCAGTTTCGGCCACCGGGAAAGTTTCAGGGGTCACCAGTATTGTACCGGGACCACCGGAAGGGTCCCGGGGGTCCACCGGGTGGGGCCACCTATCCCGGAGGGCCACATGGGCTGAAGTGGGCAGGGAATCAGCCCTTGGTGGGCTGGTGCGCCCCCCTTGGGCCTTCCCCTGCGCCTAGGGTTGGAAACCCTAGGGATGGGGGGCGCCCCACTTGACTTGGGGGGCAAGTCCCCCCCTTGGCCGCCGCCCCCCTTGAGATTAGATCTCTAGGGGGCCGGTGCCCCCCAGGGCCCCTATATAAAGAGGGGGGAGGGAGGGCAGACGCACCCTAGTCCCTGGCACCTCCCTCTCCCCCCGTACCACCTCTCCCTCTCGCCGAGCTTGGCGAGCCCTGCCGAGATCGCCGCTACTTCCACCACCACGCCATTGTGCTGCTGGATCTCCATCAACCTCTCCTTCCCCTTGCTGGATCAAGAAGGAGGAGACGTCTTCCCCAACCGTACGTGTGTTGAACGTGGAGGTGCCGTCCGTTCGGCAATAGGATCTTCGGGGATTTGAATCACGACGAGTACGACTCCCTCAACCCCGTTCTCTTGAACGCTTCCACTTGTGATCTACAAGGGTATGTAGATGCACTCCTCTCTCTCGTTGCTAGATGACTCCATATATTGATCTTGGTGAAGCGTAGAAAATTTTTATTTTCTGCAACGTTCCCCAATAGTGGCATCATGAGCTAGGTCTATGCGTAGTTTCTATGCACGAGTAGAACACAATCTTGTTGTGGGCGTAGATGTTGTCTATTTTCTTGCCACTACTAGTCTTATCTTGTTTCGGCGGCATCGTGGGATGAAGCGGCCCGGACCGACCTTACACGTACGCTTACGTGAGACAGGTCCCACCGACTGACATGCACTAGTTGCATAAGGTGGCTAGCGGGTGTCTGTCTCTCCCACTTTAGTCGGATCAGATTCGATGAAAAGGGTCCTTATGAAGGGTAAATAGAAATTGGCATATCACGTTGTGGTTTTTACGTAGGTAAGAAATGTTCTTGCTAGAACCCTATTGCAGCCACGTAAAAACATGCAACAACAATTAGAGGACGTCTAACTTGTTTTTGCAGCATATGCCTTGTGATGTGATATGGCCAAAAAGGATGTGATGAATGATATATATGTGATGTATGAGATTGATCATGTTCTTGTAATAGGAATCACGACTTGCGTGTCGATGAGTATGACAACCGGCAGGAGCCATAGGAGTTGTCTTAATTATTGTATGACCTGCCTGTCAATGAATAAACGCCATGTAAATACTTTACTTTATTGCTAAACCATTAGCCATAGTAGTAGAAGTAATAGTTGGCGAACAACTTCATGGAGACACGATGATGGAGATCATGGTGTCATGCCGGTGACGAAGATGATCATGGCGCCCCGAAGATGGAGATCAAAGGAGCAATATGATATTGGCCATATCATGTCACTATTTGATTGCATGTGATGTTTATCATGTTTTTGCATCTTATTTGCTTAGAACGACGGTAGTAAATAAGATGATCCCTCATAATAATTTCAAGAAAGTGTTCCCCCTAACTGTGCGCCGTTGCGAAAGTTCGTTGTTTCAAAGCACCACGTGATGATCGGGTGTGATAGATTCCAACGTCCACATACAACGGGTGTAAGACAGATTTACACATGCAAAACACTTAGGTTGACTTGACGAGCCTAGCATGTACAGACATGGCCTCGGAAGACAAGAGACCGAAAGGTCAAACATGAGTCGTATGGAAGATACGATCAACATGGAGATGTTCACCGATGATGACTAGTCCGTCTCACGTGATGATCGGACACGGTCTAGTTGAGTCGGATCATGTATCACTTAGATGACTAGAGGGATGTCTAATCTGAGTGGGAGTTCATTAAATAATTTGATTAGATGAACTTAATTATCATGAACTTAGTCTAAAAACCTTTGCAAAATGTCTTGTAGATCAAATGGCCCACGCTCATGTCAACCTCAACTTCAACGCGTTCCTAAAGAAAACCAAGTTGAAAGATGATGGCAGCAACTATATGGACTGGGTTCGAAACCCGACGATCATCCTCATAGCTGCCAAGAAAGCATATGTCCTAGAAGCACTGCTAGGTGAAGCACCCATCCTAGAGAACCAAGACGTTATGAACGCTGGGCAATCACGTGCTGATGATTACTCCCTCGTTCAGTACGACATGCTTTACAGCTTAGAACCGGGGCTCCAAAAGAGTTTTGAGCAACACAGAGCATATGAGATGTTCGAAGAGTTGAAAATGGTTTTCCAAGCTCATGCCCGGGTCAAGAGATATGAAGTCTCCGACGAGTTCTACAGTTGTAAGATGGAGAAAAATAGTTCTATCAGTGAGCACATACTCAAAATGTCTGGGTTGCACAACCGCTTGTCCCAGCTGGACATTAACCTCCCGGACGAGGCGATCATTGACATAATCCTTCAGTCGCTCCCACCTAGCTACAAGAGCTTTGTGATGAACTACAATATGCAGGGGATGGTGAAAACTATTCCTGAAGTATTTTCAATGCTGAAATCAGCGGAGGTGGAAATCAAAAAGGAACATCAAGTGTTGATGGTCAATAAAACCACTAGTTTCAAGAAAGGCAAGGGTAAGAAGAACTTCAAGAAGGACGACAAGGGAGTTGTCGCGCCCGGTAAGCCAGTTGCCGGGAAGAAGCCAAAGAATGGACCCAAACCTGAGACTGAGTGCTTTTATTGCAAGGGAAGCGGACACTGGAAGCGGAACTGCCCCAAATACTTAGCGGACAAAAAGGCTGGCAACACTAAAGGTATATGTGATATACATGTAATTGATGTGTACCTTACCAGTAGTAGCTCCTGGGTATTTGATACCGGTGCGGTTGCTCATATTTGTAACTCAAAACAGGAGCTGCGGAATAAGCGGAGACTGGCGAAGGACGAGGTGACGATGCGCGTCGGGAATGGTTCCAAGGACGATGTGATCGCCGTCAGCACGCTACCTCTACATTTACCTACGGGATTAGTTTTAAACCTCAATAATTGTTATTTAGTGCCAGCTTTGAGCATGAACATTGTATCTGGATCTCGTTTAATACGAGATGGCTACTCATTTAAATCCGAGAATAATGGTTGTTCTATTTATATGAGAGATATGTTTTATGGTCATGCCCCGCTGGTCAATGGTTTATTCTTAATGAATATCTAACGTGATGTTACACATATTCATAGTGTGAATACCAAAAGATGTAAGATTGATAATGATAGTCCCACATATCTGTGGCACTGCCGCCTTGGCCACATTGGTGTCAAACGCATGAAGAAGCTCCATACATATGGACTTTTGGAGTCTCTTGATTTCGAATCATTTGACACGTGTGAACCATGCCTCATGGGTAAAATGACCAAGACTCCATTCTCCGGAACAATGGAGCGAGCAACCAACTTATTGTAAATTATACATACTGATGTGTGCGGTCCAATGAGTGTTGAGGCTCGCGGTGGCTATCGTTATGTTCTCACTCTCACTGATGACTTAAGTAGATATGGGTATGTCTACTTGATGAAACACAAGTCTGAGACCTTTGAAAAGTTCAAGGAATTTCAGAATGAGGTAGAGAATCAACGTGACCGAAAAATAAAGTTCTTACGATCAGATCGTGGAGGAGAATATTTAAGTCACGAATTTGGTACGCACTTAAGGAAATGTGGAATCGTTTCACAACATGCCGCCTGGAACACCTCAGTGTAACGGTGTGTCCGAGCGTCGTAATCGCACTCTATTGGATATGGTGCGATCTATGATGTCACTCACCGATTTACCGCTATCATTTTGGGGATACACTCTAGATACAGCTACATTCACTTTAAATAGGGCACCGCCTAAATCCGTTAAGATGACACCGTATGAATTATGGTTTGGGAAGAAACCTAAGATGTCGTTTCTAAAAGTTTGGGGATGCGATGCTTATGTCAAGAAACTTCAACCTGAAAAGCTCGAACCCAAGTCAGAAAAATGCGTCTTCATAGGATACCCTAAGGAAACCATTGGGTATACCTTCTACCTCAGATCCGAAGGCAAGATCTTTGTTGCCAAGAACGGGTCCTTTCTGGAGAAAGAGTTTCTCTCGGAAGAAGTAAGTGGGAGTAAAGTGGAACTTGATGAAGTACTACCTCTTGAACCGGTAAGTAGCACAGCTCAGGAAGATGTTCCTGTGGTGCCTGCACCGACTGGAGAGGAAATTAATGATGATGATCAAGGTACTTCGGATCAAGTTACTACCAAACTTCGTAGGTCCACAAGGACACGTTCCACACCAGAGAGGTATGGCAACCCTGTCCTAGAAATCATGTTCTTAGACAACGGTGAACCTTCGAACTATGAAGAAGCAATGGCGGGCCCAGATTCCAACAAATGGCTTGAAGCCATGCAATCCGAGATAGGATCCATGTATGAAAACAAAGTGTGGACTTTGACAGACTTGCCCGATGATCGGCGAGCGATAGAAAACAAATGGATCTTTAAGAAGAAGACAGACGCGAATGGTAATGTTACCATCTATAAAGCTCGACTTGTCGCTAAGGGTTATCGACAAGTTCAAGGGGTTGACTACGATGAGACTTTCTCTCCCATAGCAAAGCTGAAGTCCGTCCGAATCATGTTAGCAATTGCCGCATACTATGATTATGAGATATGGCAAATGGACGTCAAAATGACATTCCTTAACGACTATCTTAAGGAAGAACTGTATATGATGCAGCCGGAAGGTTTTGTCGATCCTGAGAATGCTAACAAGGTATGCAAACTCCAGCGATCCATTTATGGGCTGGTGCAAGCATCTCGGAGTTGGAACATTTGCTTTGATGAGATGATCAAAGCGTTTGGGTTTATGCAGACTTATGGAGAAGCCCGCGTTTACAAGAAAGTGAGTGGGAGCTCTGTAGCATTTCTCATATTATATGTAGATGACATACTTTTGATTGGAAATGATATAGAACTTTTGGACAACATTAAGGCCTACTTGAATAAGTGTTTTTCAATGAAGGACCTTGGAGAAGCTGCTTACATATTAGGCATCAAGATCTATAGGGATAGATCGAGATGCCTCATAGGTCTTTCACAAAGCACATACCTTGATAAGATATTGAAGAAGTTCAATATGGATCAGTCCAAGAAGGGGTTTTTGCCTGTGTTGCAAGGTGTGAAATTGAGCTCGGCTCAATGCCCGACCACGACAAAAGATAGAGAAAAGATGAGTGTCATCCCCTATGCCTCGGCTATAGGGTCTATTATGTATGCCATGCTGTGTACCAGGCCTGATGTAAACCTTGCCGTAAGTTTGGTAGGAAGGTACCAAAGTAATCCCGGCATGGAACACTGGACAGCGGTCAAGAATATCCTAAAGTACTTGAAAAGGACCAAGGATATGTTTCTTGTTTATGGAGGTGACGAAGAGCTCATCGTAAAGGGTTACGTCGACGCTAGCTTCGACACAGATCTAGATGACTCTAAGTCACAAACCGGATACGTGTATATTTTGAATGAAGGGGCGGTAAGCTGGTGCAGTTGCAAGCAAAGCATCATGGCGGGATCTACATGTGAAGCGGAGTACATGGCAGCCTCGGAGGCAGCGCATGAAGCAATCTGGATGAAGGAGTTCATCACCGACCTAGGAGTCATACCCAATGCGTCGGGGCCGATCACTCTCTTCTGTGACAACACTGGAGCTATTGCCCTTGCCAAGGAGCCTAGGTTTCATAAGAAGACCAGGCACATCAAGCGTCGTTTCAACTCCATTCGTGAAAATGTTCAAGATGGAGACATAGATATTTGCAAAGTGCATACGGATCTGAATGTCGTAGATCCGTTGACTAAACCTCTTCCACGAGCAAAACATGATCAACACCAGAACTCTATGGGTGTTTGATTCATCACAATGTAACTAGATTATTGACTCTAGTGCAAGTGGGAGACTGTTGGAAATATGCCCTAGAGGCAATAATAAAATGGTTATTATTATATTTCCTTGTTCATGATAATTGTCTATTGTTCATGCTATAATTTTGTTATCCGGAAATCGTAATACATGTGTGAATACATAGACCACATCATGTCCCTAGTGAGCCTCTAGTTGACTAGCTCGTTGATCAACAGATAGTCATGGTTTCCTGACTATGGACATTGGATGTCATTGATAACGGGATCACATCATTAGGAGAATGATGTGATGGACAAGACCCAATCCTAAGCATAGCACAAGATCGTGTAGTTCGTTTGCTAGAGCTTTTCCAATGTCAAGTATCATTTCCTTAGACCATGAGATTGTGTAACTCCCGGATGCCGTAGGAGTGCTTTGGGTGTACCAAACGTCACAACGTAACTGGGTGACTATAAAGGTATTACTACAGGTATCCCCAAAAGTATCTGTTGGGTTGACACGGATCGAGACTGGGATTTGTCACTCCGTATGACGGAGAGGTATCTCTGGGCCCACTCGGTAATGCATCATCATAATGAGCTCAATGTGACCAAGTGTTTGGTCACGGGATCATGCATTACGGTACGAGTAAAGTGACCTACCGATAACGAGATTGAATGAGGTATTGGGATACTGACGATCGAATCTCGGGCAAGTAACGTACAGATTGACAAAGGGAATTGTATACGGGATTACCTGAATCCTCTACATCGTGGTTCATTCGATGAGATCATCATGGAACATGTGGGAGCCGACATGGGTATCCAGATCTCGATGTTGGTTATTGGCCGGAGAGCTGTCTCGGTCATGTCTGCATGATTCCCGAACCCGTAGGGTCTACACACTTAAGGTTCGGTGACGCTAGGGTTGTAGAGATATTAGTATGCGGTAACCCGAAAGTTTTTCGGAGTCCCGGATGAGATCCCGGACGTCACGAGGAGTTCCGGAATGGTCCGGAGGTGAACATTTGTATATAGGAAGTCCAGTTTCGGCCATCGGGAAAGTTTCAGGGGTCACCGGTATTGTACTAGGACCACCGGAAGGGTCCCGGGGGTCCACCGGGTGGGGCCACCTATCCCGGAGGGCCACATGGGCTGAAGTGGGAAGGGAACCAGCCCCTGGTGGGCTGGTGCGCCCCCCTTGGGCCTTCCCCTGCGCCTAGGGTTGGAAACCCTAGGGGTGGGGGGCGCCCCACTTGACTTGGGGGGCAAGTCCCCCCCTTGGCCGCCCCCCCCCCTTGAGATCAGATCTCTAGAGGGGCGGTGCCCCCCAGAGCCCCTATATAAAGAGGGGGGAGGGAGGGCAGCCGCACCCTAGTCCCTGGTGCCTCCCTCTCCCCCCATACCACCTCTCCCTCTTGCTGAGCTTGGCGAAGCCCTGCCGAGATCGCCGCTACTTCCACCACCACGCCGTTGTGCTGCTGGATCTCCATCAACCTCTCCTTAACCTTGCTGGATCAAGAAGGAG
This sequence comes from Triticum dicoccoides, assembly GCF_002162155.2. Taxonomy (NCBI): domain Eukaryota; kingdom Viridiplantae; phylum Streptophyta; class Magnoliopsida; order Poales; family Poaceae; genus Triticum; species Triticum dicoccoides. The sequence goes on from NC_041381.1 coordinate 389,064,529, forward strand.
GAGACGTCTTCCCCAACCGTACATGTGTTGAACGCGGAGGTGCCGTCCGTTCGGCAATAGGATCTTCGGTGATTTGGATCACGGCGAGTATGACTCCCTCAACCCCGTTCTCTTGTGCGCTTCCGCTCGCGATCTACAAGGGTATGTAGATGCACTCCTCTCTCTCGTTGCTAGATGACTCCATAGATTGATCTTGGTGAAGCGTAGAAATTTTTTATTTTCTGCAACGTTCCCCAACAATTCATCCATCGTAAGATCACCCAAAACTTGAAAACTTCAAGCACACAAAAATCAACAAAACCTTCGTGAGATCCATTAGTATAAGAAAGCAAGCCACTACTATAAGTACTGTTGCAAACCTAGTCATATTTTATTTTTGCATTATATCTACTGTATTCCAACTTTTCTATGGCAAAAACTCATCAAAGAAAGCCATAGAATCATCAAAACAAGCACAGAATGCAAAGAAAACAGAACCTGTGAAAAACAGAACAGTCAGTAGCAATCTGGATATTTCGAATACTTATGTAAGTCCAAAGATCTTGAGAAATTAGGAAAACCTAAGAAATTTGTATATTAATCTTCTACAAAAAGAATCAAGTCAAAAGCATGTTTATGTGAATTTATGAAAATTATTTTCGTGAGTGCATAAGTTTCTGTTTTTCAGCAAGATCAAATCAACTTTCACCCAAATCAATCCAAAGGCCTTGCTTGGCACAAATACTAATTTAAACCACAAAAACACATCTAACCAGAGGTATAATTTGGTATTTTATTAAAAACAGCAAGAAAACCAAAAAGAAAAAATAATAAAGTTGGGTTGCCTCCCAACGAGTGCTATCGTTTTATGCCCCTAGCTAGGCATAACCCGTAGGATCTAAGTGTTGCCCTCCGTTATGCCACTTTAGTAAGGGTCTTTTCAAATCCGGGAGGCTCTTTGCGCTTCCCTAAATTTTCCAAAAAAGAAACCATCTTGAGATCTAAAATATCCAACCGTTTATTACAAAGGGAAATCAAAGTGTTTATACGATTGATACTACCATTGAGATGTTTGAGTGGTTCATTATATTTTTGCAATTCAACCATATGTTTACGCAAATCATTGAGTTTGTCCAAAATTTGGACTCCCTCTGGGGTGAAAGAAAACCCTTTATTTTGTGGTGGAACCCCCAAAATTCCTTCTAAAATTTCATAGGTAGCATTGACATCAAGCTCAATAAAATTCCCTTTTCCGGCAAAATCCAAGAGTTGTCTATGATGCAAAGCCAATCCTACGTAAAAGATTCTAAGCAAAAATTTTGCATCTCCCTTTAGATTGCAAACACCGTAAGACTCCACAAGCCTATACCAAGCATCTTACAAATTTTCTGCTTGTATTTGTTTGAAGTATAGAACTTCAAAGTCTGGTAACAAAGGAGGAACATTCAAACTAGCCATAGTGAAACAAGAACACGAATAGATCTGACGAGAAAAGGCGAACAAAAAAGAGGGCGAATAAAATGGCAAATTTTTTGTGAAGTGGGGGAGAGGAAAACGAGAGGCAAATGGAAAATAATGTAAACTGCGAGGATATGAGATTTGTGATTAGGAACCTAGTTGATGTTGAAGATCTTCCGCGGCAATGGTGCGAGAAATTCCTTTTGATGTCTGCTAGAACTACGTCGGTATTTCCCCAAAGAGGAAGGGATGATGCAGTGTAGCGATAGTAGGTATTTCCCTTAGTGATGAGACCAAGGTTATCTTACCAGTAGGAGAACCTCCTCACACTACGTAAATAGCACATGCACACAGATAACAAATACTCGCAACCCGACGTGTTAAAGGGGTTGTCAATCCCTTATGGGTACGACGCCTCAAGATAGGCAAATAATGTGAGGTAAAAGTGGTAGATAGGATAAATAGATCGCGGAACAAATAAATTGCAGGAAAGTATTTTTGTATTTTTGGTTTAATAGATCTGAAAATAAATGCAAAGGAAAATAGATCGCAAAGGCAAATATGATGAAAAGAGACCTGGGGGGCGTAGGTTTCACTAGTGGCTCTCTCGAGAAAAATAGAAAATGGTGGGAAAAATTACTGTTGGGCAATTGATAGAACTTGAAATAATCATGACGATATCCAGGCAATGATCATTATATAGGCATCACTTCCAAGATTAGTAGACCGACTCCTGCCTGCATCTACTACTATTACTCCACACATCGACTGCTACCCAGCATGCATCTAGTGTATTAAGTTCATGGAGAAACGGAGTAATGCAATAAGAACGATGACATGATGTAGACAAGATCTATTTATGTAGAAATAGACCCCATCTTGTTATCCTTAATAGCAACGATACATACGTGTCATTTCCCTTTCTATCACTAGTATCAAGCACCGTAATATCAAACCCATCACAAAGCACCTCTTCCCATTGCAAGATAAATAGATCAAGTTGGCCAAAAAAAACCCAAATATCAGAGAAGAAATATGAGGCTATAATCAATCACGCATATAAGAGATCAAAGAAGACTCAAATAACTTTCATGGATAAAAACATAGATCTGATCATAAACTCAAAGTTCATCGGATCCCAACAAACACACCGCAAAAAGACTTACATCATATGGATATCCAATAGACCATTGTATTGATAATCAAGAGAGAGAGATAGATAGATAGATAGATAGATAGATAGATAGAGAGAGAGAGAGGAAGCCATCTAGCTACTAACTACGGACCCGTAGGTCTACAAAGAACTCCTCACGCATCATCAAAGAGGCACCAATGGACATGATGCACCCCTCCGAGATGGTGTCTAGATTGGATATTGTGTTTCTGGACTCTGCGGCGGTTGGAATTGATTTTCGTCGACTCCCCTAGGGTTTCTGGAATATTAGGGTATTTATAGAGCAAAGAGGTGGTTCAAGGGGCACCCGAGGTGGGCATAACCCACCGGGGCGCGCCCTGGTGGGTTGTTCTCCCCTTGGAGCTCCCCTCAAGTGTGTTCCTGGAGCACTGGATGTCTTCTGGCCCAAAAAATCCACAAAAAGTTTTGCTGTGTTTGGATTCCGTTTGGTATTGATTTCCTGCGATGTAAACAACATGCAGAAAACAACAACTGGCACTGGGCACTATGTCAATAGGTTAGTACCAAAAAATGATATAAAATGACTATAAAATGATTGTAAAACATCCAAGAATGATAATATAACAGCATGGAACAATAAAAAATTACAGATACGTTGGAGACGTATCAGTGACGAGTGGGACTCGGTCTGCGATCGCTGTCGTGTGTCCGCCTGTCATTGTAGGGATGGCGCCCGTACGTCACCCGAGGCATAAAAACTGAAGACTGAAGACCGAAACCGAAAAGACCGAGACCGAAACCAAAAAGACCAAACTGTAAAAGACCGAAATAAAATCGGTCCTCAAAACTAACAGACCGAACTAAATTCGGTGGATTCGGTCCTCTCATCTGGATGACCAAACAAACCAAATAGACCGAAAAATGCAGCCCATGCAGTCCATCTCCACTTCTCCAGTGTGCAGGCCTAGTTAAGCTTAGGCCCAGCCCTCCAATATGCGAGTTGCCAGCCAGCTCGATCGGCCCGACCCTCCTTTTCCTTCATCTCTCCTTCTCTCCCAAGTCCAACCCCCGCCCCAACCCTAGCCGCGTAGCCGGCCCGCCACCATTGCCAACCACCACGCCATCACTACCCCCGCCGTGCTCTGCCTCCCGTCGCTCCAGGCTGGTCGTCGTCTCCCATCCTTCGCCCAGTGCTCCGCCTCCCCGTTCTCCAACAGGCAGTGCTCCGCCTCGCCATTATCCCAAGACCGAACGCCCGAGCCCCGATGACTGCCGCCATCCCCACCCCCTGCGCGTTGCGCCGCCATCGCCAACTCCCGTCATCTTCCACGGATGGTCGCCGCCTACCATCCTTTGACGTCTGGTATGCTGCCCCCATTCTCCTATTCTTTGTATGCTGCATAAATGCGGAGTTAGTCACGCCCACTTGTTCAGATTGTTGGTTTGAAGACTGAAACTCTACTAGCTAATTGTTTGAGTTGTCTTCTATAATATATTACATGATTCTAATTTCCTTATATAAACATGTACTGGTTTGTTGTCTATTTTTCTTATATAAACATGTATTGGTGCTGGAAGTAACATGAATCCGAGTTGTACAACTAATTTGGTCTGTTTGGTCGGGACCGATGACCAAATTGTAAAGACCGAAGACCGAATAGTGAAGAACCGAAAAGACCGAAATTATTTCGGTCTTTAATTATGGAAGACCAAATTTTTGAAAGAATGAAAAGACCGAACCAAACAAACTGAAAAGACCGAATGCCCAGGCTGACCCGTACGCGCCATCTCGTGGTGGAGGCATCAAGGCGCGATCGTAGTTGTCATGACACCGAGGCGACGCGACTCGATCGCGCCTCCAATCTTCGTAGTGATCTCTTGAGGAGGAAGTGGCTCAGCGCCTGCCGGAGCCAAGTGGGCTATGAGATGACTGAATGGTCTCTGCATGCACTAATGCGTCGTGGATCCGATCTCTGGACGGTACACTACTGCATTTTGTGACAACACCGTCTTCAGGAGTGCCTGGATCTGCCGAATCCCTTCTCCGACCGCTGAACCGGAGGGCTGGATGGAATGCGCGATCCTAGTGGCAGCTGCTAGATTTTTGCAATTGAGTACCAAGGACTTGATACTTACGAGGTTGTTCACTTAAGAAGAGCTGGCGCTTGTGCCGGCTGGAACTGGGTTGACGCCGTTCATGTTCGTCCAACTCCCTTTGAAGCCGCTGGAGGCGATCATGTTCGACCAAGGTGGCTAGGCGATGAGGTCATCTATTATAGGTAGGGTCAAGGACCCATCATTTGAGACCCACATGGGGCCTATAACCACCTCGGGTAGGTCCCTGGACCATGCCAGCATTCGTATGCATATATCAAAAAGTCCACTCGGACAGCTCACCAACACTCGGACGACCACCCGCCACTCGGCTAATGATACGTCTACAACGTATCTATAATTTATGAAGTATTCATGCCATGTTTACAACAATTCTATATAGTTTTGGTATGATTTGCATGGAACTAACCCGGACTAATGTTATTTCCAGCAAAACTACCATGGTGTTGTTTTTTATGCAAAAATAAAAAAATCGGAATTGGACGAATCTTTTTGACGATATTTTTGGAAGAAAAGAGAAATAATGGAGCAAAGAACCACCAGAGGGGGGGCCCTGCTGCCCACAAGACACCGGGGCGCGCCAGCCCCCTGGCGCGCCATGGTGGGTGATGGGCCCCTCGAAGCCCATTTCCGCGTGAAACTAATGCCAAAAAATCCTATAAATACAGAAACCCCCAGAAATAACCCTAGATTGGAAGTTCCGCCGCTGCAAGCCTCTACAGCCATGAAAAACCAATCAGGAGCACGTTCTGGCACCCTGCCTGAGGGGGAAATCATCACCGGAGGCCATCTTCATATCCCTATGGCCACCATGATGAGGAGGGAGTAGTCCACCCTCGGGGATGAGGGTTTGTATCAATAGCTATGTGTTTAATCTCTCTCTCTCTCTCTCTCGTGTTCTTGATTTGGCAAGATCTTGATGTATCGCGAGCTTTGTTAATATACTTGGATCATATGGTGTTTTTCCCCTGTGACACCCCCGATTCAATCATACACTAATCATACACGCAAATGTGTACGATCAAGATCAGGGACTCACGGGAAGATATCACAACACAACTCTAGACACAAATTAAAATAATACAAGCTTTATATTACAAGCTAGGGTCCTTGAGGGCTCGAATATATAAGCTCGAAAACAAACGAGTCAGCAGAAGCAACAATATCTGAGTACAGACATGAGTTAAACAAGTTTGCCTTAAGAAGGCTAGCATAGAAGCAACATCGATCGAAAAGGCAAGGCCTCCTGCCTGGGAGCCTCCTAACTACTCCTGGTCATCGGCGGCCTCCACGTAGTAGTAGGCACCCTCGGTGTAGTAGTAGTAGTCGTCGTCGAAGGTGGCGTGTGGCTCCTGGGCTCCACCATCTGGTTGCAGCATCCGAGAAGAATGGAAAGAGGTGGAAAAAGGGGAGCAAAGCAACCGTGAGTACTCATCCAAAGTACTCACAAGCAAGGATCTACACTACATATGCATCGGTATCAATAAAATGGGTAGTATCTGTCGACTGAACTGCAGAATGCCAGAAGAGAAGGGGAAAGCCTAGCCTATCGAAGACTAGCATCTTCAAGCAGCTCCAAGCATCTTGCAGCAATCAGAAGAGTATAGATTAGCAGTTTATATTTAACAAACATGTTGTAGAAGTAATGCCCAAAGATCCTTTCCCGACTCCCTGCGGGAAAGCAATCTCGGAGCCACATATCCATTACATGCCTTAGCATTCAGTACCCAATTCTAGTTGTATCGATCGGGATACAACTCCGAGTGTCCATTATCGTAGGACGAGCTATCGATAGATGTTTTCTTTCCTACAGGGGTGCACCAACTTACCCAACATGCTCGATCAACTCCGACCAGACACACCATCAGGTCATCACCGGCCTTGGCCGATCAACACACCTAGTCCTACCTAAGCTCAACAGAGAGGCCAGCACGATGATACATACGATGGAGAGTGCCCATACTTATTCCCGCATGGTGGTTAGTGCTATCAGGCCAGAGGCCCCTCGGTTAAAATACCCAAACCGTTAGTGGATTAGGAGCGCGCGGTAACAAGCAGAGATTCATGATCGATGTGACCCCGTCGCCCCATCTCGTGGACTTTCGGCAAGGGCTAAGAATGCCCAGGTACGCCATGTAGTTATCTTGCGGGCACCTTCCAGGTCAAACCGACTCCACATCACTCGCAAATTTGCTCGCACGGGTACCCCTCAAGGCCAACCCGACTTTAGTATCATGGTTATGTGGTAAAGCCATAGTAACCGTGTGTCCGAAACACCAAGGGGGAACCCTGAGGAAATTCCACCTGATGTAATCGTCAAGGTGAACCTAGGAGAAATCACCCTCGAGGTCCACTCTTGAGGAGTTGCACGATAGCGTCCTTATTGGGAGTGCTGAAGGAGCAATCACCCTCGATGACCACAACTGATGAGCTAACCTACAAGGTTAACATCAGAAGTGCTGACGAGGTATCACCCTCGGCACTCGATAATAACCCAGTAGTGTCGCACAACTAAGGGGGTAGTGATGTGCGGTGCTGGGGCCTGGTCGTCAATCCCGTTGATCGGGTCTTCTGATAATCCAGTGAGGCAGTCGGGATAAGGAGGGGGTCTCTGATGGGGCTCTACCCAGCCTATACTAAGAAGTTTAGGATAAGCATGTAGATAACAACAACAGGTTACAATAAATAGGCTATGTAGCAAAAGTAGGATAACAGTAACAACACCAACTTCTAATGCAAGCATAAGAGAGAGAATAATAGGCGATATCGATATGCTCAAAAAAAGGGGGGGGGTGCTTGCCTAGTTGCTTTGCAGACACCAACGGGTCTTCGACGAGGTAGTCGATTATCGGGTCATCATCAGTCTCGGGGTCTATCGAGAGAGAAGAGGGGGAAGAAACAATAAATAAGGGCAGACAAATGCAATCACAGAAGCATGGCATGGCAGCACATTCGAGAGGTGCCCTAATGCAGTACTACGCAAGTTAGTGGGAGCGAGAAATTATTCGGGAGTGTTCTCCCAGCTCCGGGTGATTATCGGACACATGAAACAAAGGGGAAACTTCCATGTTCATCATGCTAGAGGCATGTGACATGTATGAGGAGGGCATATTCGAATTCGTCTCGTTTTTCAGATCGTTTTTCATATATTAATCTTTTTCATCCGAGCTACCGTTATTTTTCTATGAATTTCTAAAGATTTAAGCGATTTCTAGAATTTTAAATCTAATTTGAAAATAACCAGAAAAGGATTATTGCATCAGCACTGCATCAACATGACATCAACCAATCAAACCAGATGGTCCCGGTCAAACCTGACATGCGGGACCCCCTGTCATGGACAACGGGCTAAGTTAAAACTAGATTAGTTAACTACTCCCTCCGTTCCTAAATATAAGTCTTTGTAGAGATTTCAACAAGTGACTACATACGAAACAAAATGAGTGAATCTACACTTTAAAGTATGTCTATATACATCTGTATATGGTAGTCCATTTGAAATCTTTAAAAAGACTTAGGGCATCTCTAGCCATTGGCCCCCCCAGGACGCATACAAATCGCCCCCTGGGGGCGAGCCGGCGATACACTCGGTGCTGGGGGCGGTTTTGCGCCCAGTCGTCGCCCCCAGGCGCCGAAATTGGCCCACTTTGCAACCCAATTTTGGCGAATAAACGGCCCATATGGGCGAGAATAGGCCCATATTCGGCGTGGTTTCGCCGTGTCTCGGCGTTCAATTATCAACACAATTATTCCTTATCACATATTTCATCACAGAAAAATCAAATACTTCAACAAAATACTACAACAACAAATAGTTCAATACAAATTATATAGTTCAACAAATAAAAACTCGTATTTCATCACGCGGCGTCCCCCTTGAGCCTCCATAGGTGCTCAATCAGATCTTTCTGCAGTTGATGATGCACCTGTGGGTCTCGGATCTCCTGACGCATACTGAGATAGGCGGTCCAAGTTGCCGGTAGCTGGTGATCAACTTCGGCTAGAGGACCCTGCCTGTAGTATGGTTCAGTGTCAAACACTGGGTCTTCTTGCTCGCTCTCGATGATCATGTTGTGCAAGATGACACAGCAAGTCATGATCTCCCACATTTGATCTTTCGACCAGGTTTGAGCGGGGTACCAAACAACAGCGAATCGAGATTGGAGCACACCAAATGCCCGCTCGACATCCTTCCTGCAAGCCTCCTGAAGCTTCGCAAACCAGGCGTTCTTGCTTCCTGCCACAGGGTTTGAGATCGTCTTCACAAATGTCGACCATCTCGGATAGATGCCGTCAGCTAGATAGTACCCCTTGTTGTATTGGTGCCCATTGATCTCGAAGTTCACCGGAGGAGAATGACCCTCAACGAGCTTAGCAAAAACAGGAGAGCACTGCAGCACGTTGATGTCATTGTGAGTTCCTGGCATACCAAAGGAGTGCCAAATCCAAACAGGAGAGCATGCAGTAGCCTTGCAGACGATGCCGGTTCTTTGCTTTCACCCACCTCGGCGCCGAGCCACCTCGACGCGACTTTTCATTGCTCGCCAGCAGCTGGGCGAGGGCGGCGAGCACCATCAGATGCTCTTCTTCCTGGACGTCGGCCGCGGCTTCCTCCTCCAGCAGCGCGGCGAGCTCTTCCTCCTCATCCGAGTCCATCGCCGAGACAGTCAAAACGCCGAACACCTTGCGCTCGGTGGGCGTGTACCCGCCGTTAAACCGCGCCTCCGCGGCCGGAAACGCCCAGCTGCTGCGGGAGGGGTTGCCGCGGCGAAGCGCTGCTATTTTCTGGCGGGAAATGGCTATCTAGCGGAGTAGGCCGGCGGCCGTCGCCGGGATATAGCTAGTGGTGGCCGAGGGCGCGGGGGGTGCGAGGCGAGTCGGGGGAAGAAAACCTTAACTTTTCCCCTGTCGGTGTGGGCCAGGCGTGCTTTTCCCTAGCGCCGGAGCCCCCAACGGCTCCCCAGCGCGCCGGGTTCCGCCTGTGATCGCCGGGCGGAAAAAAGGTCCGAACTGACGATTTTCGGCGTCCTGGGGGCGCGACTGGGCCGTTTTTTCGGCGCCGGCGCCAAAAAAGTGGCTTGGGGGGCGTGTTGGGGGCGCGGCTGGAAATGCCCTTAGCATTTAGGAAACGGGGAGTAGTAAACAGAGGAGGCCCCACACGTCAGCGACAGTGGTAAACAGTAACTGGGGTTGACCGTGGTCAACAAAGTCAAAATAGTCAGGGGGCCCACTTGCAGCATCTATGGGCGGGCCCCACGCGGTGACAGGTCAGCGTCGGCGCCGGGAGGCACTCCGGCGAGCTCGCGCACAGCGGCGCTACTCCGGTGACCTCGGGTTTACTCCATAGTGCGTCAAATCATGCGTTTCTGGTGGCGTTCGAAAGCTTGCAGTGTCGCGCGTCTCTTCGTGGTACTGGAAGGAGCTGGGATCGCTGGAAACGCCGCCAGCGTTGAGGTTGGCGGTGACGCATTTCGGGCGAGCTCGGGCGTGCTGATTCGGGTCGTTTTCGAACGAGTTAACCGGCCAGGCGGACTACAACGAGTGCTAGAAGCACAAAGGGCCAGGCGGAGGAGCTCGGGCGGCTCTGTACCGAGGAGCTCGCCGGCAATGGCGGACGACAGCATGTGGCGTCGGTGATGGCTAGCTACGGGGCAGCAGCTCGCTAACGGAGGGGAAGGGGAGGGAGAGAATCTCACGTTGTGGCACACGGAGGCCCTCGACAGACGTTGGAGCAGCAGAGGCGGCGAGGCTCGTCGGAGCAGCCACGACGGCCGTAGATGGGGGCGATGGCGTTAGGCCGCCGCAGGGCTCCACAGCTCCGCCTGGAGGTACCAGGAGGGGTGGTCGTCCGTGACGGAGCTAGCTGACAGAGCCAGCGGGCACGGGGCCGCCGGTGGCCGTGCAGACGACGGAGGGCGACGACGACTCTCTCGGGCAGAGGGGAAAGAAGAGTGCGCGGCGCAAGCAAGGAGGAAGGAGAGAGGAATGAGGGCGAGGCATCCAGGGGGAGGGATAGGGCTCGTCCTTATCCCTCCAGCTACCTGCCTCGTCGCGGTGGCGAACTGCGACCGGAGGAGATGCGCTCGGCCACAGGGACGGCGAAACGGTGACGGGAGGTGAGAGAAAAGAGAGGTGGCCTGGGGCGGCTCGGGCTGCAACAGGTAAGGCCAGGTAGGCCCTCTTCCTTTTTCTGTTTTTCCTTTTTATTTGTTAAACAGTGAGAGAAATGAATATTTGGGGAATCCAGATGATTTTATTAAAAGTGGAATTAATCCCAACAAATATATTACATTTTTAGGCATAACCACAAAAAGTTTGGGGCTAAAAGGAGAAGGTTAGGCATTTTTGGAAAATGAAAAGGGCCAAAATGGTTGCTGCTGGACCATTAAATAATTTCTAGGGGCAATTTGGGAATTCCAGGAATGTGGGACTTGTTTTTATAATTGTTCTGGGATTATTTTCAATACTATGAACATTTTAGTTTTATAGTTTAAAGAAATAAATATTTGACTTTATTTCAAGCATGAATTTGAAGTTGGATTTGGGACAAGTGGCATTTTGACTTAACTGGATATGATGACATGGCACATTAATTAGCTTGATGATAGGGTTAACATCTGGGGATGTTACAAATCTCCTCCACTACAAGAAATCTCGTCTCGAGATTTAAGTGGGGAAGTAAAGGGTAACTTCGGGAGAACTGACCCTTATAGGGTCGATTATCTGATGGACAATTCAGGGAATATGGTGGAAGTATCTCTCGAGTTGAAACTTAAGAAAACATCAAGAGCAAAGTGTATATGAAAGTACAATAAGAAGTTTCAAGCGAATGGACATCCGATCAATACCTGAACAGAGTATAAGAAGGGGGTTCTGAGCATCAGGAATAGATCAACTCTCAAAGGGTGGCTCGTGACATCTCACAACGCCAGGAGCAAAGGATACTTCGGAATCAAGGATATGCAGGGGAGTCCGGTTCTGATCCTGTGGAACTATGAGGGGGGTGTCAATCAAAAGTAGGAAGAACGGTGACATCTTACCGGTCACGACAACAAGGTATGTCGGAGGATAGCCTGTCAGTTATGTCGATGACAACATTGGTACCAAGGGCGAGGGACGAAGAGAACCATTTTCCTGCTCGTTAGGACGAGGTAGACTAATAGGCAAAGCTCTTGTCCATCGGTGGTTACCGGAATGGCATCATCATTATTAACAGGGTCTTACTAACACGGTTGTACACCGAGGTGCTCACCTAAGCAAGGAATTATCACTGCTCGGTTAAGTAGATTACACGAAAGGTTAAACCAAACAATGGAAAGGAAAATGCGATTATAATAGAACAATGAAAAGGAAAATGTGTTTAAACACATATTTCAGGGATATATCCTTCCCAGGGACAAGCATAGCATGATATCCACGTTAGAATATAAAGTAGAAAACCCTTTAGGTACGAGGAGAGAAATTTCATGACATTACTCATATAATAGTGTTTGGATAATTGATATAGAAAATTTAGCATTGTGCTTCAAATGTCCTTATTGAAGATTGGAGTACCACAAACATGCTTCAAGATAGCAGTGACATGGTCTGTAAGCAAAGGTCGGACCTTGGATACTCAAAGGATTCATCAGGAACAACTTATAGAATAAGTCTTACCATTTCCTCATGGAAGAATGGCTAACCTTGCTAGAAAGAAAATTGTAATAATAGGTTCTCTGGCCAGGTGTCACTACTGCAGGATGCTGCTAACGCAACACTACGATCAGAGACCCTTTGACGAAACTATGTGTGATGCATTAATCGCAAACGTTGGTGTAAAAATTCGTCAAAAAAGGTGCAAAACATTTGCGATGACAGATGCGTCAAACACGGTTCATATTTTAGTTTCGTCTGTGTTGTAGGGCATACGGTTCAGTGCAATTAACCGTTTGCGATGAGGAGCAACAAAAGAAACGGTCGGCCAGATGAAGGTATGTGCGATAAACAGCATACGGTTCACTAGGATGAACTGTTTGTGATTAGGCAACACAAAAGAAACGGTCGGCCAGATCAAGGTGTGTGCGATATACGATATGCATTTCACGCGGATGAATTGTTTGTGTTGAGGCAAGAGAACATAAACGGTTTAATAACAAGATGTGTGTGATACGCGGCAAACAGGTCTGTAATCAGAAATGTGTGCGAAGAACGATAATAACACAGACGATTGATGCTAATAAGACGTGTGTGTTGTGCGATGGGATTACATATAGAACAACACACACACACACACACACACGCACACACACACACACACTTATAAGGACATGGTTGCATAACCAAATTAAACATCCACTTACATAGGTGGCTACTATAACCATGGCATTTGCACACACCAAAGTAAACTATTACGTGCATAATTACATAGGTGGCTACTACACACATGCCGTTTCCACAAACCAAAGTAAACTATATATTACATGCATGATTAACTAGCATAAACGATCATCTGATCATCATCTACTGCTTGTGACGCTTGCTCTGCTTGTGGCTCGACCCGGGCTCATCGATTTGGGTAATGAGGCACTTCCTTATGTCAACGATCCGCCTGTGCATCTCGTAACATGTGTACACGCTCTTGGCCGTGAACCTAAGGTGAGGTTCATCCAGTCGCCGCATCCAGGCCCTGTGCCAGGATACGGGACTTGTTCTCTAGGCATCCTACTTCATCTTTTCGTAGTAGGGGTCGATGATGGCCGAGGCGAGTTCAACCAGGGAGTCCTTCTTCATGCTGCCCCAGACCCTGTAGTGGTCACGGATTTCAATAAGGTTCTTGCAGACCAAGCCCATAACACTGAGCGCTTTTACATCATCGGTGGTTTCCACCGTGGCGAACTTGTAGTCGGTGCTGTTGACAAACCTGTTTAAACGGCCGCAAGGCTCTGTGGCCATGCAGTAGTGGTAGATGAGGACATGATGGCGCACGCACAACTGGGTGACGACAACCTTCTGATCTATGCCGGGATGACCGGCGGCGTACTGGAGGTCGATGCAGACCACCTTGTACTTGTCTCCAGAAAGCAACTGCTCAACAGTGTTGATGTAGTCGTCCACCACGACCGGGGTCGATGGTGTACACCATCGAGAGATCCGTCTCCCTCGTGTGGGTCTCCACTTTATGCTCTCCGAACTCCATTGGAGCGCTGCTAGACATCCCTCTCTATGTGTCGTCGTGGGTGTGCTTGTTGTGTTGTGGGGCGCGATCGAAAGGTTGAAGAGACTAAGGTTATAATGGTCGTGGGAATTAAAGGGGAGGCCGGACAGCCTGGAATATCGATCGACACGCCCTGATGGTAGTTCTAATTCGCAGCGCGTAACTCCATCGTGCCGCACGTAACTGCATCGCGTGGCAACGCGCGCGGTGCAACCGCATGCATATGGCCCCCCCAATGAGATCATGCGCAGGCCCAACCGCTGGCAGAGCGCGCATGGAGGGACGCGAGCAGAGTGCTCCGTGGTCGCCTCAACGGCGAGCAACTATATATATGCATATAGTAGTTGAACACGCAAGGAAAAGTTGTCCACAACCCAAGTGTGCTGACGGACGCGAGCAGAGCGCATCACGGCGCCTAACGGCGAGCAACCATATATATGCATACAGTAGTTGAACTGTTTGTATAAATTAAGCACGACTGCTTAATCTATGAATGAAATTTATGCTTAATTACTGAATTTTAGTTGCAAAAATTAGATAGTGCTAGTGATTTTTAGCTGCATATTTTGACAAATCGCAGTGTTACAAGGATTGACAAATGGCAATGTTACTAGATCAACAAATGTCAATCTTTCCTGTTTGACAAATGGAAATATACCCAATATGGCAGATACAAATCTTACCAAATTGCCTGTACGTGGTTGCACACGGGTCATCCGAAAATACCATTTGCGTTGAAGGGAGGTAGAAATCCTGCTTGCCAGATTTTCTCTTGGCTTAGCGCCGAAGTCTCGCTATGCATAACTTATTCAATCTGAACCGTTTGCGTTGAAGAGATGCACAAATCATGTGTAGTGAATTTTCCCTTGGCTTACTGGGGAAGCTGTCAGTGTACATATGGGTGTTCTATATAAAACTTTGCGATGTTAGAGTGGTAGCTAATTTTTTGAAAATGCCTTTGTTGATTGTTATTCGAGTGCACCTTCTCTCAAAATGGACACAAAAACTACCATAGCATGTCGGGTGCCATTCCATGATAGCATGCCAAGGTTCATGAATTTCAGACGAGTTTTGGATTTACTAGAATTTAAAAACAAAGTATCTCAACATTTTGCCGGCAGTCAATAGTGCCCTGGTGTTTGAAATTCATTTACATTTCTTGCATGGGACCTAAGCATGCACCCAAGGACACAGATTTGATTTTTCAACCAATTTATATGCATTGGAGCATGTGCATGTAGTTCAAATTTGAATTATGCACATAAAATGCCTAGAAAACCCAGTTAATATATAATAATGTCCAAACGAACCCCAAAAAATTCCAAAATTTAACACAACACTCCTATTGTTCTATGTTGACACTAGAAATTTTTTGAAAGCAATAACATGCAATGTGTATCGTTTCGTCCCCAAAGGTGTCACGTTCCCTACCGAAACCATCACGCTTGTTGTGAGAAGCTTATACCTAAACCTACCCCAAATGGGACAAAAAACTTACCACGACATGTCGGGTGCCATTCCATGATAGCATGCCAGGTTTCATGAATTTCTGACGAGTTTTGGATTTACTAGAATTTAAAAACCCGGTATCTCAATGTTTGTGATCGAGTGACGGTGGCAGGGTGTTTGATATTCATTCCCATTTCTTGCATGGGACCTAAGCATGCAACCAAGGACACAGATTTGAATTTTCAACCAATTTATATGCATTAGAGCATGTACATGTAGTTCAAATTTGAATTATGCACATAAATGCATTGAAAACTCAATTAATACATAAGAAATGTGCTAACGAACCCCAAAAAATTCCAAAATTTAACACAACACTCATGTTGTTCTATGTTGACACTAGAGAAAAAAAATTTGAAATCAAGAAGAGGTAACGGCTATCGTTTCGTCCAGAAAGGTGAAATGTTCCCTACCGAAACCATCAAGCTTGTTGTGAGAAGCTCTGGTTTGTGAGAAGCTTATACACAAACCTGCCCCAAATGGGACAAAAAATTTACCACGGCATGTTGGGTGCCATTCCATGATAGCATGCCAGGTTTCATGAATTTTAGACAAGTTTTGGATTTACTAGAATTTAAAAACGAGGTATCTCAATGTTTGCGGCTGAGTGATGATGGCAGGGTGTTTGACATTCATTCCTATTTCTTGCATGGGACGTAAGCATGCAACCAAGGACACATATTTGAATTTTAAACCAATTTATATGCATTAGAGCATGTGCATGTATTTCAAATTTGAATTATGCACATAAATGCATTAAAAACTCAATTAATGCATAAGAATGTGCTAAGGAACCCCGAAAAATTCCCAAATTTAACACAACACTCATGTTGTTCTATGTTGACATTAGAGAAAAAAAATTGAAATCAAGAAGAGGCAACGACTATCGTTTTGTCCAGAAAGGTGAAACGTTCCCTACCGAAACCATTAGGCTTGTTGTGAGAAGGTCTGGTTTGTGAGAAGCTTATACCCAAACCTGCCCCAAATGGGACAATAATTTTACCACTGCATGTTGATGCCGTCCCATGCTAGCATGTCAAGGTTCATAAATTTCAGACACATTTTCGATTTACTAGAATTTAAAAAACAAGTATCTCAATGTTAGCGGTCGAGTGATGGTGGCAAGGTGTTTGACATTCATTCTCATTTCTTACATGGGACTTAAGCATGTAACTAAGGACACACATTCTAATTCTGCACTGGAGCATGTGCATGTAGTTCAAATTTGAATGCACATGAATGCATAGAAAACTCAGTTAATGTATAAAAATGTCCAAGTGAACCCCGAAAACTCCCAAAAAATGACACAACACTCGTGTTGTTCTATATTGACACGAGAAAAATTTAGAAAGCAAGAAGAGGCAATATATATCGTTTGTCCCCCAAGGTGGCATGTTCCCTACCGAAACCATGTGGCTTGTTGTGAGAGAAGCTCCGGTTTGCGAGAAGCTTATACCCAAACCTGCCCCAAATGGGAAAATATTTTTACCACGACACGTCGATGCCGTTCCATGATATCATGTCAAGTTTCATGAATTTCAGCCGAGTTTTTGATTTACTAGAATTTTAAAACCATGTATCTCAATGTTAGCGGCTAAGCGACAATGTCGACATTCATTCTCATTTCTTGCATGTGACCTAATGTGACGCCCCTGATTCAATCGTACACTAATGATGCACGCAAATGTGTACGATCAAGATCAGGGACTCATGGGAAGATATCACCACAAAACTCTAAAAGTAAAACAAGTCATACAAGCATCATATTACAAGCCAGGGGCCTCGAGGGCTCGAATACAAGTGCTCGAAAATAAACGAGTCATCGGAAGCAACAATATCTGAGTACAGACATAAGTTAAACAAGGTGCCATAAGATGGCTAACACAAACTGGGATACAGATCGAAAGAGGCGCAAGCCTCCTGCCTAAGATCCTCTGAAACTACCCCTGGTCGTCGGCGACCTGAACGTAGGAGTAGGCACCCTCGGTGTAGTAGGGGTCGTCGTCGACGGTGGCGTCTGGCTCCTAGGCTCCAGCATCTGGTTGTGACATCTGAGAAGAAGAGGAAAAAGGGGGGAAAGAGGGAGCAAAGCAACCGTGAGTACTCATCCAAAGTACTCGCAAGCAAGGATCTACACTACATGTGCATGTGTATATGTGTAAAGAGGTAATATCGGGTGGACTGAACTACAGAATGCCAGAATAAGAGGGGGATAGCTAGTCCTATCGAAGACTACGCTTCTGGCAGCCTCCATCTTGCAGCATGTAGAAGAGAGTAGATGGTAAGCTCACTAAGTATCATCACATAGCATAATCCTACACGGCGATCCTCCCCTCGTCGCCCTATGGGAAAGCGATCACCGGGATGTCTTTGGAACTTGCCTGGGTGTGTTTTATTAAGTATCCTATTCTAGTTGTCATAAGGTCAAGGTGCAACTCCGGGTCATCCTTTTACCGAGGGACACGGCTATTCGAATAGATAAACATCCCTGCAGGGGTACACCACATAACCCAACATGCTCGATCCCTCTGGTCGGACACACTTTCCTGGGTCATGCCCGGCCTCGAAAGATCAACATGTCGCAGCCCTACCTAGGCACAACAGAGAGGTCAACACGCCGGTCTAAATCCTATGCGCGCAGGGGTCTAGGCCCATCGCCCATTGCACACCTGCATGTTGCGAGGGCGGCCGGTGAGCAGACCTAGCAACCTCCATTACAAAGGAAGTTGCGTTACACGGTCCAACCCGGCGCGCGCCCCTCAGTCACCGACGTCAAGAAGGCTTCGGCTGATACCATGATGTCGAGTGCCCATAACTATTCCCGTGTGGTTGGTTAGCGCGTATAGGCCAGTGGCCAGACTCAGATCAAATACCAAGATCTCGTTAAGTGTGTTATTATGAAGTAACCGCGAACGCCGACCAGGGCCAGGCCCACCTCTCTCCTAGGTGGTCTCAACCTACCCTGTCGCTCTGCCACAAAGTAACCATCAGGGGGCTGTCGGGAACCCAGGCCCATCACTACCTAGATGGAACCACCTGCCCCTTCAACCCCCATCTCTGAAGCACTTGCGGGTACTCTACGAGCCGACCTGACTTTAGTCACCACCTGAATATTAAATATGTATGTATAGTATATACCCGTGATCACCTCCCTAGTGATCACGACCCGATAGTATAGCATGGTAGACGGACAAGAATGTAGGGCCATAGATGATAAACTAGCACCCTATACTAAGCATTTAGGATTGTAGGTAAGGTATCAACAACTGTAGCAATAATGACAGGCTATGCAACAGAATAGGATTAACCAAAACAGTAACATGCTACACTACTCTAATGCAAGCAGTAGAGGGAAGGAATAGGCGATATCTGGTGATCAGGGGGGGCTTGCCTGGTTTCTCTGGCAAGAAGGAGGATTCGTCAACACCATAGTCGACCGGGGCAGCAGCGGCGGCGGTCTCGTAGTCTACCAGAGAGAAGAGGGGGAAGAAACAATAAATATAATGCAAACATAAGCATGACGATGCATGACATGACAATAAGCGGTGCTAGGTGTGCCCTAACGCAGTAGTAGGTGATACCGACGAAGGGGGGAAGCATCTGGGAAAATATCCCCGGTGTTTCACGTTTTCGGACAGATGAACCAGAGGTGGAATGTTGCACGTTCGCTATGCTAGGGACATTGGGTGACAAACAGACCGTGTATTTGGATTCATCTCGTCGTTCTGAGCAACTTTCATGTACAAAGTATTTTCATCCGAGCTACGGATTATTTTATATTAATTTTCAAAGTTTTAATCAATTTTAGGAATTTTAATAACTAAATAAGATAATTAGTAAATGCTATGGGCACACAGAAGTGTACCCAACATCTCTTACTGTGTGCATTACAGGTGGGTCCCTAGTGCTAAGTCAGCAGCTGACTCAGCCAATCTTATCCACATGAACAGTATAGGTGGGTCCCACATGTAAGTGTCTCGTCCTTATTATTATTTATTTTTTATCCTATTTCTTTTCTTTTTTTATTTGGCCTGACCCCACTAGCCAGGGCACAGCCGGGCGTAGGGGGGATTCAGCGCATGCATGCACGCAGTGGGAACGACGCGGCTTGGCCGGGAAAGGCTGGAACCACCCGGAGAGCCTAGGGGGGTCACGGGCGCGACCAAGGGCGGTGGTAGGCGGCGGCGGTCGCACGGCCAAAGGGCAGTTGAGGGGCGCGGCCTGGGCGGATGCACCATGGGAGAGCGGGGAGAAGGTACCGGAGCGGACGAGCGTGGAGTCAGGCGCGGGCGAGGTGAGGTTGAACGAGGCACAGGCTCCGGCAGGGCATGCAATTGCAAGGTAGAGGCGGGGGCCCGAGGCGCTCGGTGCAGTGGCACCAGCCAGGCAGAGTAGCAGTGCAGTAGCAGCAGAGAGCAGCGGCAGCGTATGAGCGGACAACTAGGCGGGCGCGGGCAGCGCGTGGGCGCGAGGCAGGCGCGCGCGGGTCGGCAGGTAACCACAGGAGGTGCAGGGTGCTCGTGTGGCCGCGGTCAGAAGCAGGCGAGCGCGCTCACAAACGCAATGCTCCAGCCATGGCGGTCACAGTGATTGCAGGCGATTACGGTGATGGATTGAGCCGGAAAAGTGGGGGAATCGGCAGAGGAGCTCACATTGAGGCTGTGGGCGAGTTCAGAGATGGCCCGGAGCAGCGGCATCTCCCGACGGACGTCGATGTACGCGAGAAAGATGACGGCGATGGCGGGTGAACGGGGCCTCCTAGCTCGATCCCTTTGTCGAGGGTGAAGAAAACAATGACGATGGATCCCCTGGACGTATACTCAAGCGCCAGGGAGGTCGTCGGCCACGACGACGGTGTGCTCGGCTCCCTCCAGATCGAGAAGAGGGGCGAGAGCAGGGAGTAGCGGGAGAGGCAGGGGCAAACTATGGTTCACGAGGGGGCGAGGGGGGTCTTGTAGGCGTCAGGGGGGGGGGGGATGGCCGCCATGCACATTCATGGACGGCGGATGGCCGCCACGGCCCCCCTCCCGCACTGTAGCGAGAGGAAGGGGATGAGGGGTGGCTGGGCTGGTTTTGCTAGATGGACCAAGTGGCCCAGTAGATTAGGTCTTTTATCTTTGTTTCATTTTTTGTATTCTTTTCTGTTTTCTTATGTAGCTACTGTTTTGTATTTTGTTTTTGCATCCAATTACTTTTGTAAATGTGAAACCTTGCCATATAATTACTATGTGATACGTCTCCAACGTATCTATAATTTTTGATTGTTCCATGCTATTATATTACCCGTTTTGGATGTTTATGGGCTTTACTTTACACTTTTGTATCATTTTTGGGACTAACCTACTAACCGGAGGCCCAGCCTGAATTGCTATTTTTTTTGCCTATTTCAGTGTTTCGAAGAAAAGGAATATCAAACGGAGTCCAAACGGGATGAACCTTCGGGAGCGATCTTTTCGGAACAAATGCAAACCTGGAGACTTGGTGTGGACGTCAAGCAACAACCGAGGCGGCCACGAGGGTGCCCGGCGCACCCCCTACAGGTGGGTGCGCCCCCCACCCTCGTGGGCCCCTCAAGCATCCACCGACCTGCTTCTTCCTCCTATATATACCCACGTACCCCGAGAACATCAGAACAGACCACGAAAAACTATTTCCACCGCCGCAACCTTCTGTATCTGTGAGATCCCATCTTGGAGCCTTCGCCGGCGCTTTGCCGGAGGGGGAATCGACTATGAAGGGACTCTACATCATCTCCAAGGCCTCTCCGATGAGTTGTGAGTAGTTTACCACAGACCTTCGGGTCCATAGTTATTAGCTAGATGGCTTATTCTCTCTCTTTGAATCTCAATACAAACTTCTCCTCGATTTCTTAGAGATCCATTCGATGTAACTCTTTTTGCAGTGTGTTTGTCGAGATCCGATGAATTGTGGGTTTATCATCAAGTTTATCTATGAGAAATATTTGAATCTTCTCTGAATTCTTTTGTGTGTGATTGGTTATCTTTGCATGTCTCTTCGAATTATTGGTTTGGTTTGGCCTACTAGATTGATCTTTCTTGCAATGGGAGAAGTGCTTAGCTTTGGGTTCGATCTTGCGGTGTCCTTTCCCAGTGACAACAGGGGCAGCAAGGCACGTATTGTATTGTTGCCATCGAGGATAAGAAGGTGGGGTTTATATCATATTGCTTGAGTTTATCCCTCTACATCATGTCATCTTTCTTAATGCGTTACTCTGTTCTTTATGAACTTAATACTCTAGATGCAGGCAGGAGTCGGTTGATGTGTGGAGTAATAGTAGTAAATGCAGGCAGGAGTCGATCTACTTGTTACGAACGTGATGCCTATATACATGATCATGCCTAGATAATCTCATAATTATTTGCTTTTCTATCAATTGCTCGACAGTAATTTGTTCACCCACCGTAATACTTATGCTATCTTGAGAGAAGCCACTAGTGAAACCTATGGCCCCGGGTTTATCTTTTATCATATAAGCTTCCTATCTACTTTTATTTGCATCTTACTTTTCCAATCTATATCATAAAATTACCAAAAATATTTATCTTATCATATTATCTCTATCAGATCTCACTTTCGCAAGTGGCCTTGAAGGGATTGACAACCCCTTTATTGTGTTGGTTGCGAGGTTCTTGTTTGTTTGTGTAGGTGCATGGGACTTTTGAGGAGCCTCCTACTAGATTGATACCTTGGTTCTCAAAAACTAAGGGAAATACTTACGCTACTTTGCTGCATCACCCTTTCCTCTTCAAGGAAAACCAACGCAAGATCAAGACGTAGCAAGAAGGATTTCTGGCGCCGTTGTCGGGGAGGTCTTCACTCAAGTCAAGACATACCAAGTACCCATCACAAACTCATCTCCCTCGCATTACATTATTTGCCATTTGCCTCTCGTTTTCCTCTCCCCCACTTCACCCTTGCCGTTTTATTCGCCCTCTCTTTCCCAATCTCCTCTCTCGTTCGCTTGCCTTTTGTGTGCTCGTCGCTATGTCTAGTCCTCCTATTATCGTTAATACTCCCGATCATGAAGTTCTCAATTTTAAACAAAGGGAGGGAGAAAATTTAAAGGATGCTTGGCATAGAATTTGCAATGCTCAAAATAGATCTACTAGGAAGCAATCTACTTCCGTTCTTTGCAATTTTTATGTAGGCATTACTCCTTGGAATAGATATATTCTTTATACCATTACCGGAGGAAATTTCTTGGGTAGCCATACTTTTGATGCTTATAATGCCATGTTAGATTTGTTTGGTCCACCCCCTCTTTTGGTTAATGGAACTGTTTTAACTTTGGAACATGTGATGCAAAGGCTTGAAATTATCGAAAATAAAGTTGCCACTGTTGAGTTAATTGAAAATTTGGATAAAAATATCCACAATCAAATTACCCAATATGGATCTAGGGTTGGAGTTACCTTGAAATTTTTTAAAGAAAAAGAACCTATAGTTAATGAAAGAATAGATCTAGATTCTACAAGAATTGGTAAACTGGAGGACATTATCACCAACTTAGGGTCTGCCTTTTCATCTGTGAAAAATACCCCAACTCCTCCTACCAAAATTGCCAAGGTCATGTATGTTCCTAAAAATAAGGGTGAATCTTCTAGTAAAGGAAGTGCCGATCTCAAATCGGTAAGTGGTCATCCCAATTTTCTTGGTATCATTAAGGAACCTTTTGCTACAAACGAATTTCTTGATTTCTTGCCTAAGAGATTAATCATTACTAAAAATAAAGAAACTCCTAAGGATTATAAGTGCTCTAGTGAAGAATTTAGTGCCAAAGATGGCACTACTTAGATCTATCCTCGCTTTTATGCCTATCTAGGGGCATTAAACGTTAGCGCTAGTTGGGAGGCAACCCAATTTTATTTTTGTTTTTTTGTTTTTGCTTCTGTTTAGTAATAAATTTTTCATCTAGCTTCTGTTTAGATGTGTTTTCATGTTTTAATTAGTGTTTGTGCCAAGTAGAACCTATAGGATAACCTATGGTGATAGCTAATTTGATTCTGCTGAAAAACAGAAACTTTGCGCGCACAGAAATAATTTTAGTAATTCATAGAAATGTGCTTTTGCGTTTATTAGTTTTGCTGTAGATCAATATACAAATTTCCCAGGACTTCCTATTTTGGTAGGATTTTTAGAATTACAGAAGTATTCGAGAGTTACAGATTGCTACAGACTGTTTTGTTTTTGACAGATTCTGTTTTTCGTGTGTTGTTTGCTTATTTTGATGCATCTATGGCTAGTATTGGTGGGTATGAACCATAGATAAGTTGGAATAAAGTAGGTTTAACACCAATATAAATAAATAATGAGTTCATTACAGTACCTTATGTGGTGGCTTTTCTTTCTTGCACCAACGGAGCTTATGTGATTTCCTGTTGAGTTTTGTGTTGTGAAGATTTCAAGTTTTGGGTAAAGATTTGATGGACTATGGAATAAGGAGTGGCAAGAGCCTAAGCTTGGGGATTCCCATGGCACCCCAAGATATTCAAGGATAACCAAAAGCCTAAGCTTGGGGATGCCCCAGAAGGCATCCCCTCTTTCGTCTTCGTCTATCGGTAACTTTATTTGGAGCTATATTTTTATTCACCACATGATATGTGTTTTGCTTGGAGCGTCTTGTATGATATTAGTCTTTGATTTTTAGATTTTCACGATCATCCTTGCTGTACACACCTTTTGGGAGAAGCCCACTTGATTAGAATTTATTACAATACTCTATGTGCTTCACTTATATCTTTTGAGCTAGATAATTTTTGCTCTAGTGCTTCACTTATATCTTTTAGAGCACGGTGGTGGCTTAATTTTGTAGAAATTTCTGATCTCTCATTCTTAACTTATATTATTTTGAGAGTCTCTTAGAACAGCATGGTATTTGCTATGGTTATAAAATTGGTCCTAGAATGATGGGCATCCAAGTTGGGTATAATAAAAACTATCATAGAAAGTGAATTGGATGCTATGATCAATTTGATACTTGATAATTGTTTTGAGATATAGAGGTGGTGATGTTGAGTCATGCTAGTTGGGTGATTATGAATTTAAAGAATACTTGTGTTGAAGTTTGTGATTCCCGTAGCATGCATGTATGGTGAACCACTTTGTGATGAAGTTGGAGCACAATTTTATTTATTGATTGTCTTCCTTATGAGTGGCAGTCGGGGATGAGCGATGGTATTTTCCTACCAATCTATCCCCCTATGAGCATGCGTGTAGTACTTTGTTTTCAATGGCTTGTAGATTTTTGCAATAAGTATATGAGTTCTTTATGACTAATGTTGAGTCCATGGATTATACGCACTCTCACCATCCACCATTGCTAGCCTCTCTTGTACCGCGCAACTTTCGCCGGTACCATACACCCACCATATACCTTCCTCAAAACAGCCACCATACCTACCTTTTATGGCATTTCCATAGCCATTCCGAGATATATTGCCATGCAACTTTCCACCGTTCCGTTTATATGACACGCATCATCATTGTCATATTGCTCTTTGCATGATCATGTAGTTGACATCGTATTTGTGGCAAGGCCACCTTCATAATTTTCATACATGTCACTCTTTATTCATTGCATATCCCGGTACACCGCCGGAGGCATTCATAGAATCATATCTTGTTCTAAGTATCGAGTTGTAATTCTTGAGTTGTAAGTAAATAAAAGTGTGATGATCTTCATTATTAGAGCATTGTCCCATGTGAGAAAAAAAAGAGGCCAAAGAAGCCAGAGAGAGAGAGAGAGAGAGAGAGAGAGAGAGAGAGAGAGAAGGGGCAATGCTACTATCCTTTTTACCACACTTGTGCTTCAAAGTAGCACCATGATCTTCATGATAGAGAGTCTCCTATGTTGTCACTTTCATATAGTAGTGGGAATTTTTCATTATAAGAACTTGGCTTGTATATTCCAATGATGGGCTTCCTCAAAATGCCCTAGGTCTTCGTGAGCAAGCGAGTTGGATGCACACCCACTTAGTTTCTTTTATTGAGCTTTCATACATTTATAGCTCTAGTGTATCCGTTGCATGGCAATCCCTACTCACTCACATTGATATCTATTAATGGGCATCTCCATAGCCCGTTGATACACCTAGTTGATGTGAGACTATCTTCTCCTTTTTTTCTCCACAACCACCATTCTATTCCACATATAGTGCTATGTCCATGGCTCACGCTCATGTATTGCGTGAAAGTTGAAAAAGGTTGAGATTACTAAAGTATGAAACAATTGCTTGGCTTGTCATTGGGGTTGTGCATAATTAAATACTTTGTGTGATAAAGATAGAGCAACAGCCAGACTATATGATTTTGTAGGGATAACTCTCATTAGCCACGTTATTTTGAGAAGACATGATTGCTCTATTAGTATGCTTGAAGTATTACTATTTCTTATGTTAATATGAACTTTTATTTTTAATCATTTGGATCTGAACATTCATGCCACAATAAATAAAATTACATTGAGAATTATGCTAGGTAGCATTCCACATCAAAAATTTCTGTTTTTATCATTTACCTACTCAAGGACGAGCAGGAATTAAGCTTGGGGATGCTTGATACGTCTCCAACGTATCTATAATTTTTGATTGTTCCATGCTATTATATTACCCGTTTTGGATGTTTATGGGCTTTACTTTACACTTTTATATCATTTTTGGGACTAACCTACTAACCGGAGGCCCAGCCCGAATTGCTGTTTTTTTGCCTATTTCAGTGTTTCGAAGAAAAAGAATATCAAACGGAGTCCAAACAGGATAAAACCTTTGGGAGCGATCTTTTCGGAACAAATGCAAACCTGGAGACTTGGAGTTGACGTCAAGCAACAACCGAGGCGGCCACGAGGGTGCCCAGCGCACCCCCTACAGGTGGGCGCGCCCCCCACCCTCATGGGCCCCTCGGGAGTCCACCGACCTACTTCTTCCTCCTATATATACCCACGTACCCCGAGAACATCATAACAGACCACGAAAAACTATTTCCACCGCCGCAACCTTCTGTATCCGTGAGATCCCATCTTGGAGCCTTCGTCGGTGCTCCGCCGGAGGGGGAATCGACCATGGAGGGCCTCTACATCATCTCCAAGGCCTCTCCGATGAGTTGTGAGTAGTTTACCACAGACCTTCGGGTCCATAGTTATTAGCTAGATGGCTTATTCTCTCTCTTTGAATCTCAATACAAAGTTCTCCTCGATTTCTTAGAGATCCATTCGATGTAACTCTTTTTGCGGTGTGTTTGTCGAGATCCGATGAATTGTGGGTTTATGATCAAGTTTATCTATGAGAAGTATTTGAATGTTCTCTGAATTCTTTTATGTGTGATTGGTTATCTTTGCAAGTCTCTTCGAATTATCAGTTTGGTTTGGCCTACTAGATTGATCTTTCTTGCAATGGGAGAAGTGCTTAGCTTTGGGTTCAATCTTGTGGTGTCCTTTCCCAGTGACAGCAGGGGCAGCAAAGCACGTATTGTATTGTTGCCATCGAGGACAAAAAGATGGGGTTTATATCATACTGCTTGAGTTTATCTTTCTTAATGTGTTACTCCGTTCTTTATGAACTTAACACTCTAGATGCAGGCAGGAGTCGATCGATGTGTGGAGTAATAGTAGTAGATGCAGGCACGAGTCGATCTACTTGTTACGGACGTGATGCCTATATACATGATCATGCCTAGATAATCTCATAGTTATTCGCTTTTCTAGCAATTGCTCGACAGTAATTTGTTCACCCACCGTAATACTTATGCTATCTTGAGAGAAGCCACTAGTGAAGCCTATGGCCCCCGGGTTTATCTTTTATCATATAAGCTTCCTATCTACTTTTATTTGCATCTTTACTTTTCCAATCTATATCATAAAAATACCAAAAATATTTATCTTATCATATTATCTCTATCAGATCTCACTTTCGCAAGTGGCCTTGAAGGGATTGACAACCCCTTTATTGCATTGGTTGCGAGGTTCTTGTTTGTTTGTGTAGGTGCGTGGGACTTTTCAGGAGCCTCCTACTGGATTGATACCTTGGTTCTCAAACACTGAGGGAAGTACTTACGCTACTTTGTTGCATCACCCTTTCCTCTTCAAGGAAAACCAACGCAAGCTCAAGACGTAGCACTATGCATTATTTTGCACTGCCACAGAAGTCTGGGCCCAAAAATAACTTATTAAGTTTGAGTTTATTCTTAACCGGGATAAAAAAAGTGTTGTTGGTCCACTATTTTAATATCCAGGGGCATTTTTATATTATTAAAGATGTTACAGATGACAATTAGTTAGTGAATATTTGGAACCCATCGAACATTTTTACTTGACATTTTCACTACAAAAAAATACACTTCCGTGATGATTCGTGTTTGTCACAATAGGTCACGTTTTCTGTCATGCATGTACATCCATGACGATTTTATGACAGAATCAAGATAGTCATACATGTGCTGTCGTAGAAGTGTTCCATGACATTACCAAAATTATCATCACGGAAGTGTCCACTTCCATGATGATAAATCGGGCATCATAGAAGTGCTTTTGTCAAGGGTGACCGACACGTGGCATCCACCATAACGGAACACCATTAGGCTACCGGGTCCGGTTTTGGTTCTGATAACCCGTTAACAGCCCCGACCAATGGGGATTTTCCACATGTAAAATCATCATTGGCTGGAGGAAACACGTGTCGGCTCACCGTCGGGACAAATGTCATCCACTCATTGGACAAAAGGCGCCTATGATACGTCAACACGTGGCACGACCCAACACAGGCCCATTCCTGTGAAAAGGCCGGCCCGTTTGACTTGGTCAAAAGGTGGAGGGCCGGTCCACTGAAAGCCTGTTAACGGCCTGTTCGCATATAGCCCATTTACAACCGGCTAACCCACGGCCCGTTACGGCCTATCTGGATTAGGCCCAGTAGCGTCCTATGGGCCATCCAATATGATTCTAGCCCATTTTAACTTCCGGCCCATGTATGGCCCATGACGTCTTTCAGCCCATATGAGGCCCTTTGTAACTCTTGGCCCATTAACAGCCCATGATGAAACTGGCCCGTAATGAACAATGTATCACTTTATACCCATTAACAACCCATTATTCCATTGGGCCGTTTCCAGCCCATGTTATCTTTTGGCATTCTCAGGGCCCATTTATTCTTGGGCTCATTGTGAGTGTCAAAACCGGCGGATCTCGGGTAGGGGGTCCCGAACTGTGCGTCTAAGGATGGTGGTAATAGGAGACTGGGGACACGATGTTTACCCAGGTTTGGGCCCTCTCGATGGAGGTAATACCCTACTTCCTGCTTGATTGATCTTGATGATATGAGTATTACAAGAGTTGATCTACCACGAGATTGAAGAGGCTAAACCCTAGAAGCTAGCCTATGATTATGATTGTTGTTGTCCTACGGACTAAATCCTCCGGTTTATATAGACACCAAAGGGGGCTAGGGTTACACAGAGTCAGTTACAGAGAAGGAGATCTATCATCCAAATCGCCAAGCTTGCCTTCCACCTAAAGGAGAGTCCCATCCGGACACGGGACGAAGTCTTCAATCTTGTATCTTCATAGTCCAACAGTCCGGCCCAAGTATATAGTCCGGCTGTCCGGATACCCCCTTATCCAGGACTCCCTCAGTAGCCCCCGAACCAGGTTTCAATGACGATGAGTCCGGCGCAGAGATTGTCTTCGGCATTGCAAGGCGGGTTCCATCTCTGAATACTCCGTAGAAGATTTCGAACACAAGGATCGTGTCCGGCTATGCAAAGGCAATTCCCCCATTTCACCGTAGAGAGCATAGTTTTTAACAAATCACATCTACTGACAATTTCCGTAGAGTGATATCACGCCATGGTATGGTTTTTATTTGAACCATTTTCTTCTAACCAGCAACTACGCATATTGCGAGGCAGTTTCCTTGGCACGTCTTGTCGAAGCAGAGGTCGTGCCCCCCTTATCGCGGGATTCTCATCAATACGGGTGTGGGTAACCCAACCGCACCACCAAACACGGTGAGTGGGGAACGAGCAGGTTTCATTAGGCAAGCGGGGAGGCGCAAAGTTTCATTGCCTCTATAAAGAGGAAAGGCCTCTTCCTTTTCACCCACACCTTCTCCTTCTGCTCGTCCATTCTCTTTTGCTTGAGCCCTAACGCCCGAGCGTTCATCTTCTCCACCAACAAAGGTTCTTCCAAAAATGTCCGGATCTAGAGCAGGAGGCAAGTGGATGGCCTCTACCGTCCAAGAGAAGGATATCAAAAAGCTTCGGGAGGCCGGGTACTTGGCCCAGAAAATCAGCCACCGCCTTCCGGCGGTGGGACAGATTGTCCCTACTCTGAAGTCCCATGAAAGGGTCATGTTCCTCCCTCATTTTGTCCGCGGGCTCGGGTTTCCCCTTCACCCATTTGTTCGCGGCGTCATGTATTATCACGGGACCAATTTCCACGATCTATCCCCCAATTCCTTCCTAAACATCTCGATGTTTATCGTCGTGTGCGAGGCCTTTATCCGCATCGCGCCACACTTCGGCTTATGGCTGAAGATCTTCAATGTGAAGCCCAAGGTGGTGAACGGCGAGCACGCCGAGTGCGGAGGCGCCATGGTGAGCAGGATGCCCAAGGTCACATGGCCGACAGGTACTTTCAATGATTCTGTCAAGGAGTGGCAGCAACAGTGGTTCTATATCACTGAGCTGCCCGGCAAAAAGTGGGCCGCTGCTCCTGAGTTCTGTTCCGGAGCCCCTTTGCGGCTTACGTCCTGGCCCAAGAAGGACTTGAACTGGTCTTCATCCGATGAACTGTCGGTGATCCAGACACACGTCAAAGGTATGGAAGACAAGGCCATCAAGCTCGTTGACGTAGTCCAGGTGATGTTGGCACGCCTGGTCCTGCCCTGTCAGCACCGAGCCTGCAATTTGTGGGAGTATGACCCGGCCGAGCACCAGACCCTGTGAGAGCTTTACGGCTCCTCACACAAGGACATCTGGAAGGTGCTTTTAAGTCCGGCAAGCCCTGGCCGGACTCTGTTGCGGACCGCGGGTACCAACTGTCCCGCCCCGCAAGTCTGGTAAGTAGTCATTATATTTTGTTCATCCATATGTTTTATTGTCATATCCCGGGGAAGACGCCTTAGCGCGCTTCCCGCAATTATGCTAGGGATGGACGAAGAAGGCGCGGCGGATACACTGTCCAGCCCCGCTGCCAGAAGAACCAGCCGGACCACTTTTGACGAAGATGCTGGTCCCGGCGCCTTACGAGGCGCCAAAGAAAGAGGCCCATAAAGAGGCCAAGGAGACCAGGAGCAGCCTCCGTCGTCGTGGTGCTTCGGACACAAAATCAGAAGACTCCAATACCCATGTCTCCTCTGAAGAGGAAGAAGAGGAGGGAGAAGATGAGTCCCCCACGGGGGGAGGAAAGAAAAGGACGGCCTCCTCATCTCTGGAGGCCGAACTGCCTAAGAGGGGAAAACCCCTCCTTCTAGAGGCGTCCACCACGGCTACCGACAGCAGCCCGGAGTGGGATCCCAGGGCCCAGCCCCTGGTAAACTCGTAAGTATACGAAATCCGAATATGCCTATGGGCCCAGGATCAATAAAGCGTAATATTTTAATTTGCACCATACTTTTTGCAATCCGTCAAGGTCTCGCGCTGAACAATCCCCATCGGAGGATTCGTTGAGCTCAGATGCCCTAGAGAGCGAGACACCTCCGAGGGCCCCTTCCCCCAAGTTTGGTTGTGACACCAAGGTGTCGTCTCGAAAGGACCTGGGCCAGGAGGGGCGTACCTCCGGGGCTGGACACGCGGGAGCGGCGGTTCCCATGAATGTCGACGGCGGGGGCGGCCTTGGATTCGGCCCACAGCCGGACACAGTCCCGGAGACCCTTAAGGCTCCGGGATCAGGCAAGCAGCCCCCTTTGACTGGAGGGGGCAATCCTGCTTCGCCTGCAACCTCTATCCAACCAGAGGTGCAGGGCAACTTATCGACAGCACTGAAGAGCGCTTCCATCGTCGATGAACATTGCGCCCTTATGGGCGTGGTGATTGAGAAGATTTAGGCCGCTGAGAGCGGACTGAATGAATCCTGCATCAGCCTTATAAAAGGCTTGGAGGTACGTTTTTAGGAATTTTCAGCAGATTGTCATAGTATAGATAGTAGCCCCTGATACACTGTCGGGTGAACAAGAGAACCGGACAGGGGATCAAATATCCGTCCACAGGAGACTCAACTAATGACATATGTCTCTTCCTTTATAAACAGGCGTCTGCAGCGACTATCGTCTCTCATACTGCGGAAGTATCTGGACTTAAACAGAGTCTGGAGCGGGCCGAAGAAGAACCTGGCCAAGTAAAGAAGCAGTTGGAGGACAATCAAGGTATGTCAAAACCTTATTAAGTTTAGCACAAATAAGTAGTTGTGCCTAATGAAAGCATTTATATTGCACGCTCTAGGGGCGAATGCTGAAATTGAGGCGCTTAATAAGGTTGTTGCCTTGGCCGAAAAGAAGGCAACCGCGGAGCAGGCTCTCCGCGAGAAGCACGAGGCCAGGGTTATTGAAGCTGAACGGGAGCTCCAGGAAGCCGTGGAGAAAGGCGAGACTTTGGAGTAGAGTCTATCATTGAAAGAATCCGAACTCGCTCAAGCTCTCCAAACCGCAAATGATGCTCGGGAGGAAGCCCAAGCTGCTCTGAAGGATATTCAGGAGGCAAGGAAGATTGCGACTGGTAAGGCTTTTTCTTATTCAAAGCGATTTATATGCGGGAGCAGGAAAAATGCAGGGTGACTCATTGAATCCTGATTTTCTCCAGGGGCATTTGCGGATCTGCCGCGTAGCATATCTGATGCTGCTCAATTCTATCGAGCTGAGGAGAAGAAGACTGTGGAAAAGCTCTTCTGGTTGCAGTATTTGGCGCCGAATTATCCGGTGCCATTTGTCGACCAGCTGAAGCAGCTGGTCGAACTGTACCAGGCGACCGAACTAGCCATGAAGGATTTGATTATCCGTCTATGGCCCGCCGAGCCCATTCCGAGCAGTTACTTTGGGCTCGTGAAGCGAATTGTGAGTGCTTGTCCTCGGCTTGACGTCATTAAGCGGTCGGTCTGTATAGAAGGTGCGCAAATGGCATTCGCTTGCACGAAAGTGCACCGGGGAAAGCTGGATGCTGAGAAGCTGATGACCGAAGGACCGCTGGAGGGGAAGGAGCACCGCAAGCCCGAATTATATTATGATGGTGTCCTAAAAGGGGCCCTCCTTGTGGCGGAGCAATGTGCCAAAGACATTATATTTCCCTGAAGACAGTCATGCTATCCTTTTGTAAGGCAGAACAAAGTCACTTTTATTTATGTATTTGCCTGTTATATGAAAGTTTTCCTCCTGTGCGGCCATTTGATATATTAATCTTGAGAGTTGGCCAGTCGTCGGCTTCTGCCTCCACATAGGAAGTATGTGGGTGTTCGGGATACACCTGAACACTCTTTACCCCATTCTTGGGTCCATAAAGGAGGTGTTCAGCACAGCGGACCAGGCAATCGGACTATAGGGCTTTATCACTCTCACTTGGCCATAGGAATTCGAGTATGGCAGGCGCAGCCCCTGGTGTTCGGAAGACCGCACGCCGGGCTCTATCAGCACCTTATCGGTAGACCGATCCATCGCACTCTGCATTTTATTATGGCATTGTGCGGAAAAAATCCTTAAAGATTTTCCAACCTCTCGAACAGCTGACCAACTCTCGCCTTATCATGACAGTTAGTTTTCGGCTTTCTCTACTGAGGTGCTCGTCCGGAAGAACCGGGACACAATCGCAGTAGTTCTCCCAGCGTTACCTTAACCGATATTGCAGAACGTAAGGTACCAAAACATGGGAGCCGGGCAAACCCAACTAATGACCCAAGACATGATTCGGAGCTGATGCATATAATGCTATAAGTTGGGGGTGCCGAGCGACCGAGAAGGTGGTCGGACTTTGTTGCCATAGTGCGGGTACAATGAAGCCCCTGGCGTTTTAAGGCACAACACGATGTTCATATGCCATTATGACAAAATGTCAATGAGAAATGATAGCAGATAAGCGTCTAATGACTCTGCATGTTGTATTCAAGTAATACGGCTACACGTATGAGTACGGTGCATGTTATAAAAGAGAGGCATGATGACAGAACCTGTTGGGACCGGGCGGTAGGGAGCTGTGTACGGATCCGAAGTAATGTCCGGATTGTATTTGGGGGAGATGTATGAAGACTCCCCCTTTGCGCGTCCGAGCTGATTCCATGTCGCCAGTCCGGTTATGCATAAAGACAAACCTACAAAGAAAATTCTAGAGGCATTTTGTGTGCCACGGAGCGGCTGAGCCGTGGGAGGTGGCCCGTCCCAGCTTATGCCGGAGGGTTTATCTGAGCCCTGATTAGGCTGAGATATTGTTAAGTAGTTTGGACTCCTTTATCAGGGTCCGGGAGTTCGGCTATCGAATCAAGGTTCGATTGAAAAAGCTGCGACTTGCTGCTTCTGTTGCTAACATGGTCGAATACTCTTTGGCACCGAGGTGAAGCTCGGTCTTGCCCGTAATTGTGACTACGTCATGTGGGCATGGTATTTGAAGGTTGCCATAGGCATGGCGTGATACCGCGTTTAATCATAGTTCACGCTGGCAATGCGTAATAGCTACTGCCTAGAGGGGTAATGTCGAAGACCAACTCTTCGGTATGGTGATTTTGTGGTGATCCGAGGACCATCTTCAGAGTGATGGGGCCTATACAACTGACCTTCACACCTGGTATGACACCGTGAAATGATGTTTTTAGTGGGTTTGATCCTTAAATGATCCA
Organism: Triticum dicoccoides; assembly: GCF_002162155.2. Taxonomy (NCBI): domain Eukaryota; kingdom Viridiplantae; phylum Streptophyta; class Magnoliopsida; order Poales; family Poaceae; genus Triticum; species Triticum dicoccoides. The sequence continues at coordinate 389,098,741 of NC_041381.1, forward strand.
TTCCTATCCGGCGCACTGTGTCCTAGTGCGGCAAGTTTGGACTGTTGTCTCCGCCGATAGGAGGATATCGCTGGTTGATATTGGCCAGACGGTTTTAGTCGATCGAAGATGATCGGTCGTATTTTTATGTGGCGGGGCAACTTGCTTTGTCGAGTTGACGTCCCGAAGAGTGCACGTCCGCTCCCATTTGGGGATGTGGACGGTGTTTATCATGTTCACCGTGTTGGAGGAAGAGATTTCTTTTGCCCTGTATTGCTTGATGGTCTGGGCTCCTTGCTATTAGACCCCTTCTTATTGTCTTTGGCGCCGACCTGCCGACTTGTTTAAAGACCCAGCATTCTTTGTTGGTATGATTGGCTGCCGTTCCTTTGGTACCATGAATTTGACATGGGCGGTCGAGTATGCGGCTCAGGACGGATGGGCCTGAATTTTGAAGTGTCTTCTCCCGCTGACCGGATTGAGGGCCACAGACTCCTGTATTGACTGCCATGTCCTGGGTGTCATCATTTTTCTTGGGACGCTTATGTTTGTTGCGTCGAGGTTTGCAGATGATGTTCCTGGCTTCTAATGTGCCCGGGGTGCTTGCGATGTTGTTGTTTAGTATATTTTGCTGGTCTTGCGCGTAGCCCCTGGTCGTAGTTTGTTTTCGGCGGGGTTTAGGCTGGCGTTTGGTTTTTAGTGCCTCCTCCTCGAATTGAGGTAGTAGCCTGCGCTTTGGGTAACATTTTGTTCGGCGCTCGAGTCTGTATTCCTTGGCAGCCCAGACCCCAGTTCGTCTGTCTATTAGCAGATCATGGTCTGCTTGTAGCTGCTGTTGCTTCTTCTTCAGGCTTCTTGCTGTGGTTGTAAGCCGGCACTCGAAGCGCTCCTGCTCTACGGGATCCTCAGGCACGCTGAATTCATTGTCGCCTAAGCTTATCTCGTCTTCGGAGAGGGTCATATAATTGTTGACCCTCAAGTCTCCGTTTGTTGCCTGTTCATCTGGGCTGACCTGCCCGTGTTCCTGTTCGGCCTGTTCGGAGGTAGGCTGATCAGGATTGTATTCCTCTTCGGCACCATCTGGATTATTTTCTTCTCCTGTGCTGGTGTTGCTTTGGCGGGGCTTAGAGCGGCGCCGATGACGCCCATGTTTTGACTTCTTCCCTGAGGGGTTATCTTTTGTTGCCTCATCGCCATTGTTTTTTTGGGGGTGTCCACCATATATCATATGAAGAGGTGGTAGTCCAGCGCCCTGTGGGCGGTGGTTCCTGTTCTTCTCCTGCATCGTCGTCTATACCATCGATGTCTTCGGAGTCGAAGTCAAGCACGTCGGTCAAATCATTGACCGTGGCTATTGCTACCTCTTGAGCACTGCGTTGGATTTCCCCGAAGAGGAGAGGATGATGCAGTAAAGTAGCATAAGTATTTCCCTCAGTTTTTGAGAACCAAGGTATCAATCCAGTAGGAGATCATGCACAAGTCCCTCGTACCTACACAAAACGATAGCAACTCGCAACCAACGCTTAGGGGTGGTCAATCCCTTCACGGTCACTTACGAGAGTGAGATCTGTTAGAGATAATATTTTTGGTATTTTTGATAAATAGATGCAAAGTAAAAAGTAAAAGGCAAAGTAAAAAGAAAGCAAGTAAATAAAGTAATGGAGATTGATATGATGAGAATAGACCCGGGGGCCATAGGTTTCACTAGTGGCTTCTCTCAAGAGCATAAGTATTCTACGGTGAGTGAACAAATTACTATTGAGCAATTGATAGAAAAGAGAATAATTATGAGATTATCTAGGTATGATCAGGTATATAGGCATCACGTCCAAGACAAGTAGATCGAAACGATTCTGAACTACTATTACTCCACTCATCGACCGCTATCCAGCATGCATCTAGAGTATTAAGTAAAACAGAGTAACGCTTTAAGCAAGATGACATGATGTAGAGGGATAAATTCATGCAATATGATAAAAACCCCATCTTGTTATCCTCGATGGCAACAATACAATACGTGCCTTGCAACTCTTTCTGTCACCGAGTAAGGACACCGCAAGAATTAACCCAAAGCTAAACACTTCTCCCATTGCAAGAACTACCAATCTAGTTGGCCAAACCAAACGGATAATTCAAAGAGACTTGTAAAGATAACTCAATCATACATAAAATAATTCAGAGAAGAATCAAATATTGTTCATAGATAAGCTGGATCATAAACCCACAATTCATCGGTCTCAATAAACACATTGCAAAAAGAAGATTACATCGAATAGATCTCCACAAAAGAGGGGGAGAACATTGTATTGAGATCCAAAAAGAGAGAAGAAGCCATCTAGCTAATAACTATGGACCCGAAGGTCTGAAGTAAACTACTCACACTTCATCGGAGAGGCTATGGTGTTGATGTAGAAGCCCTCTGTGGTAGATGCCCTCTCCGGCGGAGCTCCGGAACAGGCCCCAAGATTGGATCTCGCGGATACAGAAGGTTGCGGCAGTGGAATTAGGTTTTTGGCTCCGTATCTGATCTGACGGGGGTACATAGGTATATATAGGAGGAAGGAGTACGCCGGTGGAGCTCCGAGGGGCCCACGAGGTAGGGGGGCGCGCCTGGGGGAGGGGGGGCTCCACCCTCGTGACCTCCTCGGAAACTTCTTGGAGTAGGGTCCAAGTCTCCTGGATCACGTTCGGTTGGAAAATCACGTTCCCGAAGGTTTTATTCCGTTTGGACTCCATTTGATATTCTGTTTCTTCGAAATACTGAAATAGGCAAAAACGTCAATTCTGGGCTGGGCCTCCGGTTAATAGGTTAGTCCCAAAAATAATATAAAAGTGGAAAATAAAGCCCAATATAGTCCAAAACAGTTGACAAAGTAGCATGGAGTATTCAAAAATTATAGATACGTTGGAGACGTATCAAGCATCCCCAAGCTTAATTCATGCTCGTCCTCGAGTAGGTAAATGATAAAAAAGAATTTTTGATGCGGAGTGATACTTTGGCATAATTTCAATGCAAATCTTCTTAATTGTGACATGAATATTCAGATCCGAAGGATTCAAGACAACAGTTCATATTGACATAAAAATAATAATACTTCAAGCATACTAATCAAAGCAATCATGTCTTCTCAAAATAGCATGGTTAAAGAAAGTTATCCCTACAAAATCATATAGTCTGGCTATGCTCTATCTTCATCACACAAAGTATTTAATCATGCACAACCCCGATGACGAGCCAAGCAATTGTTTCATACTTTAGAAATCTCAAACTTTTTCAGCTTTCACGCAATACATGAGCGTGAAATAAGCCATGGACATAGCACTATAGGTGGAATAGAATGGTTGCTGTGGAGAAGACAAAAAAGGAGAAGATAGTCTCATATCAACTTGGCGTATGAATGGGCTATGGAGATGCCCATCAATAGATATCAATGTGAGTGAGTAGGGATTGCCATGCAACGGATGCACTAGAGCTATAAGTATATGAAAGCTCAACAAAAGAAACTAAGTGGGTGTGCATTCAACTTGCTTGCTCACGAAGACCTAGGGCATTTTTGAGGACGCCCATCATTGGAATATACAAGCCAAGTTCTATAATGAAAAATTCCCACTAGTATATGAAAGTGACAACATATGAGACTCTCTATCATGAAGATCATGGTGCTACTTTGAAGCACAAGTGTGGAAAAAGGATAGTAGCATTGTCCCTTCTCTCTTTTTCTCTCATATTTTTTTGGTGGGCTTCTTTGGCCTCTTTTTTATTTGGGCTTCTTTGGCCTCTTTTATTTTTCACAAAGTCCGGAGTCTCATCCCGACTTATGGGGGAATCATAGTCTCCATCATCCTTTCCTCACTGGGACAATGCTCTAATAATGATGATCATCACACTTTTATTTTTCTTACAACTCAACAATTACAACTCGATACTTAGAACAAGATATGTCTCTATATGAATGCCTCCGGCGGTGTACCGGGATATGCAATGAATCAAGAGTGACATGTATGAAAGAATTATGAACGGTGGCTTGGCCACAAATACAATGTCAACTACATGTTCATGCAAAAAGCAATATGACAAAAGTAATGCGTGTCATATGAACGGAACGGTGGAAAGTTGCATGGCAATATATCTCGGAATGGCTATGGAAATGCCATGATAGGTAGATATGGTGGCTGTTTTGAGGAAGGTATATGGTGGGTGTATGATACCGGCGAAAAGTGTGCGGTATTAGAGAGGCTAGCAATGGCGGAAGGGTGAGAGTGCGTATAATCCATGGACACAACATTAATCAAAAGAACTCATGCACTTACTGCAAAAATTTAGAAGCCATCAAAGACCAAAGCATTAAACGCATACTCCTAGGGGGATAGATTGGTAGGAAAAGACCATCGCTCGTCCCCGACTGCCACTCATAAGGAAGACAATCAATAAATAAAATTGTGCTCCGACTTCATCACAAGCGGTTCACCATACGTGCATGCTACGGGAATCACAAACTTCAACACAAGCATTCTTTAAATTCATAATTACCCCAACTAGCATTGCTTTAATATTATCACCTCCATATCTCAAAACAATTATCAAGCATTAAACTTATCTTAGTATTCAACTCACTCAAAAGAAAGTTTCACATATCTTGAACACCAAGTATATTAACTTTAAGCAAATTACCATGCTATTAACAACTCTCAAAATAATCTAAGTGAAGCATGAGAGATCAATAGTTTCTTTAAAACAAATCCACCACCGTGCTCTAAAAGATCTAAGTGAAGCACTAGAGCAAAAATTATTACTCTCAAAAGATATAAGTGAAGTACTATGAGCAAAACTATCAAGCTCAAAAGATTTAAGTGAAGCACATAGAGTATTCTAGTAAATTCCAAATCATGTATGGCTCTCTCAAAAGGTGTGTACAGCAAGGATGATTGTGGCAAACTAACAAGCAAAGACACAAATAATACAAGACCTCCAAGCAAAACACATATCATGTGGTGAATAAAAATATAGCTCCAAGTAAATTACCGATGGAAGTAGACAAAAGAGGGGATGCCTTCCGGGGCATCCCCAAGCTTTGACTTTTTGGTTTCCTTGGATTATCTTGGGGGTGCCATGGGCACCCCCAAGCTTAGGCTCTTGCCACTCTTTTTTCCATAATCCATCAAAAGAATTCACCCAAAACTTGAAAACTTCACAACGCAAAACTCAATAGAAATCTCGTGAGCTCCGTTAGTGAAAGAAAACAAAAGACTACTTCAAGGTACTGTAATTAACTCATTCTTTATTTTTAATGGTGTTAAACCTACTGTATTCCAACTTCCTTATGGTTTATAAACTAATTTATTAGCCATAGATGCATTGAAATAAGCAAACAACACACGAAGAACAGAATCTGTCAAAAACAGAACAGTCTGTAGCAATCTGTAACTAACGCAAACTTATGGAACTCTAAAAATTCTACCAAACTAGTAAGTCCTGGAAAATTTGTTTATTGATCAGCATAAAAAAGAATCAATGCAAAAGCATGTTTCTGTGATTTATTGAATTTTTTCTCGTGAGTGCAAAGTTTCTGTTTTTCAGCAGAATCAAATCAACTATCATCATAGCTTATCCTATAGGTTCTACTTGGCACAAACACTAATTAAAACACAAAACCACATATAAACAGAAATTAGAAACAAAATTTAACACTAAACAGGAACAAAAACAAAGAACACAAAATAAAATTGGGTTGCCTCCCAACAAGCGCTATCGTTTAACGCCCCTAGCTAGGCATAAAAGCGAAGATAGATCTAGGTTTTGCTATCTTTGATAGGCAATTCTTCAATGAGGCATATACCTCCTTTAGAATTCTCTTTCTTCCTAGTAATTGTCAAATTTTTAGGCAAAAGATCGAAAAATTCATCTATAGCAAATGGTTCCTTAATGATGGTAAAAAGATTGGGATGAACACTTATAGATTTAAGATCGGTGGTTTCCGTACTAGAAGATTCACCCTTATTCTTAGGTACATACATAAGCTTAGTATTTTTAGTAGAAGAACTTGGAGTGTTTTGAACGGAAGAAAAGCGGTTCCCAAGTTGGTGATGATACCCTCAAGTTTATCGATTCTTGTAGAGTCTAGATTTCTTTTTTCATTAACTATGGGTTATTTTTCTTTAATATTTTTCAAAGTCATTCCTACCTTAGATCCATATTGGGTAATTTGGTTGTGGATCTTTTTATCAAGATTTTCAATTGATTCAATGGTAGCAACTTTATTTTCAATAGCTTCAAGCCTTTGCATAACATGGTCCAAAGTTAACGTAGTTCCATTAATCAAAAGGGGTGGTGTGCCAAATATATCTATTAAAGCATTATAAGAATCAAAAGTATGGCTACCCAAAAAATTCCCTCCGGTAATGGTATCAAGGATATATCTATACCAAGGATTAGCACCAACGTAAAAATTGCGAAGAAGAACTGAAGTAGATTGCTTCCTGGTAGATCTATTTTGAGCATTGCAAATTCTATACCAAGCATCTTTCAAATTTTCTCCCTCCCTTTGTTTAAAATTTAGAACTTCATTCTCGGGAGATAACAGAGAAGATAAAGAATTAGACATGACGACAAGCAAGCAAGCACACGGACAAACAGAAGGGCAAGCGAAGAAGGCAAAAGAGAAAGAGAGGAGGAGATTGGGAAAGAGAGGGCGAATAAAACATCAAGGGTGAAGTGGGGGAGAGGAAAACGAGAGGCAAATAATGTAATGCGAGAGATATGGACTGTGATGGGTACTTGGTATGGTTGACTTTTGTGCAAACTCCCTGGCAACGGCGCCAGAAATTCTTCTTGCTACCTCTTGAGCACTGCGTTGGATTTCGCCGAAGAGGAGAGGATGATGCAGTAAAGTAGCGTAAATATTTCCCTTAGTTTTTGAGAACCAAGGTATCAATCCAGTAGGAGATCACGCACAAGTCCCTCGTACCTACACAAAACGATAGCAACTCGCAACCAACGCTTAGGGGTTGTCAATCCCTTCACGGTCACTTACGAGAGTGAGATCTGATAGAGATAATATTTTTGGTATTTTCGATAGATAGATGCAAAGTAAAAAGTAAAATGAAAAGTAAAAACAAAGCAAGTAAATAAAGTAATGGAGATTGATATGATGAGAATAGACCCGGGGGCCATAGGTGTCACTAGTGGCTTCTCTCAAGAGCATAAGTATTCTACGGCGGGTGAACAAATTACTGTTGAGCAATTGATAGAAAAGCGAATAATTATGAGATTATCTAGGTATGATCATGTATATAGGCATCACGTCCAAGACGAGTAGATCGAAACGATTCTGCATCTACTACTATTACTCCACTCATCGACCGCTATCCAGCATGCATCTAGAATATTAAGTAAAACAGAGTAACGCTTTAAGCAAGATGCCATGATGTAGAGGGATAAATTCATGCAATATGATAAAAACCCCATCTTGTTATCGTCGATGGCAACAATACAATACGTGCCTTGCAACTCTTTCTGTCACTGAGTAAGGACATCGCAAGATTGAACCCAAAGCTAAACACTTCTCCCATTGCAAGAACTACCAATCTAGTTGGCCAAACCAAACGGATAATTCGAAGAGACTTGTAAAGATAACTCAATCATACATAAAAGAATTCAGAGAAGAATCAAATATTGTTCATAGATAAGCTGGATCATAAACCCACAATTCATCGGTCTCAACAAACACACCGCAAAAAGAAGATTACATCGAATAGATCTCCACAAGAGAGGGGGAGAACATTGTATTGAGATCCAAAAAGAGAGAAGAAGCCATCTAGCTAATAACTATGGACCCGAAGGTCTGAAGTAAACTACTCACACTTCATCGGAGAGGCTATGGTGTTGATGTAGAAGCCCTCCGTGGTAGATGCCCTGTCCGGCGGAGCTCCGGAACAGGCTCCAAGATGGGATCTCGCGGATACAGAAGGTTGCGGCGGTGGAATTAGGTTTTTGGCTCCGTATCTGATCTGACGGGGGTACGTAGGTATATATAGGAGGAAGGAGTACGTCGGTGGAGCTCCAAGGGGCCCACGAGGTAGGGGGCGCACCCAGGGGGGGCCCCTCCACCCTCGTGACCTCCTCGGAAACTTCTTGGAGTAGGGTCCAAGTCTCCTGGATCACGTTCGGTTGGAAAATCACGTTCCTGAAGGTTTTATTCCGTTTGGATTCCGTTTGATATTCTGTTTCTTCGAAATACTGAAATAGGCAAAAAACAACAATTTTGGGCTGGGCCTCCGGTTAATAGGTTAGTCCCAAAAATAATATAAAAGTGGAAAATAAAGCCCAATATAGTCCAAAACAGTAGAAAAAGTAGCATGGAGTAATCAAAAATTATAGATACGTTGGAGACGTATCAGCTCTGAAGTGGGTGGTGGGTGGGTAATGAATTTCTTCGTCGCCTGCTTCCCACTCGAGCCGGACATAGTTCGGCCAGGAATCTCCTGACAGAGAGAGAGACCTTAATGAATTTAGCACATCGCCAAAGGGGGAGTGCTGAAAGATATCCGTGGCGGTGAACTCTATTATTGGAGCCCAATCGGACTTGATGGGCCCGGGCGCGCGAGGTTCAGAACCCGCGTCCGGACACAGGTCCGGGGGTCCGGTGATGCAGATCCCCTTAATGGTGGAGTCTATGTTCATCTTTAACGCCGAAGAGTATGCGGCCTCCGTGGCGCTGTCCATCCACCCGTCCTCAGTCGACGCGATCTGCCCCGGATTTAGGTCCGGAGCGGCTGCAGGGGCGACGTCTCGAACACTGTCCAACAGTAGATTCAAGTCATGCTTGTCCTGACTATTCGACACTCCCGATGCATGCCCAAATCCATCGAAGATCAAGTCTTCGCGGATATTGGCCATGTAATTCAAGTTTCCAAACCTGACCTGATGGCCAGGGGCGTAGCCGTCGATCTGCTCCAGATGGCCAAGCCAATTTGCCCGCAGTGCCAAGCCACCAAACACGAAGATCTGTCTGGGGAAAAAAGTCTCGCCCTGAATTGTGTTGTTGAAGATTGAGGGAGCCATTGAGCCTTACAGCAACGACACAGAGGAACTCTCAATGAAAGCACCAAAGTCGGTGTCAAAACCGACGGATCTCGGGTAGGGGGTCCCGAACTGTGCGTCTAAGGCTGATGGTAACAGGAGACTGGGGGCACGATGTTTACCCAGGTTAGGGCCCTCTCGATGGAGGTAATACCCTACTTCCTGCTTGATTGATCTTGATGATATGAGTATTACAAGAGTTGATCTACCACGAGATCGAAGAGGCTATACCCTAGAAGCTAGCCTATGATTATGATTGTTGTTGTCCTACGGACTAAACCCTCCGATTTATATAGACACCGGAGGGGGCTAGGGTTACACAGAGTCGGTTACAGAGAAGGAGATCTATCATCCGAATCGCCAAGCTTGCCTTCCACACAAAGGAGAGTCCCATCCGGACACGGGACGAAGTCTTCAATCTTGTATCTTCATAGTCCAACAGTCCGGCCAAAGTATATAGTCCGGCTGTCCGGATACACCCTTATCCAGGACTCCCTCACTCATTTCCAGCATTCGCTTACTTACGGCCCGTTACCGTCATTTTCTGCTTGTGGGCCAAATTCAGCCCGTTGTTACAGTCGGCCCATTTGTGGCCCGCTAATACGTTGGGCCATTTTTATAGCGTCATCAAATATGGCCTATTAACGACGGCCCGTTATGGTCGGGCCATGAACGGACGATTCCAACTCTAGCCCGTTTATGGCCATAATGTGGTCTGTTATTGGCACATGTTTGGCCAATCGATCATACGGCCCATATAAGGCCCATTGATGATACGACCCGTAGGAGGCCTATTGTGTCTACGGCCTGTAGAAGGCCCATTGTTTCTACGGGCGGTAGGAGGCCCAGTGTCACTACAGTAAATATGTAGCCCATGGTTATTGTGACCTAGTTTAGAAAAATAGGTTATTGCAGCCACTAGCAAACCCGGAAAAATAACTGCACTCACTACAAGCAAACAAATAAACAAGACAACAAGGAAATAAATAAGCAAGCAACTTATGCTAGGCTATCACGACTATTACACATATTACATCCACTGGGCATCAAAGTTCGCCACCAGTGCAAATATATGGAACAAAGCAGCATATCGTATACACTAGTTGTCAAAGTTGGCGACCAGCGCAAATAAACGCCACAACGAAACAAATCTAGAACTGAAACCACTTCAGAAAATCTCAAGAAACAATATCCTAGGTACCCATAATGCTGGCAAGATGCTTAGAACGCTTATTATCTTTCTCTTGTTTGGCGCTTAAATCCTCCAGCGCTTACTGTTGCACCAGGAAGTATGCATTTGAATTCTGCAGGGACTTCCTCAGTCCTTCAGCTTCCTGTCGCAGCACATCTGATCGATGTCTTTCAACTTGAAGTTGAGACTCAAGAAGACGAACTGATTCAGGCAGTGAGTTCGAAGAGCTTGTGCCAGCAGTAGTGGCCAGTAACTCAAACACTACATCAAGACATGACTTTTTATCAGCTTTCTTGGAGACCAACAGGGATGTCTCACTATCTTGAACCTTATCTGCATTACTTCCTTTACCATTGCATAACGGGGTACTGTTCTCCAATATTTTTTCCACATTCTAAAAGAGAAACAAGCAGACACATCACATGTTTACCATGTTGTATACGAAACTCATTTTGGTAAATGAGTTCTGTAGTAAAGTGGACAGGATAACAACATGAAACAAACATATATCTATGTACCATGGTCACTTTATGGTCTATATCATTCTAGTTTTTGTTGCCAAATCAAGATAGAGACACAGTTCAAATAATATTTGTTCTAGATAAAGCAGAATAGACAAAATATAAGTGTTGGAAACTATAGAGAAATAACAACACTTGTAATGTGCATGACATGAGAACATAACTGTTTATTCAATTGAAACTGAAATCAACATAGAGCAGGTTACAACAGCAAACCAGTTAAAGAAACAGGTTTAAAACATACCTGTTGCACCATTGGAGTTTCAATTCCATCCTTCAAATTTGAAAATAGTTGGTACGAGTAAATACAGTAATGCAAGAGCAAAGGAGTATGAACCATAGCTACAGAACGTGACCTGAGAACAAATCTTCTTCTCCTCTAAGCGTTGAGTTGGGATTCAGAGTGGTGGTCCTCGTGCTTTGGGCACTGTAGTTCCCTTACTAACTGCTCGTGTTTGGGTGCTTTGTGGTGGAGACAGTGCTGTGTCAAGTGGAACTGGGTTACTATCTGCCGGGGTTGGGGTTAGAAGGGGTGTAGCTAGTTCTGTGTCCAACTGGGTAGGGGTACAATCTGCGAGAGTCTGGGTTATGTGTGGTGGATTTGATCCTTGGGCGAGTACAACCGTGGTTCTATCTGCATCAACTGGTAGCACTATCTTTTATGAAGACCGTGTTGTTACTCCCTTAGATACTGCCATCACCCTCTCCAATTCAAATGGCTGATAAACAAGAAAAGTAATTGAAAGTTTCAAACATTGTATGATAGACAGGTGCCATGGATAGTGGGGAATAAAAGAGGGCATGAAACAATTCACATTTATGTTGTCTAACCAAACAGGATAGCATGACACAATTTCACATATATGATGGCTAACTAAACAGGATAGCATGACACAATTTCACATTATGATAGCTAACTAAAAAGATGGAAAGACATAGTTCAAAATATGATGAATATGTAAACAGGATGACATGATATAACTATATAATGTGTTTATTAAATAGGTTAGCATGCCATAATTCACATACATTCATGGATAGAATGCCATAATTCAAAATATGATGTTTGTAAACACTAAACAGGATGAGATGATATAACTATATGATGTCTTTATTAAATGGGTTGCCATGCCATAATTCAGATAGATGATGTGTATGTACTATGTAAACATGATGGCATGATATAATTCAAATATATGGTTTATATAGTAAGCAAGTAAGCAGATGACAATACATATATGATGTAAAAACTAAGCAATGCAAGACAACATGCATGACATGGGTAATATAACCCTGCCAAGTTTGAGCATAGACCTCATGGGGGAAATAGGACTGGTCATCAGTCTCTGAATCCTCCTTTGAGGAGCTCTCTATAACCAACAAGATGTCTGCTTCAGCACGTAGCATTGTCTGCTCTGAATACCTTGTTTTCACTCTAGATTCTTCCATCACCGCTTCAAATGGCTGATGCACAGGAAGAGTAGTTGAATATACAAATGTTGTCGACAAATGGAACATGTAATACAAAAAAATGATAGCATGATATAATTCACATACATGATGATTAGCTAAACAACATGAAATTGCACAATTCACATATATAATGCCCTTGCAACAAGATAGCATTGCATAATTCACATATATAATGTCTTGCAACAAGATGGCAATGCATAATTCACATATATGGTAATTAGACACTGAACAGGTGGCATTCACACAAAGCATGTCTAAACTAATCAAATGACATAGCAATGCAAGACACCATACGCACGATATGAGCAACATAACCCTGCCAAGTTAGAGCATACACCTCGGGGGGGGGGGGGCGATAGGACTGGTCATCTGTCTCTGAATCCTCCTTTGAGGAGCTATCTGTAACCAGCGAGATATGCGCTTCGTCAGATAGTGTAGTCTGCTCTGAAGACCTTGTTTTCACTCCAGAATTTTCCATCACCGTGTCAAATGGCTGATGCACATGAAGAGCAGTGGAATGTACTAACATTGTCGACAAATGTAATACATAATGGAAAAAAGGATGGCCTGATATAATTTACATATAAGATGACTGGCTAAGCAGGATGGCATTGCAAAATTCATATATATGATGCCTGGCTAAACAAGATGGCGTTGCATAATTCACATAAATGATGAATAAACTAAACAGACGACATTCGCACAAAGGATGTCTAAACTAAGCAGATGACATATTTGATGTATAAAGTAAGCAATGCAAGGCACCATATGCATGATATAACCAACATCAGCATGCCAAGTTAGAGCGAAGACCTCAGGGGGTAAATAGGAGTGGTCTTCTCCTTCTGAATCCCCCTCAGAACAGATATCTTCCTCTCGATTACAATCTGAAATGGGTGGAGGGGGGGCTGCCTTTGCGCCTACCATGGAGCAATGTTTGCATGAAATTTTATTGCCACACAAGGCTCGTCTCTTTTGCTCTACATGTTCAGTTCCATTGTTTACAATAACTATCATGCATAGGAATAAAACATAGTGAGCTTATGTAAGGAGTGCATGTAGAAATCCAGAGTGATGGTAGCAACCTGTGGATAGACTCAAAACCAATAATAGCAGGCAGATGATGGCTTCAGTTAGAAAATACAGATAATGGCTTCTTTACTGTTTGTTTCCCACCCAACATGAAACACATAGTAGACACCAGAGATTAACCAGATAGTAGATAAATACTATTGATTGCGGCCCCGATATGTACCCCACAACCATTTAAAAACTCAAGTTTGACCATTAGTTTGGAGCTGACTTAGAGTCTAATCGGTGAATAGGACGATAAAGTAGCATGTAATATTAAGGGATGCATAACGCAAGCAGACATGAAAGAGTGCGACCTCTCTTGCGGACCCGTGTAGTCCTCGAGGTCATCTGCTCGGTTGATGATGGTAATGCAGTTTTCATGACTGCCGGTGGCGGGGAAGAAGATCTGAGGCGGCGAAAGAAAGTCTGGAGGCCGGATCCCTGCTGTGCTGCACCCTTCTGTCGTTGGAGCAGCTGAGCTGGGGTGGACGACGGCGCAGCAGGAGTAGGACAAACCACACAAGGTTTTCTTTGACAACTATCTGTAAGAGAAGTAATTCTGTAAGGGCTCGTTTGAATTGGAGAATTCCAACAATGCAGGGATAGGAAATAGACAGGAATAGGATAGGAATGCACATGCAAAATAGAGAATTTAAAAACACAAGATTTCTGCCAATCTAGGTGTTTGATTCACAAGAATTGGAAGATCACAGGATGCAAAGAAGCATGGTGAGATTAAGTCAAACAACAAGAAAATATACGGTTATAATGCTATTATGATACTATCTTAGTCTTGTGCTTCATGAATAGGAATTTGAAAAGGAGGACAAGTGAAAAATTAAAATTCCTACGTTTTTTCTTTCAAGGAGACACTAAAGGAACAAATCCTATAGTTTTCTGTTGCTCCATTCCTTTGAACCAAATTCATGAATAGTAGTACCATAGGAAAGTTTCCAATTCCTATGTTTTTCATTCACTTTTCCTTTCAAGCACTGGCGATTCTAGTAGGCAGGCTTGAGCAAGGAAAAGCCTACACTAAAAAAATGTTTTGTGCTACTTCTATTACTTTGGACCCAGGCCACTGCCCTACTAGCTCAACTCCCAGGGCCATCAACAAATGCACAGCTCAAATGCGCATAGATAAATAATGATGGCATTCAAGAGAGTCCATCATGGATAGATAAGTTGCCTGGTACCTCACTGCTTGTCATATAGTAGGATAAAATAATCGTATTTTCCATTACTACGTGTGCTCAGTGGACAATATATATAACATATAGAGTAAAAAAGAGATGCAACAAGTGTACAACCTCTTTGGCGAAGCCATGTCGATCTCAGCGTGATTGGGTTGGCCGGTGAGGATGCTCTGGCTGACTTGGCTGTCGGAGGAGGGGAAGAAGATCTTAGGCGTCTGGATATGGAGCCCGAGGTACTGCTCCACTGTGATGGAGGGTTTTGTTGTTGGAGCAGCTCCGCTGAGTTGTACGACGCTGAGGCTGAAGCAGGACAAGAGAGACAACATTAACCTAAGTGGAATTCTAATAGCACCTCCAATAGAGACGTAAAATACATAACCACAAATTGCAAGATGTAAAATACATCAGCCGCTCATCTCTGAACTTAACTGCCGAAACTGAATTTAACTGTCGAAACTGAACTTAACTGTCGAAACTGAATTTTGCTGTCGAAACTGAATTTTACTGTCGAAACTGAACGCACTAGAGGTGAGGCTACATGTCAGTCGACTGACTTTTTCATCTCTGGTCAGTCAATTTTGCAGCCGTTGGATACGAAATCAAGAGCCTGCAGTTCATCTTCACCCTCCACCCCCCTGAGCCGCCAGCTCCCACCGGCCAAACAGCCCCCCCGCCGCCTATAGTCGGCGGTGCGCCGCCCCGCCAACCCTGAAAACACTCCCCACCGCCGATCCGCCACCGCCCCGGCCATCCCTCTAGCCCCCCCCCCTCATGACGAGCTTTTTCTTCGGCGGTCCCCATGCC
>NC_041381.1:389114324-389132566 GCF_002162155.2 Triticum dicoccoides
CTTCCTTAACTCCGGTGAGCCCCCCCACCCCCTGAAAATCGACTGACCCAAAAGTCGATTCAGTCGACTGAAGTGTAGCTAAATCGGAGCAGCATCGCAAGCAACATCAAGAGCGAGAGCAGCAGTGAGAGCAAGAGCAATAGCAAGAGCATACCAGGCAAGGGACTGAGAGCAAGAGCAAACCAGGCAGGGGACCGAGAGCAAGATCAAAGCAGCAGCGCGAGCAAGAGCTAAAGCAGTAGGAGCTCCTACTAATGTGGACATCACCGCCGAGGGACCGACACCGTGGAGGAAGTGGCCGGCGACGCCGCCGTGGATGGATCCGCGCCGTGTCGGCTCGGGACCGAGCGCCGACAGCACCGTGAGACCGAATCAAGAAGAAAATGCGGCGATTAGTGTACAACCTCTTTGGTGGCACCGATTAGGCCGCAACTTCATCCGAGGAAATGGTGATGATGATGCTCTTCCGGTGGTGCAGGTGAAGACGGAGGTGTGGGAATGGAGGTGGCGCGAAAGACGAGGGGAACGTCGGGGCAGCTCCTTGGAGGTGGAGGACGGGGTGGCTGAACCGGCGGGACGACCAGATCGACGACAAATCCTCATCCGGTACGGTGGATGAGGGACGTCGAGGTGTTGCTGTGGATGACATCGTCGGGGAAGAGGCTCCGGTTGGGTGGCGGACGAAGGAGGGTCTGGGGCTTCGCGGGTTTTCCCGGCCTTGGTGTACGAATGGGTGGGCGGATGGGATGGGAGTGGGGAACCATGGCTTGGGGACACGATTATCCGAAATGTGGGGTAAGGTACGAAAGTACCCCTACTAATTTGAGGCGGTTCTTTCGGTTCAGGGGTATCACGGGCATTTTGCGTGTTGGGATTTCACAGGAGGTGGGAGTTTTTGCGCGCATTGTAATTTTGGAATAGCAAGGCACGGGTTGAGATGGAGGGTGTTGTCGGAGCACAACGAGACAAAGATATATCTTAAATATTTCGGGCTAACAAGGCGCGGGTTGAAATTTCCGGACAAGCCTAACGTGTATTGTACCAAATCAATTCGCACTACAAATGTCATTCAAAACTTTGAATTCATCTTATGTTCAATTAAAATATTTCGCTACGTGCATAATGCATGCAACCTACTACTCAAATGAACGTTTTAGTGCATTCCAAACATATATACTACCGCTTCAATATGAACTAAATTTGAATTCATTTCTCTATTTGAATAAGATCTACAATAATGATTGTTGTGAAGTCAAAGCATTTGAATTCGTTTCTCTGTTTTAATAAGATCTACAATCATCATTATTGTCAAGTTAAACCATCATTTGTGTATTATCTTCACAGCACACCACATGATTAGTCTCCAGTTACATATGAACTATGTGTACTATATGAACTCAAACTAGATTTTTTGAATCTACTTTATGTTGATTTCAAATCACATTACATTTCAAGCTCTAGTTGGATCTTCATAATCTAAACCATGTCTCATATGTATAATGTGTTTATCACATTATGTATGGTGCCCCGCCCCTACGCCTGCAAGTATTTACATGTGAGTTGCAAACACCACACATTACCACAAATTCAAATAGAATGTGAGAATGTTCAATATATAGTATTGTTTAGATTGTTTGATATTTAGTTGTAAGCTACAAACGCCACACATTATCGCAAATTCAAATAAAATGTGAGATTGTTCGATGTATAGTATGGTTTATATTGTTCGACATTTAGCTATGAGTTGCAAACGCCATGCATTATCACATTATGGTATAACATGTGCAAAACCACAACACGCGTATCACCTCTATATTCATGCATGCATATGTTTAAAACACTATGATCTCCTATTCAAATATATGAATCCACTTTCATATCAAATTATGATCTTTGTTAGTCTCTTACACCCACACAATCCTCTAACCTTTGTAGCTACCACTAACTTTCTCTCGTGCATGCACACCCCCTCCTCGCCCTCCCCCTCCCTCACCATTCTATCCATCGCGCACATTCATTTTTTTCTTCTTTAGGTCGTTCTCCCAGAGTCTCCACAACTCATTTCCGACACACACCGATCGATAAACCTCTCCAGCGATGTCTGCCTACAACATACACACACACACACACCTTCAATCTCCTCCTTTATGTGTCCTTGCCTCGTGTCTCTCATACGGTCCCACACACGTGTAAACTCTCACCCCTCTTTTCATCGATCTCACAATCGCACACTCCTCCCCCTATCTAGCTAGTAGCTGGGCCTCTCGCACCACCTCCTAGCTTCATTCTCTCTGCCTATCCGTCTCTGGGCCTTATTTGCCTCTAAAAAATGGACGTACACCGACCGATCTCCCGCTATACATATAGCTAGCTAGGTCCTTATAACTCGTTTTCCCCACGCGTCGATCAATCTACCTCATTAGTTATGTCTCTCCCTTCATCATCCATGGATGCGTCCCGATAGATCTATCACACACAGGCACACATAGAAACACATACCCACTCTTATTGATAATATTGCAGTTCCACCCTCAGTTTGTCTAGTAGGCCTCTCCCACCATCTTCAAGAAGCAACTCCATCACCCATCCAACACTCTACCCCTCTCCCTCCCTCTCTTTCTCCTCTCTCTCTTTCTGTCCCATCCTATTTCCCGTCCTTCAGTTATGTATGAATGTCAATCGATCTCCCTCAAGACATAGCTGGGTCTCTCCTTCTCAACACATAGACGAGTCGTTCTACCTCTATAGTTAGGCCTCTGCCTACCCCTCCCCCCACCCCCCCACACACCGATACATCGAGCGCTCTAGTCATGTCTCCCTGCCACACACAAACTTGACATGTGCCCTCTGACGTTCCGGTAGGTCAGTCGCCCTATATCTTTGACTTGCACACACACACAATTTCGATGGCTCTCTTCATCGATCACGCACCCACCCACTTGATCCTCTCTTCGACTCTATCGATATCTATGACCCCTCCCTCTCTTCTCGTGGATCGCCCGGCCCTCTATATATGATATGTATAGGCCTCCATTTCACACACATTGCATGCAAAATTTTGTTTGAGATGTCATCGACACATATTCCCACAAATACATTCTCGAAATCACTCACGAACGCACATGCCATCTGTCTAGGTTTGTATCTCTCACACACACGCACATAGGTTTTTTTTTGAGGAATTGACAGTGGGAGAGAACTCCCACTGTTTTCATATATCTATATAAATGGGATGTTTACATAGACATATACAAACACATCAACCCCACGACTCCTGGTTTAGCACCAGAGAGGGTGGGCAGCTACTCCATACAAGGTGGTAAGTGATGTACTAACTTTTTACAACCAGGATAAAGAGGAAAAAAAATGGTGACTCAACCAAGCGCGTCACAATACGAGAGCAGGGACGTTCGACGTGCCACCTTAACTCTATGCTGTAGAAATCGTAAATCCTGGTTGAACCGAGCAGACCAGGAGTCCACGCTGGGGACAACGCCCCTGAAGTGCTTACTAGTAGGCGGGGGACGTGCACGAAGAGAAGAGGTGCACGCACGGCGCACGTACTCCCGTCTCTTTCCCAACCACACCCGCGCGGGTACATGGTGGAGCTCATTTCTGTATGAAAAGGCAGCCCACGTGGTAATTTGACACGTGTACTGGTTGTCCACTTGATGGAGGGAGGATCGTCTACCACGGGTGAACAAAAAAATTGCGACTTGACGCGTTATGTTAAAAAAGAGGCAAACCATGTGGGGACTACCTTAGAGGCAAGGCTCTATACACTAGAGTACTTTTGATGTGTCCCGTCAACTTGCAGAACGAGGAGAAACTTGCCTTGTACGCCGTCTCCCCCGCCCACAGGCATGGTGGCTCGCATGATGAGGTGAAGCTTGCTTACTAGTAGTGGTACTGTACGCCTTACGCCCGCTCCCTCGCCCACACGCGCGGTGGCTCATAGGACGAGGAGAAAATTTTACTACTCCCTCCATTTAATCCTGGTCCCTACTAGTATCTTGGTTAGAGAGATTATCATATTGTTTGGAATATATATGTCCTTTAGTAGGTTTCAATATGAACTACTAGTACATACTCCAAACACTGATGTTTATAGACGTATTTTAGAGTGTAGATTCACTCATTTTGCTCCGTATGTAGTCCATATTGAGGCCCTGTTTGGTTCATAAGTCCTAGGACTTTTTCTAGTCCCAACTAAAATGTCCCTACTCCTTGAAAAGTCCCTCCCTGTTTGTTTTCAGGGACTAAAAAGTCCCTAGTCCCTCCCTAGAGGTTATTGAATGACCATGTTACCCCTAGTATACAGAAAAATAACAACCAAACAACACCATGGGGCGGCGGGGCAATGGTTGCAGGGAGGGGCATTGTTGGAAAAGTCCCAAAAAGACTCTCCTTGAGAGTCTTCTTCATTAAGTCCCAAAAAGCAAGTTTTAGTCCCTAGTAGTCCATCCCGTTTGGTTAAAAAGTCTCTAAGAGGGACTTTTTCTAGTCCCTACACTAAAAAGTCCCTGGAAACAAACACCCCTGAAACGGACGTAATAGTATGCACTGTCCCTCGCCCCTCACCGTCGCCCACATGGTGGACGTGCATCCATTCATTCAGTCTCATATAGCCAGAATGATATATACTGCAATACCATTATTGCTCGACTCCCCGAAGAGGCAAAGATCCAATTGCAAGGTTAATATTTTGGAGATGCCAAGCACAAGGTTATAGGAGAACGAGTAGTAGGAGCCGCGTCATTTATAAATAAAGTTTTTTTTCTTCAATGGCACGTACGCAATATGATAGGTTCATATGGAGAGAAAAGTAAACCGCTCCACCATATACATAGTCAGGACGGGCCAGCCTACACGGTTGCTTGCTAAGGTTGTTCTCTTCACACTCTCTCGCACAAAACGACTGTGGCCACATCTCTAACATCCCGACGGATCACGTCCGCCGGGGGAAGGGGTGGATGCTTAGTGTAGATGCGGTCGCCGTTGCCGACGATGAAAACCCACTGTCGGCACGTCCGATCAGGGGTCCCCGCCGTTCTCTCTCACAAAGCCGGTGAGGTTGCCTTCGTCCCTTGCTCACTGCCGTGACGTGGGCAGTTGCCACCTCCCGCCGCCCTCCTCATGGTTGAGCTACATGCCGACATCCCTCAGGTACAACTCCCTTTACAACCGGCTTGCACCACTGCTCCAGCTGCCCACATCACTCCATGTGGATAATTCTCTACTTCTTCGCCCCGCACATACCTCTACTGGCTTCTACGTACTGTATTTGTGATGATTTTATGTCTCATCAACTAGTCCCAGTAATCTTATTCTAATCACGCTTCTTCAATTTCTTTGCCACAGGGATGCTCATCTTGATTTTGGTGAAACTGCACAAAATGATCCAATGGTCAAAAGGTTGCAAACTTCATTTCTTAGGAAGCTCGAACGTTGCCAGCAAATTGAAGCCTGGTTAGGGTTTACGGTTCAAGGGCTAGGGACTGCATGGATCATTTTTTTCTTTAGCCGCCTCTATTCCAATATAAGTGTCAACTTTAGTAGTAGTACAACTTTGTACTAAAGTTTGCATAAAGTTGAGACACTTATTTTTGGAACGGAGGGAGTACATATTTGCTACGATCTGTCAATCATTGAGATGCAATAGCATGCATGTTAGTCTCCTTTGTATTTGATGAAATGTTGCAACGGGCAACCTTGGATGCAAGATACATGTAACAGAAGCTGGAAGCTTCATAGCATTGTACAAATTTATCTCGCTGATAAATTACAGTACGTACTATACTAGTACTTCCTCCATTCCTAAATATAAGTCTTTCTAGAGATTTCACCATGAACCACATGCGGATGTATATAGATGCATTTTAAGTGTAGATTCATTCATTTTGTTCCGTATGTAGTCCACCTAGTGGAATCTCTACAAAGACTTATCTACTATATCTAAATAGCTAGCCCCCACTACTAGTAATTCTCTATATTCTCCTTGAGCCACATCATCAAAATTAATGTAGCCATTAGATGAACTAAATCAGTCCATAATAGCCGTCTGATCTAGACGTTGAGAGGCTCTGCACTAAGCCACATGCAAGCATGCAGAAATACCGTGGCATGCATGTGAGTGGGTTTTAAATCACATCAACATGTATGCATGCAAGCATGCACCGGTAGCATGCATGTAAGTGAGCTTTGAAGTCCCATTAACATGTCAAAAAGAAAAATATAATCCCATTATGCAGTAGGAGTTGGCTGATCTTTTTTCCTTACGTGGGATGATCTAAATGATGATGGGAGTTTTTTAGTTTGGCTACCACATTTGTCATGCGGTTATAGAGTTTTTTTAGTTCTATGAAATCGATAATTTTACGCATAGAGATATACGGCTATTCCGCGGCAATGCGCCGGGACTCATCTAGTAGTATTTAGGAGCAGAGGGAGTACTATGTAAAGAGTTAGGTGTCGCACGGTGTCCAGAAAATATGGTGATAGTGTGAGGTGGGCCATGTAATCACTGAGCCTGCGTGTTTTCACTGCTCTTGCACTCCTCCAATGTAAGAATGGAGAAAATTGTAATCTAGTAGTACCTCCTTTTGCCGAAAGCGTGGGACATCCAACAGTCCTACCACCTCAGTAATAATGACCAATGAGCCGTCAAATCACATAGACCCAACAGTAAGTTGGATGGACGAAGCAACCATCACTCTTGAATCCGCTTCTCCCTTCAACACAAGCGCCAGTGAGAGGTCGCGTCCGCTCTGCTCGGGCATGAATGCGGCACCGATTATTTGGAGCGGCGCTGACCATTTCGGGCGGGAAGCGCGCGCGGGCGATGGAGGGGATTTGGGTGGGCCAGGCTGGTCAGGGGTGGGCGTGGCAGCTGTCCGCCAGTCCCTACTAGACGCCCGGAAACAAGAGGATGCACCGACTCTCGCGGCTAAAATCGTACACTACACACCATCTCTCTATAGGAGTAGGTTGATCTGTTACTCTCTCTAACATACACATGTTGTTAAACACACACACACACAGACACACGCACACACATGTTCATAGAATAGGAAAATCGTGCAAGTGCGAAGCCACATGAAGTGAGATACAAATGGAGTACGTACAAGAAGAGAAGAGGTGACGAATATTCCATCAAACTTGGACTGAGGAGTAGTACTCCCTCCGTCTAGGTGTTAAGTCATCTTATGGAAATCAGATATTCCCAAAATGTTTAGGCGTCGTCCATTAACTTCGCATCTCAATCCCCTCCTGGCCTTGTTGCTAGCGAGCGTTGTTACTTAGGGAGCATTTGGATCCTTAGCAAGAACAGCTTATAGCATAGCCGAGCAAGGTTAGGCATTTGGAACTGTTAAAATATGTTAGCTTTTGTGGGCCAGCTAGCTTGGGTGGGCTAGAAAAACCTTGCTAGCTCAGGAGAGCCAGATCGGCTCACTTTTGACGGCAAACTTCGCGTGGTAGTAACATAGACTAGTAACATATGCATGTTACTAGTCCAAGTTACTCACCACTATGACTAGCCTAGCTAAGCAATGTAACCAAACGCTCCTTACTCTGCCTTGTTATCTCCCCCGGAAACCCAATGCATGGAGCACAACTACGCGTTGATCAGTCAAGAAATCAAAGTCGGCTTGCATGCGAGTTAATACGTGGCCCTGCAAGGTAGCTAAAACAACATCTCTTAGTTGTTTGGATTAATTGTTGCATCTAGAGACAGAAATCAGGGCTTTGATTGGAGGAATGACTGTTCAAGTTTCTCCTTCTCTTCCAATCTGCTTGCACCTTGGTCCCGCTGCACCTTCTAACATGACTTATTACACCTAGACGGAGGGAGTAGTACGAGATATGGTGGCACACCGACTTAGGTCGAATACAAGTGCCCAAAATTGTGTGCATGTTATAATAAGGATTCACTTAAAATAGTACGTGAGCAAACAGAGGGATCAATTGGACAGTGTTCCCGAGAAGTAGCAAGATGTGTGAGGTAAGAAACACCGTTGGCGCTTTTAATTTTTCTTATTAATTTGTTTATTTCACCCTCTGACTGGTGGGACCCAACGTACTACGTGGAGAGAGGTAAGGTGACTAAGGTTGCGTTATTTCTGCACCACTGTGGATAGTCCTACCACTAAAGCCACATGACACGATTATGATTTAAATCCCAATGACTCCCACACACAAAAAAACATGGCATGCTTGTCACACGAATGCAGGAATGTATAAAAGGTTATTTTCCTCTCATTGAACATAATAGGAGGGTTGTGCAGCTGGTTAGCCTGTGCGCTCATCAAACTTGAGGTCTCGGGTTCGATAACTACACTTGAGCATAATTCGTGCCAGGAGGATTCTTTGACTGGTCAAAATGGATGGATACAGAGCTATACGATCTCGTAGTGACCGTATAATCACCTCATCACGTATAAGCTACAGCCTCGTCGCTTGTTTGCTAGGGTTTACACTCTTCACACTCTCTCTCCAATATATATATACACGTTGGAGGCTGGAGCCTCGGCGCTTGTAGTTGCTCTCTTCACACTCTCTCACCCTCTCTAGATCTAAACAAGACTTCATTGGCCTCTCTCTCTCAGCGCTTGTAGTTGCTCTCTTCACACTCTCTCACCCTCTCCAGATCTAAACAATACCTCGTTGGCCTTTCTCTCTCTCCCCTCACTGCTGGTCAAAGAGCCGACAGGATTTGTCCACCGGGAAGGGAAGGAGGCTTAACGCTGTCGCCGTCGGCGAGGGAGGGAATCCACTACCGGCGCAGCTTTTCACTTTCACCCAGCGGCAGAGCGGGAGGGCCTCCAACCCCTTTTTATTCACTACCATATATAGTGTGGGCCGAACGGCCTCCGGTCGCCCACCGAACTACACCCCAAGAACCTTAAGGTATAATTTACTTATTCGACATGCATTGCTCTAGATGCATGTGGGTTTTTTCCCCTTCTGCACTCGAATCTAGGTGTTGGATCAAACAGGAAAGTAGTGGGGAAAGTTGTATACCATGAATCTAGGACGTGTTTCAAAGAGGAAAGGAATGGGGGAAAGTAGTGGGAAAGTTGTATAGCATGAATCTAGGACGTGGTTCAAAAAGGAAAGGAAGGGGGAAAGTAGTGGGGAAAGTTGTATCGCATGAATCTAAGACGTGATTCAAAGCGGAAAGGAATGGGGGAAAGTAGTGGCCAAAGTTGTATAACATAAATCTAGGACGTGGTTCAAAGAGGAAAGGAAGGGGGGAAAGTACTAGTACAGACTGGCTACCCAGCACCTACATGGTCGAAAAGGGAAAACAATGACAAACGCAGTACGCACATCTGTAATGAACTGATCTTTTGTTTTGAGGGACAAGGCTGTAGAGTTTGAGCAGTACTAGATTTGCTGCACTCACATAGGGAAAGGTGTCTAAAGATAACAAAACTGGGACCGACACAAATATGCTCCTTGGTTGTTTATTCTTTGTGCAACAGACTGTGCATCACCCCAGTACATCGGTAGATGCACATGTTGCTGGTGCGTCCACTGTCCCATGCAACTCTTTAGCTATTGTTAATCTAAGGCCCTGTTTGGTTAAAAACTCCCTAGTCCCTACCTGCTTGGTTCCAGGGACTAAACATGGACTAGAGGTTATTAAATGACATGCTAAAAGACCATGTTACCCCTAGTAATGAACTAATAGAGACAAGGTGCAACGCGTGGCAGGGGAAACTGCTGGAAAAAGTCCCAAAAAGACTCTCCCTCTGGGTCTTCTTTCTTTAGTCCCAAATGCCCACTTTTAGTCCCTAAAAGTCCCCCCTATTTGGTTTAGATGGGACTAACACAGAGTTTTTTTAGCCCCTACACCAAAATGTCCCTGTAAACAAAGACCCTCTTATAATGCCGCTGGAAAATTGATGCAATGCCATAGTTAAAAGCAAATTACATGTTTAACGAATTTTATTGTTAATATAATCTTTATGTCAATATTAATCAATGCCACCGTTTGAGAAATGCTACTGTCTTGCTATCTTTCCCATTTAGATAAGGTAGATGCTTCTTTTTGTTGGCTTCTGTGTCATCCACCGTTATTGACCACTAGTTGTTTCCTTTGCACCTATGTGTAAACAGGGTTATGTACTTCACCTCGTTGCCATTGTGACCTTTTGTTGCACTGCACAAAACACTTTTGTTTTAAGAGTGTTTTGTGCAGTTCAACCAAAATGTCACACCGACAATGTTGCTTGATTGCTTGATCTTAGTGGAACTGCACAAGAGGAGATCTTACTTCCTATCCGTGTTGGCAAATTTGGTTCAGATCTTCTTCTTGTGAGTTGTTTGAATTCCGCATCATGAGAGGTCAGTACTAGCCTTCTTTCACATGATTCTACAGTGTGCTTTCATATGTTGTGCTACTTGTACGGTAATGTTGCTTGGTCTTAGTGAACTGCACAAATGGAGATAAGACTTCCAATCTGATGTGCGCCATAATATCCCATGTAGGTAAGATAAGGATATTTAACAACTGTTGGCCTGTATTTTGCCACTTTCATCTGAAATTTAATGTCATTGTTTAGTGCTATACCTGTGCTCCCTAATTGACATGCCAAATCTTACATTGAAGGCGAAGCTTGTCTGTTATTGAACCAATTGATGAAGGGGAAGAACAAGCGGATGAAAAACAAAAATCAACTCCCAGTGCTGTAATGAAGCACTGGAACATGATGACACAAGTAATGATATAGTTTTGCATCTTAATTTATTGCTATGGCTGGAACGAGCAATTGTTTTGCCACTGATTTGATTCCACTCTTAATGTAATACGTAATTATCTCTACTTGTGTAAACAGGGATCTTCTTTGAAGATACCATATATTTTAGTGGAACTGCACAAGAAGATGTTGGAAAAATTAAACTAATCGAGGAGTATATAGTAAGCATGGCCACCACAGTAGATAGCAACAGATGGTTCCGGAGAAGTGCTTCATCTGTATGCTCTACACAATAAGCCTCCTGACAAAGGTTGGTACTCGCCCACTGATTTCATCCATATGATTGAGCTTTGTCATCTCTATTGGTGTTGTGCTACTGTTTAGATACTGTCATGAAAAAGTGGTATTATCCTTGAGAAGTGCTTCATCTGTGTTGTTTTAAATATTTCCTTTCCTTTTTTTCGAGCAAACAGGGATGCTAGCATTTAGTTGTCCTCTTGTCTTTGCACAACAGGATCATCCTCCTCTGAAGAACAATATGGAGTAAGTGAAGTGACTAATTCCGATTATGCTAGGATGAAGAAGCCCTGTCTATCTTCTCATCAGAAGGAGCAGTTGAAGGATGGTTACATTACTCTCCACAAGACCAAACTAACTTCAGCTCAGAAGGACTGACAAATCTCCATTTTCTTGCTGTGATGCGCGAGTACAATGTTGTTCTAGGATTCTTTCTGGTTAGTCCCATTTTTCTAAAAGTGTGCTCTACATGGACCATGTAGGTGCCGGTTTAAACTGTCAGTTCATAGTATAGTTTGCTTTGTACTAATCACTTTTTTTGTATTTGTGCAAATAGGGGTGCTCAGCTTGATTTCAATGGGAACTGCACAAAATGTTCATGAATACATCGAATCATTCATTTCCACCACAAGAAAGGAGGTGCCGATAAGTTCAAGGCATTGCAACATATAAGGGCGAAATCATACAAGCTACGCGCGAATTTGGTTGATTTTCGTGGAACTGCACAAAAAGAACAACTGGTTTATTTAGCACGAGCTGCCATGTCAATGTCTGAACTGATGGCAAACCCTGCCCATTCCACAATCGTAGGCATTTGATATTTTGGAATGGGACAACCTTGTCAAATTTTGCTCATTGATTTTAGCAAGAAGACATGCATTTGATATTTTCGAATGGGATGCCCTTTGCTGTCAGCAACGTCGATCAATTTTTTATTTATTCTTTAGTTGTGAAGTAAATATTGGCTCTGACATGTGAATCACTGAGATGCATAATCATCGATTGTTTTGAATGTTCTCTATGAATTGCCAGGCCTATGTGTTTGATTGCAATGTACAAGAACGCTAAAAAGCTACTCAAACTCTTTGTACTCCTTCTGTTCCTTTTTACTTCGCACATTGTGAAAGTGCATACTTTTTTCTATAAGATTGGTCAAAGTAGAGATACTTTGACTGCAGACAAAACTTGTATGCAGACTAGAAAGGACCAAAGGGAGTACATGTGAAACTGGTGCAAACAAGGTGATCACCCTGGGAATAATGCTAGTACGTATTGTTTTGCATGTTCATCCAATGCCAGTGATACAAGAATTCGAACTAATCGAAATAAATTCATTCATACATCTCGGATTTCATATAAACATGCCGGATTTCATTACATTTCATACATTCTTCAACTAAAAAGGGATGCGCTGGAGGTATAATTAATTAACCGAAGCTACCCACCTGTGTCCGGCTGAGGGGAACAGAAGATTGAGTGAGTTAACTGCAGGTGCAGTTGCGTAACTGACATGTGGCCCAGATGTTTGTTGGGCCCACGTGTCAGTCAGCCAACTGCACTAGCAGTTAAGTAGAAGCAGCATCCTTCTCCAACATAGCTCTCCGACTCCACGTTGCTGCCAAGAAGCTAACCGGCCATCAATGGTCAACCCGCCTGGCTTGGCTTCAACCGGAGGATAGCAGCGATGGCCTTACTTGGACCCGAGCGGCGGCGACCTACCGCATTCTACTCTTCCTTGTTTTCTATGTGGCGCGGCCTCGTTGGCAGCGGGGCGGGGCCTCGGCGGAGCCGGCGATGTCCTCTGTCTCGTTGCCGGCGGGCGGCGCCTCGGCCGAGCGGGGGAAATCCTCCACCTTGTTGCTGGCAGGGTGGGGCCTCGACTGAGCCGGTGATGTCCTCTGCCTCGTTGTTGGTGGGGCATGGCCTCGGCGGAGCCGACGGTGTCGTCTGCCTCGTTGTTGGCACCGCGGGGCCTCGACAGAGCAGGGCCTCGTCGATGCCGGCAGAGTGGGGACTCGTCGGAGCCGGCATTGTCCTCTGCCTCATCCTCGGTCTCTCCAAACAGCACCTCGCCCGCTTCATCGCCCTCTTTGTAGGCGGTCGCAGCCTCCGCCACTTGTCGTGGTTCTAAGACTGACAGTAGAAAGGGGGTTAGGTATGGAGAGGCAAGATCTCAGCTATGGTGAAGGTGTACACACGAGTTTTACGAGTTCAGGCCCTTCTCGGTGGAAGTAACAGCCCTACGTCTCGGTGCCCGGAGGCGGTCGATTGGATTATATGTGTGATGTTATAGGGGGTGCAAACCCTTGTGCCAGAGGAGGGGGTGGCTTATATAGAGTACGCTAGGACCCCCATCGCCCTCCATTACAAGGGTATTAATGTACATAAAGTGGGGGCATTACTGGTAACGCCAGCCTTAAGTGCTATTAATGACCTTAAAGACTACGGAGTGAACGCATGTCCGTTGTAATGCTGAGTGACTCCTGGTCTTTGGTAGGTCGAGTGATTCTCTGGATGGTCGAATGACAGTAGGTAGGAGGACTCCCGAGTGACATGATTGTCGAGTGGATTGCACTCGACATCATCGACTGGGGATCTCTTGCTGCCTCTTGGACTTCTTATCTTCTAGGGTAATGACCTAGGGTAGGACATATAGGTTAGTCCTATGACCCTACCCCAGGTCTGTATCCTCATCAGTAGCCCCCGAATGGATTAAGGTTCGAGTGGAAAGTAGGTTGAAGTTGAACTTGTTCTGAGCTTTGCACCTTCGCGAGCGTTTTCTGCAAGATGGAAAACTCACGTTGGTACTTCAGCGTCGACTCAGCTGCCTTTATCCATTCAGAGAGTTGTCGACTGAACTTGTGGCATCATGTGCCGAGTGCTGTATTAGAGTGCAGGATCTTGGGCGCGATTGACTGCTCTGTATCCCAGATTTCGCGGGATACAAAATTTCGAGGAAGCGCGCAGGACGGTGAGCGCCGAAGTGGGCGGAGCGGATAAATAGTGATGCCTCGATTTCTGCGCCGCCTTTTTCGCCACGTACATTGCGCGTGACTGTTGCGGGATTTGACAAGATTGCCTGGTCCCACGCGTCAGTCACTCGGAAGCAACCCTTTATAAGGCGACGGGCCGAGGCGTCTGCACTGCGCACGCCCGTTCCTCCTTCTTCTTCCTTCGCGCTCAGCTCTTCTGCTCTCGATGCTGCCGCTCTGCCGCCATGGTGATGGACAAGATGGTGGCGCTAGAGCGCGCAAAGAAGGCGACGGGGGCAGCGAAAGGCAAGAAGCAGAACCGCGGGTTGTCATCGCGCACGGCTCTGGGCTAGATCCAGTGCGATTGGATACGGTCTTCGCTTCGGCCGGAAGATCTGGACGAGCTGGCGGAGTCCAAACTGATCGCCAAGGGAGCGATAAGGTTGCCGGAGGGGGAGATGGAGCCTCAGCCTCGACCGGGTGAGTGTGCACTGCTCGCCACCCACGTCGACCGGGGTTTTTCGCTTCCTCCGCACCCCTTCTTCCGGGGATTCTTGAATTTCTTTGATGCTCAACTCCACCATTTTTCTCCCAACACCATCACGTATCTGGCCGCGTTCGTGTCGATGTGTGAAAACTTCTTAGGGTGTCGATCGCACTGGGGTCTTTTCAAACATATCTTCACCATCCGCTCCCAGTCGGTCAAAAAGCAAAGTCGAGTGACTCAAAGACCCATGTCATCCAGATGTGTGGGGGTTTAGGTATCCAAAAAAGGCATAGGAGTTCTTTCCCTGCTATGACTCTTCCTGAATCGGTTAGAGGTTGGCAGTCGACCTGGTTCTACTGCCAGGACGCCGCAGCTCCAGGTCAATCGACCGGCCTTCCCCACTTCACATTCGACCGCATTCAGACTCCTTCTCCACTCAAAGTGACTGCTGCTGAGAACGTGGAGACGAAGATGTTGGTGGAGAAAGTGGTCCAACTTATCAATGAGGGTGTCACCGGCCTAGACCTACTGGAAGTGTTCCTCAGTCGATGCATCCAGCCTCTTCAGGCTCGTGATCATCCTATGTGGTTGTACTCCGGACCCG
This sequence comes from Triticum dicoccoides, assembly GCF_002162155.2. Lineage (NCBI taxonomy): Eukaryota > Viridiplantae > Streptophyta > Magnoliopsida > Poales > Poaceae > Triticum > Triticum dicoccoides. The sequence continues at coordinate 389,129,388 of NC_041381.1, forward strand.
AAGACACTGCTCGGGTCCACCCAGAGGAAGTGTCGTCCAAGACCGTGTCTATGTGGTTGAAGAGTATCATAGGCAATCAGGACAACCCCAGAGGATCTAGGCGAGTCATCCCCTTCAGAGACGACAATCCGCCCGACAAGGTATGCTCTTTTATTCCGACTACCTGACGTATATGTTCTGACTGCACTTGATGCCGACTGACTTTTACTAGAATTTTTGTCTTGTAGGTTTTTACCGAGATGTATTCGATGCCCAACGGTGAGCAAGCTCTGGAGCAGGGCCAGGAGGGAGAGGCCAGCGCAGAAGAGAGTGGTGACTGGGAGTCTTCGGATGAAGAAGAGGAGGAGGAGAGCGAGGAGTCGGACGACAAGGAGGAAGTCGACTCGCTGCTGCTTTCCGAGCACCGATCCAAGAAGCAACATGACCCAGCAGGCGGGCGCGGGAAGAACGTGGCTCCGAGTACCCATGCTCAGAAGCGCACTCGGACGTCGACTCCAGAGCTGACGGAGAAGGTTGCCAAGCAGCCCAAGGTTGCTCCTCCCAAGGCTCGGAAGACTTTGCCGCGGATCAAGATGGACGTCCCTATGGCTTCGGGGTGAGTATCACACTTGTGTTTATGCAGACCAATTGAAATTTGTGTTCTGACCAATTGGATCATGTATCTTTCTAGCCCCACCTCTACTGCTACCGACATGGATATCGATAAGGCACCAGGAGACGAGGAGGCCACCTCTCGGGCTGGTAAGTCCGTTCGACCAGGTTTCATTTAGTTGAGTGAGTCGTCAATTGGCTGAATATATGATATTTCTCCCTTTTTTCAGTTCCACAAGAGATCGTTGTGCTCCCTGATGAAGAAGAAGCGCCTCTACAGGAGAGGAGGAAGAAGAGTGGAAGCTCAAGCAAGAGGAGGCTTCAAATTCAAGTCCCTCAGTCGACGCCGGTGCTTGAGGCGGTGGTCGAACGTTCCGGAGAGCCGGTTCAGACCAACGTCATATTCGCCAGCCCGCTAACGACTGATCATCCGTCAGGCTCGAGTGCACAGACTCATGCCGCTCCAGTGCAACTCCACGTGTCTGACCCAGCAACTGCTTCGACTGCTGTGGAGCCATCACTCTTTGCTGCGTATCAGACCCCAGACGACTCGCCGAGTGCCGCTAGGGAAGCTCTTCGCCAGGTGAACCTTGTCATGGAGCAGGTGAAGGGTGATGCACGAGGCTAGCCAGGTGGCTTACAACGCCAGCACTGCCCTTCAGACCAATGTTCAGGTTAGCAAAACTCTGACTGAACTTTTGAATGTTGTTTTATATCCGATCACCCACCGGGGTGTTTCTTTGTTTATAGTTTAGGAAATCTTCCACTCCACTCGACTCGAGCTGAGTCTCAGTAAACTGTCTGGATCAGTGGGGGCACGCCGAGTGCACCCACTGGGTGTAGTCCCCGAGACCACGGTCGACTGTTGGCAGTCGACTGGGGTCTTAGAATGTACTCTCTCTTTTATTTGGACTCACGCTGGGTAGATCCTGCTGAGTATTGATCTGAACCAGTGGGGGAACGCTAAGTGCATCCACTGGGTGTAGTCCCCAAGACTACCGTTGAATATTTGATTCGGCGGTAGTCTTAGAGTAACTTTTCCCTGTCACAGTCTCTTATTTCGGTCGACTGACATATCTCTCTTGCTGACTGCAGAGGTCTTGTGACCTTGGAGCTCGACTTTCCGAGTTAAAGAAGAAGCATATCAGCATTGAACTTGACCTTGAACTCACAAAGAAGAATCTCAAGACTGCTCAACAAGGGACGACCATCATGGGAGGTAACCATTCGACTGTTTTGTCTGCTTAGTAGTTTGCACTTTCCACTGCTTTTTCTTTCAGTCTCTTTGAACCGAGTGACTTCACACAAGCAGATGTGCATAGTGAAAACCGCCAACTTCAGGCTCGTCTGAAGAGTGTTGTTTCTTTAGAGAGAATGAAGGAGGCTTTGGAGAAGAAGGACATGTACCTTGCTGTTGAGAAGGAAGCACGTGAGACGATGACATTTGTAGACCAGAAGATGGCTTCAGTCGGCAAATCGGAGGAGGAGAACGTGAAGTTGAAGACCGCCATGTCGGAAGCTAATCGAGAAGTCGAGCAACTGAGGAAGGACAAGGAGAACCTGATCACTGAAGTCGGCGGCCTAGAACCAAGATAGACAAGCTAGAGTCCTATCTGGAGCAACTTGCCGTGAAGCTTGTCCTGAAGCTTGAAGGTATGGTCATTCGACTGGTTAATTATCATCGACTGAAGTTTGTTGTAATATTGTCGACTCATTGTTTTTCGCGATGGAACAGAACTTTGTCAGGACTTTGAAGCTGAAACTGGGCGGGTCGAGACAGGTCTCGACCCCATCAATTGTCCCGTGAAAGATGACGTTGCGATGAACTTGCTGTGATTGGAATCATGCTTGGATGGTGCAGTTGCTTATCTGGCTCGACTGAAGGCGGCGATGACCCGAGTGGACGCTGAACTCTAGCCTCGGGCGGAACTTTCTCAAGACCTCGAGTCGCTGATGGCTCGACTCAATCAGATCCCTGGCCGAGTGCAAGAGTGGAAGAAGTCCTCTGCTCGCTATGGTGCTGACGTCACCTTGTCATTGGTTCGAGTGCACTACAAGGAGGCTAAATAAGACAAGCTGGCGGCCCTCAAGGTAGCGAATACTAAGAAGCACTCCTTCTAGTCCTTCATGGACACCTTCCTAGAGGTAGCCACTCGCATTGCCAACAACATCGACCTTGATAGCTTCTGAGATCCAGCCAGTCCTTCTCCTGCCGAGTGACTGAAAAACATTATGCCTCACCTTTATTTGCCTCAGAATGCCGAATGATTTTGTAATCGTTAAAACTCCTTCCGGCCTGATGCCCGAGTACTTTAATCTGTGGTTAGGAACCTTTGGATTTATTTTTGAATATGTTGCATTTATCTTCGAGTGAAACTTGTTCTTCTCTCGGATTGGTTTCTGTTTGTTCGATGCAGCTTCTGAAGAAGAATTAGCAGTCGACCAGTTGGATGAGCCTTGAGCAGCATTGATCAGCTCATCAGCAAGGCACTCAGCAATGGTCTTGACGTTCCTGTCATCAGCACGGCACCAGCCGTTGGATGGGCCTTTGACAGTGCGCACAATCTCGTCCTTCTTCTTGATGGTGC
>NC_041381.1:389132932-389195071 GCF_002162155.2 Triticum dicoccoides
AATGAGGTATTCAACAATGGTCTTGACATTCCTGAAAGTGGCTCGCCTTGGCGACACGCTCAATCTCGTCCTTCCTCTTGATGGTGCAACTCTGGAGTGGGGGTCACGATCGACCCGCAGTTTGATAAGTCCTCGAGCGAGAAGATCAGTTTTCACTCTGGACGGTTTTTAAAACTTAGGCGAGTACTGGACTACAGCTAAGCCCCCGAGTGGGAGGATTGCTCTCCACTCGGTAGGATTTTTCAAAGTTAGGCGAGTACTGGACTGCAGCTAAGCCCCCGAGTGGGAGGATTGCTCACCACTCGGTAGGATTTTTCAAACTTAGACGAGTACTGTACTGCAGCTAAGCCCCCGAGTGGGAGGATTGCTCACCACTCGGTAGGAATTTTCAAACTTAGGCAAGTACTGGACTGCAGCTAAGCCCCCGAGTGGGAGGATTGCTCACCACTCGGTAAGATTTTTCAAACTTAGGCAAGTACTGGACCGCAGCTAAGCCCTGGAGCAGGAAGATTGCTCCCACAATCTCGTCCTTCTTCTTGACGGTGCAGCCCCCCCGGGGGGGGGGGGGTGAGTGAGTCCTGGATAAGGGGGTATCCGTACAGCCGGACTATATACTTTGGCCGGACTGATGGACTATGAAGATACAAGATAGAAGACTTCGTCCCGTGTCCGGATGGGACTCTCCTTGGCGTGGAAGGAAAGCTTGGCGATTCGGATGTAGATCTCCTCCTCTGTAAACCGACCTTGTGTAACCCTAGCCCCCTCCGGTGTCTATATAAACCGGAGGGTTTAGTCCGTAGGACATATCAACAATCATACCATAGGCTAGCTTCTAGGGTTTAGCCTCTCTGGTCTTGTGGTAGATCAACTCTTGTAATACTCATATCATCAAGATCAATTAAACAGGAAGTAGGGTATTACCTCCATCGAGAGGGCCCGAACCTGGGTAAACATCGTGTCCCCAGTCTCCTGTTACCATTAGCCTTAGACGCACAGTTCAGGACCCCCTACCCGAGATCCGCCGGTTTTGACACCGACATTAGTGCTTTCATTGAGAGTTCCTCTGTGTCGTCACGATAAGGCTTGATGGCTCGACTCGTTGTCAAAGACAACATCACCACCGGGGGAAGCCTAGATTTAGGCCAAACTCTCCGGCTGGGCGGCTTCGTTATGACCGCTTGAATGGCTATTGCACCGACAATGACTTCTCAGGTCATTAAAAATAGCCTCCACATTGATTCGGAATTTTCCGAACAGATGGATCCAATGGAGCTCTTCTCCCTCAATGAGATCTTGGATCGCATCGCCGCCCTAGGCGTCGCTACGGACTATGACCGGATCGGGTTTAAACCTGATCAAAGGGAGATTCACTCTCCACCGGTCACCCATGAGATAGCGCAGTGGAAGGGCATCATCCTAATTCTCCCTCCACTTTGAGGATGAACTATGTCTGGATTTCCGAGCTCTTCGAGCCGGACACCCACTCGTGGGAGGACATGGCCCCGGTCATGGACTCAGGATCGGGGGGCAGGCCGAAGAAGTTGGGCAATGCCCTAGAACTGGAGCCATTAAGCTCGGAAGCTTCTTTGCCCCTGGGTCCCAGACCGGGTCGGGATTCGGACTCAAATCCGCCCACCCACCCAGATTTATCCAATCTTTCCCATATTAGACAAGAGCCCCAAGAAACAGTACATCACTACTGGGCCAGATTCCTCCTTGTGATAAACAGGGTCAAGGACTGTCGCGAGGTAGATGCAATCTCCCTCTTTTGCAAAAATTGCACGGACAAAGGGATTCTCAATGCTATAAGCCGCCGTGACATAGTACACTTCGCTGACTTAGCGGCCATAGTGCAAAAGTACTGCGTGATGGAAAGCGCCTGGAAAACCCAAACAAGTTTCTGGGACAGTCCGGCTCTAGCCAAATCCCCTGTCCGAACTAAAAGGGTAAACTCTCGTAAGTCACCCGATTCAAGTACCAAAAAAATAAAGCCCGCCGCAAGGCACGGAACCGTATTGGAAGAATGGCTAAACGAGCCGTGCAAGATTCATAGCACACCGGATACTACACCAACGCATATCCTTAGAGCATGTTGGATACTCCGGCAGGTGGCAAAGAGCGGTGAATATCTCCTCATAAAACATCCCGCTGGAGACAACAATACGGTATTTACAGTCTTCGAGACTTTCGCCTCAAATAATAGGCGAAAGCAAGCTCAGCGCAGCCTCGCTGAAGTTTGCCACGTGGCAACAATAAACCCATGGAATGACACGGCTATAACCTACAATGTCAGTGACGAACCCCAATTCCGGACAGTCCGAGCACCAGCCGCTTTGGTCCTTAGCCCAATCGTGGATGGTTTTAGGCTTACTAAAGTGCTCATGGACGGCGGAAGCGGACTAAACCTCATTTATGAGGAAACCCTCAACAAGATGGAAATTGACAAGAGCCGCATTCAACGAAGCAACACTACCTTCAGGGGAATCATCCCTAGTTGAGAGGCACAATGCACGGGAAAAATCACACTGGATGTGGTATTCGGCACGCCAGAGAATTACAGGTCCAAAGAAATTACATTCCAAGTAGCCCCGTTCAGCAGCGGATACCATGCCCTCTTAGGGCGGGATGCATTCACAAGTTTTCAGGCTATACCCCATTATGGGTACATGAAGCTCAAAATGCCCGGGCCCAACAGAATCATCACTCTAGCTAGTGATCCGGACGTCGCACTCCGCGCCAAAAATTAAACTGCCGCCCTCGCCCTGGAGGCATTATCAGAAGCCCTCGCGACCGAAGAGCTGACAACACTATGAGCAACAGTGGACAGAGACGACGTGATACTCGACAAGCGACCTAAATCCACCTCCTTCAAGCCAGCGGACAAGATAGTCAAATTCTAGGTCCACCCAACGGACCCTTCAAAGAAAACTTCCATAGGGACACAGCTGAACCCCACATAGACGCCGCACTGCGAGACTTCCTGCGTGAAAATTGGGATATTTTCACCTGGCATCCTTCAGACATGCCGGGAATCCCACGCAGGCTGGCCGAACACAACCTCAATATATTGAAAGGATACAAGCCAGTCAAGCAGACTCTTCGATGCTTCTCAGAGCCTAAGCGGCAAGCCATGGGAGAAGAGCTAGCCAAGCTATTCGAAGCCGGATTCATCAGGGACATCAAACATCCGGATTGGCTAGCAAACTTGGTAATGGTACCAAAAAAGGACAAATCCAGGCGCTTGTGTGTCGATTTCAAAGACCTCAATAAAGCTTGCCCGAAGGATCCCTTCCCCCTCCCCCGCATTTATCAGATAATCGATGACACCACAGGACATGACTCATTGTGTTTCCTCGACGCATACTCCGGATACCATCAAATAAAGATGGCGGAGTCCGACCAGGCTGCAACAACCTTCATCACCCCATATGGCCCCTTCTGTTTCAACACCACGCCCTTCGGGCTCAAAAATGCCGGCACAACCTATCAACGCATGATTCAGACATGCGTGGAAAAACAAATCGGCAAGACAGTAGATGCCTACGTAGATGACGTGGTCATCAAAACAAGACACATCGAAACCTTAATAGACGACTTGAGGCTTACGTTCGATAATCTCCGAACATACGACATCAAGCTCAACCCGGAGAAGTGTGTCTTCGGAGTACCCTCCAGAAAATTGCTCGGCTTCATCGTTTCCAATAGAGGAATTGAAGCCAATCCGGCAAAAATCCGAGCTCTGTTACAGTTGGCTATCCCAACAGACCTCAAGCAGATCCAGAAACTATCTGGATGTGTGGCTGCCTTAAGTCGCTCTATCTCCCGCTTAGGAGAAAAGGCACTACCCTTATATCGCCTTCTTCGACGCACTGAACACTCCGAGTGGACAGATGCGGCCACGGCTGGACTGGAAGAAATAAAGGCACTCTTGGCCACTAACCCGGTCCTGACTGCACCAAATATTGGCGAACCCATGCTATTATACATAGCCGCAACAAACCAAGTTGTGAGCGCAGTGCTCGTCGTCGAACGAGAGGCAGATGGACACAAGTTCCCGCTCCAAAAGCCGGTATATTACGTGTCCACTATCCTCACTCCATGTAAATCTCGGTACCCGCACTATCAAAAGATAGTGTGTGCGGTCTTCATGGCATCCCAGAAACTACGACACTACTTTCAAGAGTGTTCGATCACGGTGGCATCTGAAGTTCCACTCAATGACATAATAAATAACTACGATGCAACAGACCGAATTGCTAAATGGGCTATTGAGCTCCTTCCGTTTGACATAACATACAAACCACGAAGGGCCATTAAGTCGCAAGTACTGGCTGACTTCGTCGCCAAATGGACAGAAGCTGAACTCCCTAAAGAGTACGACGCGCACTCAAATTGGATCATGCATTTCGACGGCTCCAAAATGCTGGCCGGATTAGGAGCGGGTGTCGTCCTGACATCCCCCACCGGAGACACGGTACAGTACGTCCTCCAAATATTATTCACAGACTCCAACAATGCAGCCTAATACGAGGCTCTGTTGCATGGTCTTCATATGACAGTCTCCATGGGCATCTAACGCCTCGAAGTGCGTGGGGACTCGAACCTCGCAATATCTCAGGTAAACGGAGACTTTGATGCCAAGGATCCGAAAATGGCGGCCTATCGCAATGCCGTCCTCAAAATGTCATCTCGGTTCGAGGGGCTCGAATTCCACCATGTGGTTAGGGAAAATAACCAAGCGACCGATATCCTCGCCCGCATCAGTGCTAGATGCGACCCCGTACCACATAACATCTTCTTAGAAAGGTTGTTCAAACCGTCTGTGGCATGGGAAGGGGAGCCCGGCACCATTAGTCCGGCTCCGAACACAACCCCAACTTCTGAACCTTCTGACGTAATCAGAGGCTCTGCCACCAAAATAACATCTTCGGCCCACGAAATAATGGATTTCATCGCCCCGTGAACCGAGCCCTTCTTGGCCTACCTTAATAGGCAGGAGCTCCCACCAAAATGAGGCACGCTGCATCATGCGACGCTCTAAAGCCTACAAAGTCCATGAAGGAGAACTCTACAAGAAGAGCGCCACCGGAGGGCTCCAACAATGCATATCCGAGGAGGAAGGGTGGCAACTCTTAGCCGAAATCCATTCCGGACTAGGCGCACACCACGCGGCAGCCCGAGCTCTTGTAAGCAAGGCCTTTTGGATAGGATTCTACTGGCCGACAGCCGGGCGGACGCACAGGACCTTGTCCAACATTGCGTCGGTTGTCAACTATTTGCCTATCAGAGCCATATGCCCCCCTTCCGCTCTCCAAACGATCCCCATAACTTGGCCCTTCGTGGTCTAGGGGCTGGATATGGTGGGACCCCTCAAAGGGGGAAGCCATAAGAAAAAAAATACTTGTTGGTCATGGTGGACAAGGTCACCAAATGGATAGAAGCCAAACCGGGCCGAATCCGTGCCAGTGATAGACTTCATATCGGAGGTTGTACACCGTTACGGTGTACCCCACAGTATTATCACCGACAATGGCTCGAATTTTATAGCCGATGAGGTGAAAGCCTGGTGTAGCAAAATGGGCATTAAGCTCGACTACGCCTCTGTCTATCACCCCCAAACAAACGGTCAGGTCGAACGTGCAAATGGTCTTATTATGAGCGGCATCAAACCCAGACTAGTGCGATCCTTGAAGGAATCAGACATGCATTGGGTCGAGGAACTCGACTCCGTACTCTGGGGGCTGCGGACCACGTCGAATCATACCACCGGATACACACCATTTTTTATGGTGTATGGCACAGAAGCAGTGTTGCCCTGCGATATAATTCATGACTCACCTCGCGTGCGCATGTATGAAGAGAAGGAAGCCGAGCTAGATCGGCAGGATAACTTAGATGCTTTGGAGGAGGAGCATGATGTCTCTAAAGCCTGTTCCGCATTCTATCAGCAACATGCTCGAAGGTATCAAAGCAGAGAAGTACATGCCAAAACTTATAACATTGGCGAACTCGTTCTACGCCTACCTGAGAAGAAGAAGGACAAGCTAAAACCAAAGTGGGAGGGTCCCTTCATCATTGGTAAAGTTCTCACCGGAGGAGCGTACCGTCTGCGCAACGCCTCTGATAACAGACTCCGGAGATTCGACGCCTAGCACGGAGTCTAGTGTTCATCTCCTCATCTCCGCCTCTTTGATCATGTTCCTTTTCCTCCTTTCTCGCCTCTTTTTCCTTTTTTATACATACAGCCTTAAAACTATACGGATGCCCTGAGCACTCCGGTCGCATTATGTGCGCACACTATACCTGGGGGCTTCCTATTCGGAAGCTATATATATAATTACTTTAATGGCTCCTTGCCAAGCTACATATGCATTTTTCTTTCCATACGCGCCTTTTCTTCACCATTATATGCATCGATATGACTTAAGTTTTGGCCATGCTGGGTTGCCTGGCTCTTGTATTTATGACCTACGTTCTCGTTAATTCAGCTAGGGCATAAGGGGAGCACCTCTGTGATTGTTACTGCCGGTTGAGCCGGATGTGTACCTCAGACTGGGTGAAGCCGAAAGCTAGCGTTCTTAAGGGAATATTCGGTCGGTGAATTAAAGATGTTCTCGTTCCTAACAACAAAAATACACAGATGTTTTGTTTCATGTGCTTTTGCTTCGGACATGCACATCGATGCGTGCGTACCCAGAGAAAGGAACCCCTAACGGAACTATTCTCTCTGGAAGATGTTTCTTACTATCCATGTAATATAACATAACTAATTGGGTACTTGTCTGTTCAAGCACTTATGACCCCTACGCCTGGTTTCCACGCATGCCCCGGTTTTTCATTACTGTGTGGGTATTCGGATACACCTCGGACTGTTGGATCCGGGGGATGAAGCGAAAAGGTCCGCCATGACAAATGATTTTCAATCCGGCTAGAGAGTACACGAGCCCATTCAAAATTACATAATCATATTGACTGGCTGTACTCTTCCTCTATACCATCCAACAGGCTGTTTAGCTTACAATCCTGCTGGGAATACTTCGCAGCTAATGCTACTTGATCATATACCAAACTAACGGGTATCTCTTGTCCATCTGGCCCAGCCGGTCCGACTTCGGCCATATGGTTTGGGTCAGCCTTGGTGTATCGCGTCTTCACCATGGCCCACGCTTCTCTTGCACCTTGACGGCAGGCTGATATCTTCCATAATCGGAAGCGCCTCCGTGCTCCTTTGAGCATCTCTACAAGTTCGCCCATGCCTCCGGGCAGGGAAGCGGACGGCCACAAAGCCCGGGCAATACCCTGCATCACCTGCCGACTCGTTCGTGCAATTGTGAAAGCTCTTGCAACATATCGCCTGCGGAACCGGGCATCTCTTCTTCAGGGCGCCCCGTCATCATACCTGTAGACATAACTCTATCAATATTCCTCCTCACCGAACTATGCCACAGTTCATTCAAGCACTTACTATAAATGCCGCGTCGAAGCCTCCGGTTCTCGTTCACGGAGTCCGCGAGCTGAGCCCGAACATCTTTCAATTCGACGCTCAGTTGGAGATTAGCATCTTGCAGCTTATTCTTCACCTGAATAGACTACATCAGCAAACGTTCGCGCGTCTTCAGTTGACTTCGAAGATGCAGCTCATTACCTCCCACAGCCTCTGAATTTCCTCCGGGATTATCTGCCGAATATTTCGTCAGATTTATACACCATGCCGAACACACAAGCTGGTAGAAGAATCATTACAAGAAGAAATCTTTTTGGATCCCTCTTGTTCGGCTATGTTAGCCTTCATTTGAGCCTTACACTCCTCCAGCTCTTGAGACAACTGGGCATTCTTCTCTACAAGAACCTATGCATTTAATGATCCTTAAATCAGTTGTGCCAAATGTTTCAAGTCTCAGGGGCTACTACTACACATACTTATTAAAATTCTCTTACCCGTATATCCTTCACATACTGGTCCATTGCTCTGGCAAGTCCATCTTGAGCAGCGCGGATATAGGCGTGTCCGGAATTGAAGGCGTTGAACGCCTCTTAGGAAAAAATACCACCACGGAGTACGACCCGTCGGCGCCGGTGATTCATGGCGCTCTCCACTTCTGAATTTGTGGCGGAAAGCATATCCGTATCCTCCGCAGGAGGACAGTTTGGCACTGTCCCCACATCAGCCTCCGCTTGGGAATCTGGTCCAGGAATCCGGCTGCTGGAGGCATGGCCGATAGGATCCCCGGACACAGTCCGGCGTTTCCTGACAGGACGTAATTAAAGCTGTCACATCTCTACAAATCGACTAAATAAATCACAGGGCAAGTTCAATGAGTACCTCTGCGCCTGCGTACTGCTCCTGACCGCCTTCCTTTTAAGCCTACTCTGTCTAGGCGCCTCTTGCTGAGATGCCCCCGCGGGTTCCGCACGGCATCCCGACCGCTGTTTCTGTAGAAACACGGCGTATGATCATAAGGTACGGCAAAACTAAGGAATCCTTTCAGAAGGTTGAAGCCCTGACATTACTTACATGCGACACGGGAAGCAGTCCGGGATGATCTGCGATGATGGCCACTAAAGAGCCGCCACTGCTTGCCTGATAAAATGTCCCGTCGACGAATTCCACGGATATGTCCGGATCTTCTTCAAGTCTGGGGTCGAGAGCCCGGCCGGGATCCTCTGGCTGCGGAGAGGGGCTGTTGAACTCTTTCACAGCCTTTCTTAGTTCCTGTTTTGAAACAGCAAGGTAAATAATTGTGGTCAAGAAGGTAAGAACGAGTAGAGTCGAATAAAAAAACAACTTACCTAGCTTCGGGGGTTGTACATGGAAAATCCATCCCGCGGTTTAATGCGGAGGAACTCCTCTTCTTCTCCCTTGTACAATTCAGATAGTATCCTCGCCAAAGATGTGGTGGAGTCTGGACCTTTGCGACTGCAGCGGGAGGCATCGTCTTCTCCATTGAAGTGCCACATGGGTTTTCCCCTATATTGAAGTGGCTGCACTCCCCTTATAATATATATTGACATGACTTCAATTATTGTCAATCCTGATTTGGCCAGGGTTTGTATCCGGCTCATCAGATAGAAGACTTCCCTGTTTTCCTCCTCCTGGGGGCTCCGAGGGCACCAGCTTTGGCGTTTCTTCAGCGGAGTATTGGTGAACTCAGGAAGGCCCGTCCGGACTGGGTCCAGAAGGGGAACATCATCAACATAAAACCACTCCGAGGGCCAGTCTTCGGATGCCTTCTTTGGAGTACCGGACAGGTATCAGGTCTGGGCGATGCGCTATATTTCGGCTCCGCCCACTTGATATATAGATCCCTCCTGGTTGTGTGGGACGAGGCAAAATAACCTCTTCCATAGCTCGAAATGAGCTTCGCAGCCCAGGAACAGCTCACAGAGGGCAACATAGCTTGCAATATGCAGTATGGAGGCGGGGGTAAGAATATGCAACTGGAGACCGTAAAACTCCAGGAGCTCGCGGAGGAATGGGTGGATTGGAAACCCGATGCCTCTTAGCAGATACGGGACAAGGCATACCCGCTCCCCCAGAGAAGGGTTGGGGAATCTCTCTGCTTGCTCCCCGCCATTATAGGTGGCTAGTACGGATCGGACAGAGACCATGTATGCGGGCGGAAGAAACCCTTTGGTCTGCAGCTCTATTAGGCGGCTGTGAGGGATGAAACACTTTTCCCAATCCCCTGGCTTCGAGCTGGGGGAGCAGCGAGTAGGGCTGCAGTGACCGGTCATGATGGGGTGGCCTCTTTTGGGTGCGCTCTGCGGAATGCTTGCTTGGGGGAAGATGGTGTGATTTGTATCTGAAGATCCTCGTCTCCTCAAATAGACGGTTCATCTATGGGATTAGGGTGTCAAATGCAAAAATGCCCCGGCCCCTCGCCTTCGATCGACATGTGGAGGTGGCCATTATTGAAGCACAGAAGCCGAGGAGTACAACCTTGCTGAGAGGCCGGACACTATTCGCCACGACGGGTGCATCGGATTTGGAGAAGAACCCGCCTTGCAATGCCGAAGACAATCTGTGCGCCGGACTCATCGTCATTGAAGCCTGGTTCAGGGGCTACCGAGGGAGTCCTGGATAAGGGGGTATCCGGACAGCCGGACTATATACTTTGGCCGGACTGATGGACTATGAAGATACAAGATAGAAGACTTCATCCCGTGTCCGGATGGGACTCTCCTTGGCGTGGAAGGCAAGCTTGGCGATTTGGATGTAGATCTCCTCCTCTGTAAACCGACCCTGTGTCACCCTAGCCCCCTCCGGTATCTATATAAACTGGAGGGTTTAGTCCGTAGGACATATCAACAATCATACCATAGGCTAGCTTCTAGGTATTAGCCTCTCTGATCTCGTGGTAGATCAACTCTTGTAATACTCATATCATCAAGATCAATCAAGCAGGACGTAGGGTATTACCTCCATTGAGAGGGCCCGAACCTGGGTAAACATTGTGTCCCTAGTCTCCTATTACCATTAGCCTTAGATGCACAGTTCGGGACCCCCTACCCGAGATCCGCCGGTTTTGACACTGACACGGGGGTCATGGCCGACCCGTACCATTTGGTAGGACTTTTTAAACTTAGGTGAGTACTGGACTGCAGCTAAGCCCCCGAGTGAGAGGCAGACTCACCACTCGGTAGGATTTTTTTATCACTTAGGCGAGTTCTGGACTACAACTAAGCCCCCGAGTGAGAGGCAGACTCACCACTCGGTAGGATTTTTTATCACTTAGGCGAGTACTGGACTGCAGCTAAGCCCCTGAGTGAGAGGCAGACTCACCACTCGCTAGGATTTTTTATAACTTAGGCGAGTACTGGGCTGCAGCTAAGCCCCCGAGTGAGAGGCAGTCTCACCACTTGGTAGGATTTTTTATCACTTAGGCGAGTACTGGACTGCAGCTAAGCCCCCGAGTGAGAGGCAGACTCACCACTCGGTAGGATTTTTCAAACTTAGGCGAGTACTGGACTACAGCTAAGCCCCCGAGTGGGAGGATTGCTCACCACTTGATAGGATTTTTCAAACTTAGGCAAGTACTGGACTGCAGCTAAGCCATCGAGTGGGAGGATTGCTCACCACTCGGTAGGATTTTTCAAACTTAGGCAAGTACTGGACCGCGGCTAAGCCCTCGAGCGGGAAGATTGCTCCGACAATCTCATCCTTCTTCTTGACGGTGCAGCCCCAGGGGGGGAGGGGGGTCATGGCCGACACGTACCGTTTGGTAGGACTTTTTAAACTTAGGCGAGTACTGGACTGCAGCTAAGCCCCCGAGTGAGAGCCAGACTCACCACTCGGTAGGATTTTTTATCACTTAGGCGAGTACTGGACTGCAGCTAAGCCCCCGAGTGAGAGGCAGACTCACCACTCGGTAGGATTTTTTATCACTTAGGCGAGTACTAGACTGCAGCTAAGCCCCCGAGTGAGAGGCTGACTCACCGCTCGGTAGGATTTTCTCTTCAACTTAGGCGAAATGGATTCGCAGCTAAGGCACCCACTGGGGGATTTTAGAACATGTAAAAAATGAACAACAATCATTTGGAAGACTGTAAAATCATGTATTTTGATAATCAAACTAAAAGGTACTTCTTATTACATCTCATCAGTCTAAATACTTAAGAGTAAAAAGGGCAGAGCAGTTCCGTATTCCAAGCGCGTGGCTCATCTTTATTGTGCTCGACCTTGAAGGGACGATACGCTCCATTGTGGAGCACTTTGGTGACGACGAAAGGGCCTTCCCAAGCAGGAGTGAGCTTGTGTGGTTTCTGCTGGTCCACTCGAAGAACCAGGTCTCCTTCTTGAAATGCCCGACCCCTTACGTTTCTGGCATGGAATCGACACAAGTCTTGCTGATAAATGGTTGACCGGATCAAGGCCATCTCTCTTTCTTCTTCCAGGAGATCGACTGCATCTTGCCGAGCCTGCTCTGCTTCCTCTTCTGAGAAGAGTTTGACTCGGGGCACGTTGTGGAGCAAATCACTCAGGAGTACGGCTTCGGCTCCGTAGACTAAGAAGAATGGAGTCCGTCCAGTCGACTGATTAGGAGTTGTCCTCAATCCCCAAAGCACTAATGGGAGCTCATCAACCCAAGCCCCTACTGCATGCTTGAGGTCACGCATCAACCGGGGTTTCGGTCCTTTAAGAATAAATCCATTCGCTAGCTCAGCCTGCCCATTCGACTTAGGATGAGCGACCGAAGCGTAATTGACCCTCGTGCCTTGGGAAGCACAAAAGGCTCTGAATTCATCAGAGTCGAAGTTCGATCCGTTATCTGTGATGATGTTGTGCGGAACACCATATTTGAATATCAATTCCCTGATGAAACTCACAGCTGTACTTTCTTCAAGGTTTTTAATGGGCTTGGCTTTGATCCATTTGGTAAACTTGTCGATTGCCACCAGCACATGGGTAAATCCACTCCTGCCAGTCCTCAGAGGTCCAACCATGTCCAATCCCCAGATAGCAAAAGGCCAGACGAGTGGAATAATCTTCAGAGCTGATGCAGTTTTATGGGACATGTTGGAGTAAAACTGACAACCTTCATACTTGTCCACTATTTCTTTTGCCATCTCATTGGCATGTGGCCAGTAAAATCCGGCTCGATATGCTTTGTCCACAATGGTCCGAGAGGATGCATGCTGACCACAGGTCCCCGAGTGAATATCATAGAGGATCATTCGGCCTTCTTCTGGCGTGATGCACTTCTGGCAGACCCCAGCTACACTTTCTCTGAACAACTGACCTTTTATCACGGTAAAGGCTTTAGATCGTCGGACAATCTGTCGAGCCTCTTCTTCATCCTCTGGAAGTTCTTTCCTAAGAATGTATGCAATGTACGACACTGTCCAGTCGGGAGTGATGACCAAAACCTCCATGACTAAGTCGACCACGGCTGGGATTTCGACTTCAGTTGGATCTGTGGCGCTCTTGGGCTGTGGTGACTCTTCAGTGAAAGAATCTTCCTGGACTGAAGGTGAATGAATATGTTCCAAAAACACATTGCAGGGAATGGCCTCTCTCTTTGAACCTATCTTTGCCAACTCATCTGCAGCTTGATTTTTTAGTCAGGGTATATGGTGAAGCTCCAATCCTTCAAACTTCTTTTCCAGCTTTCTTACTTCATTGCAATAACCAGTCATGGCCGGGCTCCTGACATCCCATTCCTTCATCACTTGATTAACCACCAAATCTGAATCGCCGTAGACCATAAGGCGACGGATGCCGAGTGAAATGGCCATACGCAACCCGTATAAAAGTGCTTCATATTCGGCTTCACTATTGGAGGAATCAAAATGGATCTGGAGAACATAGCTAAGCTTGTCTCCACGGGGGTTTACCAATACTACCCCAACACCTAAACCATTCAGCATCTTGGAGCCATCAAAGAACATAGTCCAATGCTTCGAGTGAACTTGAGTCGGCAATTGCTGCTCAATCCACTCGGCAAGGAAATCTGCAATTGCTTGGGACTTGATAGCATTCTTTGCCTCAAACTTGATATCCAATGGAAGGAGTTCAATCGCCCATTTTGCCACTCGACCATTTGCATCTCTGTTATTCAGAATTTCAGATAGGGTGCGTCGCTGACGACTTTAATGGAGTGATAAGAGAAATAATGTGCAACCTTCTTCATGGTCATGTATATTCCATAGACAAGCTTCTGATAATGTGGATATCGTTTCTTGGATGGAGTCAAAACTTCAGAGAGATAATAAACTGGGCGCTGAACCTTGTAAACTTTTCCTTCCTCTACTCTCTCGACCGTGAGTATTGTACTGACAACTTGTCCCGTGGCTGCAATGTAAAGCAGTAAAGGCTCTTTGCTGATTGGCGCAGCGAGCACTGACTAGGTGGAAAGCAGGGTTTTGAGCTCTGCAAACATTGTATCAGCTTCCTTAGTGCACTCGAACTTATTAGATTTCTTCATCAGTCGGTAAAGAGGCAAGGCCTTTTCACCGAGACGAGAAATGAATCGACTCAAGGCGACCAAACAACCAGTCAGCTTCTGAACGTCATGCACTCGCACAGGGCGTTTCATTCGGAGGATGGTATCAACTTTTTCTGGATTGGCATCGATCCCTCGTTCGGAAACGAGAAAACCGAGTAACTTTCCTCTTGGAACTTCGAATGTGCACTTTGACGGATTAAGCTTGATATCATACATTCTTAGGTTGGCAAAGGTTTCTGCAAGGTCAGTCAATAGGTCGGAACCTTTGCGAGACTTGACCACAATGTCATCCATGTATGCTTCCACATTTCGACTGATTTGAGTGAGCAGGCACTTTTGAATCATTCTCATGAATGTGGCTCCGGCATTTTTAAGACCAAATGGCATGGTGAGATAGCAAAAGCACCCGAATGGGGTGATGAAGGCTGTTTTTATTTCATCGGGACCATACAGTCGGATTTGATGATACCCAGAATATGCATCTAAAAAAGACAAGCGCTCACACCCCACAGTCGAGTCAATAATCTGATTGATGCGAGGGAGAGGAAAGTGATCTTTCGGGCAGGCCCGATTCATATGCTTGAAATCAATGCACATACGAAGTGAATCGTCCTTCTTAGGGACCATGACTACATTGGCAAGTCACTCGGAGTGGTAGATCTCACGGATGAACTCTGCTGCTAGCAGCCGAGCCACTTCCTCGCCAATCACTTTCCTCTTCTGCACGGCGGACCGTCGAAGATGCTCTTTGACGGGTTTTACCTTGGGGTCGACACACAAACGATGCTCAGCCAGTCCTCTGGGTACACCCGGCATGTCAGAGGGTTTCCATGCAAAGATGTCCCAGTTCTCATGGAGGAACTGGATGAGCGCTTCTTCCTATTTGCTGTCGAGTGTTGTTGATGTATGAGTTGGTGCAGCATTGGGATCGTTCGGGTGAATATGAATCGGCTTCGTTTCACCAGATGACTGAAATGCAGAATCCGTGGCAGGCTTCTTGGTTCGGAGCAAATCACTTGGATCTGCATTCTTCTGATACTCTTGGAGTTCAGCTGCTGCCATCTGTGCATCGGCAATTTTGGAACCTTTCTGGAAGCATTCCTCTAATTTTTGCCGATTGCCAGTAACTGTGATCACACCTTTCGGGCCAGGCATCTTCAACTTGAGGTACACGTAACATAGTCGAGCCATAAAACATGCGTAGGTAGGCCTACCCAGAATGGCATGATAAGCACTCTGGAAATCCACGACTTCAAATGTCAACTTTTCCTTACGGTAATGCTTGGAGTCACCGAAAACCACGTCGAGAGCGATCTGGCTGAGTGATTCGGCTTTCTTTCCAGGGATAACACCATGGAAACTCATATTGCTCTCGCTAAGTTTGGACATCGGAATGCCCATCCCCTTCAAGGTTTCAGCATAAAGGATATTCAGACTGCTACCACCGTCCATCAGCACTTTAGTCAGTCTAGTGCCTCCAACCACGGGGTCGACCACCAATGCTTGCCTCCCGGGGGTGGATACACGAGCAGGATGGTCAGACTGGTCGAATGTGATGGCTATCTGAGACCATTTCATGTATGTGGTCGTCGTCGTTGGAGCGACCATATTCACTTCTCTATTGATAACATTCAACTGACTTTTGCTCTCAACATCAGCAAAAATCATGAGGGTGGAATTGACTTTGGGATAACCATTGTCTTCCTCTTCATCCTCATCTTTGTCTGACTCTTTCTCCTTCTCACCGGGCTATTTTTCTCGGAACTGCTAGATCAGGAGTCGACATTGTCGAGTGGTATGCTTAGGGTAGATCAGATTGCCCTCTTCATCCTTCTTCGTGTTGATGTGACATGGCAAATCCAACACATCATTCCCTGTTTGATCCTTTACCTTCTTAGGGGGCCAGGGCCCTTTAGGTTTTCCCTTAAACTTTCCTTGAGCCACTGCAGCAATCTCACCGGGTGCCGCCGGCTCGGCCTTACGCTTCTGTTTCTGATTGGAATTACCTCCACCGATCTCTTGGCCGACTGGCTTACTCTTTCCACTACGAAGTCGATCCTCTTCTTCTCCGTTAGCGTACCGGGTGGCTATTTCCATCATCCGAGTCAGAGTCATATCACCAGTCCGACCGAACTTCAGGACCAACTCTCGATATTTGACGCCTTCCTTGAAAGCACACACAACTTGATGCTCCGATATATTTTCAACGGTGTGATGCAAAGTGGTCCCCCTCTAAATGAAATCTCTCAAAGTCTCACTCGGCTTTTGGACATAGTGTTGCAACTCGGTCAATCCTGCTGGTCGTTTGCAAGTGCCCTCAAAAGTTCCGATGAACACTCGAGCCAGCTCTTCCCAACCGTATATACTGCCTGGAGCTAACTGAGTCAACCACGCCTGGGCCGACCCTTCCAACATCAAAGGAAGATGTTTCATTGCTACTTCATTGTTTCCACCGCCAATCTGCACAGCCACTCGGTAATCCTCAAGCCAAGTTTCAAGCTTGGATTCTCTGGTAAACTTACTGACTCCGGTTGCCAACCTGAAGTTGGGAGGAATCACTGCCGCCCTGATGGCTCTACTGAAACACTCTGAACCGGAAACATGCACTCTACTGCCATTTGGACGATCTCTGCCAGGGTCTTCTCTATGCGCTCTGTTCTGATCGACTAGGCATTGAACAAGGATGGATCTCGCATCGAAGCCTGGCTCTCTTGGGTCGACTAGTGCTCTGCGCTCGCCACTATGACGACGTCTGTCATCGTTCTGCCGAGGCACATATGACGCACTCCTCGGAGGAGGCATGGGTACTCGATGACGATTGTCACAGTCGAGCGGATGATCATACTGTCCACGGCCCTCACGCCGCAGGGGCGACCTTGGGCTGTGGGCCGACTGAACTGTATCCGCTACTACGGATCTGCTATGAATCCTATTCCGTGACTGATACACTGCTGTGTTTTGCTCTCCTGCTGCCCGGAGCAAGGCCCGGATCTGCATCAGCCCTCTGCCAGCCTCCGACTAGGAAGGTTGGATCAACTCTGCTATTCGGGCCGCAGCTGTGAGGTTCTGAATCGGAGTACGGTATACCTTAGGTGGAGGCGGGAAAAGCTGCCGTCGACTGGACTCAAGGACCCGCTCCCAAGAACGCTCGTTGAGAGCGCACTGAAGGTTCTCCAGACGAGTGCGCTCAGCCAAATTAGCCAGGTGCACCTCTTCCAAGGCCCGAGCCTCATTTCTCCAACGATGGGCGTGTGGAGTGCATCCATGTTGCGGCGACGTAGTTCTTCCCTCTGCTGCGAAGAAAGGGGTTCGGGATGGTATTCCTCATGGACGCGCGACGGATCGCCGCCACCATCTTTACTGTCTTCACGACGGAAGCCAGGTGGACCACGTGGTCCATCGACCATCAAGACTTCGGCTGCCAGGTCGCTGCTATTGCACTCGGATGCGGTCTCCGTGGAGCCAGTCGACAGATCGAACAGGCCGTGGAGAGTTTCATCAGGCTCGATTGCCGCGACTTGATGGGTGGCTGAACACCGAGCCACCACGTGTTTCACCCACCACTGAAGCCGCGATCGACCGGATCGCTTCTGGCAGCGAACAGCAGGGAGGGAAGACACCATCGGAGCCGACTGATACTAAGTCGATGGCTGCCGAAGAAGGACGCCGCGAACGCATGCGCAGAAGTGCGTCGCCCCTCGAACGGGGAGCGCCTCAATGTCCAGGGGAGCTTCTTGAAACCACGAGGAGTCATCGGCGACGAAAACGAGCGCGTCGAGACAGATCTCGCGGCCCTCAGCCAATCCGCCGCCGGAAACCATGATGATGATGATCGAAAAAACTTGCAACTTCACCAACAAGTCGCTAAGACACCAGCCCCAAGGTGGGCGCCAACTGTCGTGGTTCTAAGACTGACAGTAGAAAGAGGGGTAGGTATGGAGAGGCAAGATCTCAGCTATGGTGAAGGTGTACACACGAGATTTACGAGTTCAGGCCCTTCTCGGTGGAAGTAACAGCCCTACGTCTCGATGACCGGAGGCGGTCGATTGGATTATATGTGTGATGTTACAGGGGGTGTGAACCCTTGTGCCAGAGGAGGGGGTGGCTTATATAGAGTACGCCAGGACCCCCATCGCCCTCCATTACAAGGGTCTTAATGTACATAAAGTGGGGACGTTACTGGTAACGCCAGCCTTAAGTGCTGTTAATGACCTTAAAGACTACGGAGTGAACGCCTGTCCGTTGTAATGCTGAGTGACTCTGGTTTTCGGTAGGTCGAGCGATTCTCTGGATGGTCGAATGACAATAGGTAGGAGGACTCCCGAGTGACATGATTGTCGAGTGGATTGCACTCGACATCATCGACTCGGGATCTCTTGCTGCCTCTTGGACTTCTTATCTTCTAGGGTAGTGACCTAGGGTAGGACGTATAGGTCAGGCCTATGACCCTACCCCATGTCTGTATCCTCATGACCACCCGCATGTGATAACACCAGCGCTCGAGGCGGTCCTCGCGGGCGGAGAGGTACGAGTCGAGCAGCGCCTCCTGCTCCGCCCGCTCCATGGTGATTTGCTCCTCCGCCTGCAGGTGCTCCTTGAGGAGATGGTGGTTGCAGGCAGCATCGGCCTGCGCCTCCTGGAACTGCTCCTCACGCTTCTGCCTAACCGTGTCCATATATTGGGCACGGGCCTCGCCGATGGTCATGGTGCAATGCACCGGCGAGGATGGTGTGGAGGAGGGGGTTGGCGCCGGATCGTCGACTACCATGTTCTCCATTGGGATGTCATCGTCCTCTGGCTGCCTGCCGGCCAGCCAGTCGGCAGCAATGCCTGCCATCTCCTTGTGGTCTATCGTCCGCCTATCCCGAAGACTGCTGGAGCGCAAGGAAGCCATGGTGGGTAGTAGTGGTGTGGACAGGAGAAAGGGAATGGATGGGGATGACTGCGGCTATGGCCGGCGCAGCAGTTTATATAGCAATGGTGGGCGACGGAGGGACGGACGTGTGGCGCCGGAGTAGCCGCCTCGGCAACCACGAATCATTAATGTGGGTGGCAGACGGACGGACGGACGACACTTGTATCGTTTGAAGGCAGAGCAATCGCCTACACCGGGAAGCGGGGCGGGTGGCGCTGACCGTTTCGGGCGGAAAGCGCGCGCGGGCGAGGAGATGACTTTACTTGGAGAGGATGATAGTGGGGACCCACCAGGGCCATAGCCTCACGTACGCAAGTGCCTCCTTATTATATAAAACTATAAATTTTTTGCTTCCTCCTAGTTTCCTGACTTCACGGTCCCACACCATTGTCAAACTATGTAGTCAATAAACGAGAGAATTGCACAAGAAGCGGCCAACAGTTGGGACCAAGCAGCTCGAGCAGTATTTGTGTTATTGAGGTGTGAGCACTGCAGAGTTTTTCTTGAGCGATGTTTAGCCTAGATATTAATTTTTCTCCTCTGAACAACAACAAAAACATCGCTGCAGGTACTAACTGGGAGGGCTGTGGCCCATCTAGCCTAGGCCAGATATCCAGCCCAGATATTAAATTTTTTCAAGCTGAAAATGGCTAGCCCAGCTATACTTTTTTTAGGAATACCCAGGCAAGGTCAAGTTGTTATTCTCCGCCCCGCTAGGCTGCAAATCTTTCCTAGGAGGGATGCATTAGGCTTAACAAGAAAATGGGCTTTAAGAAATACTAAATGGGATGTAATTATAAAAACTAGGCAGTAACTATAAAAAAATGCACCAAACACGCAATTACTTTATAAAATATTATTTTTGGATATTGAAAATTTTAATTTCATTAATTGTTGCGAGCGCAATGTTTCGTTGGATTTTTACGTAATATAAATTTATATTTAAATTGTATTTAATCTGACTAGAAATTTCGGGATAAAAATATTTCGGATCCCATCAAAATGTGGGAAATTTTATTGAATTCTGTTTTGAACAGTTGGTTGAAATGGGCTGTAGTTTTAACAAACTCTGTAGTAAATTCCATTAGAATTCAAAAATGGGCTACACATTCTTACAAATCTCAAATGGGCTATAAGTTCTCTGCCACACACTTGTGGCCTTACTAAGTTGACGCGTCCCTTAAAAAAAGAGAGTTGACGCGTATGCACGGCTTTATCAACTTATAGTCAACACACGGTTCTAGCAGCAGTGGCCGTTGGATGTCCATCCAACAAATGCCGTGCTTCTTCTTCAATCTCGGATATTCTAGCTTCACCCACCCAAAAAATGATTCCTCCCCCTGACATCTGGGGCGCACCGTTTCAGAAGCTGACCTGTGGGCCTACTAAGTTGACGCATACCAAGGGCTTTGTCAACTTAGTCAATATAAACGATTCTAGCTGCAGTGACCGTACGATGTCCATCTAACGGCCGTCGTGCTTCTTCAACCTTTGGTCTTCTTGCTCCCGCTGCCCAAAGCAGTGCCGGTCGTGCCGCCTGCTCCTGCCTCCCGTGGCCGACTGTGCTGCCGCGGAGGCCTCACCGCCCCCTACTACTCCCACCGCCGGCCAGGCCATCCCTCCACTCACTCACACCCCCTGTTATTCTGCGGCGACGATAGCCTCACACCGGAGCCGAACCAGTGAACCCTCATACTCCTCTCCGCGTGGGCATCTACTGCCATGTCTTCCCCAGCTCCGCGCCGTCCCCTTCCTAGGCCTCACCGTTGTCCACCGCCGTGGTGCTCTCGGCGCGGCCTGGTCAATGTGGTTAACGACCGACTTCCATCGGAAGAGTACTGTACGTGGAGAGGCTGACAGCTGGGTCCACGGCAGCCGCAAGGAAGTGCCTCCTTATTATGTGCAAAATAATTATGCCTCCACCTGACAACGGGGACCCACCGGATGGGCCACCGTATTTCACCAAAAAAAGTTTCCTCCCTGACTGCTGGGACCCACCAACTACATCTTCACACGCAAGGAAGTGCGTCCATATTATGACAAAAAAATGATTCACCCGCTGACTGCTGGGACCCACCAGCTACATCTTCACACGCAAGGAAGTGTCTGACAGTCGGGACCCTCCTGGTCGAAGCATGTGTAGTGTTGTCATTCTGGTCGCGAACGTGTACGTACATACTAGTCGATGTAGAGGCGCGCACGTGTCATAGTAGAGGCGCGCACATGTCGTAGTAGAGGCACACACGTAGCATGTACACGTACGTACAATAACCAGGGTGCAAGAAAGTAAATACGACCACGTACGTACATATGGGCGGGGTCTCGAACGCCTACTCGCGCATACATACGGCCAGGGCTCGTGTACATGGCTGGGTCGGAACGGAGAAACTGCGTCATCCTCGTGTTCATGGGGAGGCAACGGGATGCGTCATGTTCATCGGGAGGCAACAAAATGCGTCGTGTTCATGGGGAGGCAACGGAACGTGTGGGAGCCAACCGGATTGGACGGAACAGCCGATGGAAACGAGGCATGGCGTACCGCACAACGGAGGAAACAACCTTGTGTTCGACCGGCCACGTTCGAAACGGGATCTTGTTCATCAGGAGGGGTCTGGCGTACCGCAAAACAGAGGAAACGGACTTGTGTTGGACCTCCTACGGTCGAAACGGGGTCCTGTTGATCGGGAGGGGTGTGGCGTACCGCAAAATGGAGGAAACGGACTTGTGTTGGAGTGCTACGGTCGAAACAGGGGTCCTGTTCATCAGGAGGGGTGTGGCGTACCGCAAAATGGGACTCCACGAGATACTGTTCATCTCCGCCGTCGACCTCCTCCAGCCTCCACAGGCTACTGTTCATCCACCGTCGACCTCCTCCAGCCTCCACCTGCGACTGTTCATCCATGGGCTCCTGTTCATCCAGCCTCCACCGTGCGCTACTCCACCGGCTACTGTTCAACTACCCCTCTCCACGGGCTACTGTTCATCCACCCCTCCATCATCTACTGTTCATCCAGCCCTCCACGGGTTCGCCCTGTTCATCCAGCCCTCCACGGGGTCCTGTTCATCCAGCCCCAACCGGCTTGATCGATCGGGGTCCTGTTCATCCAGAGGCAACACCATGGGGTCCTGTTCATCCACCCCCACCGCTCACTGTTCATCCAAACCCCCCAGCAACGCTCACTGTTCACCCAGAGGCAACATCGATCGGCTTCAGTTAGCAGCAGTAGCAAAGGAATCGCTCGATCGAGTTCAGTTAACAGCCATCGATCAATTGCCCGGGTTCAGTAATGCGTAGCCTGCAGTGCAATTGCCCGGGTTTAGTTAGAGCCCAACGCCTCGCTCGGGTTCAATTAGATCCCAATGCCTCGCACACACGCGCGTACGTGTACAAGGGAAAGGCGCATCGCTCGGCCCCCGACCACCCACCGTAACCAGGAACTCACCGATGTTTTCCTCGCCCTTGCTTCTACCACGGTTTTTTCCGTCATGGACGGCCCAAAGAATGTCCTGCAGCTGCGTCTCTGGCCTGCCTAGGACGAAAAGCCCATTTTCTGTCATGATTTTTTGTCATAGAAGTAGGATCCCACCACATCTATGATGATACCGGGTTTTGTCACAATTATCGTCATAGAAGTGTCATAAGTATGACAGATTTTTTTTCGTTCGGCCCAAAATGTCACGGATGTGTCTTTTTTTGAAGTGTTTGTAGATAAACATTTGACTTGTTTTGGGGATTTGAATTTGAACTTAGCTTGAAGCAAGTTAGGATTAGCAAAATTTTAATTATGATGACCTAGCATCATTAACATGGGTTTACTGTAGTTTAACTATTGGAGTGTCACAAATCTTCTCCATACAAGAAATCTTGTCCCGAGATTTAAGAGGTGGAGTAAGGGGCAAGTCCTGGTTACAAAATTCTAATGGATCTGCTCGGTCTTGGTTGCTCTTCTTGAAGAGGTCGATCCATTACATTGATGTCTTAATTTCTCTGCTTCAGGTCATCATGAAGTCGGCATCCCTTCTTCAGAATCTCCATCGTACTTACGAATAGGAAAGGGGCAACTCGACAACGATAGAAGGCTATAAGGGGTAATCATCGAGGGGTTATCCCATGGATGAACACATGAGTATCTCTCGAGTTGATCAAATGAAAATATCGAGAGCCAAGCAAGAAGGTACGGTAAGAAGTTTCAAGTTGATAGACAATTGTTCGATGTCTGAAGCAAAGTGTGTAAGGGGACCAGAGCAACGAGATTAAGTATAGCGTCTGATACCAGAATAGATGATCTGGTGGCTCGTGAATTACATACCAAGCCACGCATGAGGAATAACTTCGAAAACAGGGGGAGTGTATAGGAGAATCAGGTTTCGATCCCGTGGACTTGTGGGTAATGGGCCCACCATGTGGGAAAAAATAGGGAGGGAGACGTTATCTTGCATGATCATGATAGCAAGGCATGTCAGAGAATAGACTGTCAGTTTTGCTGGCAACAACATCGGTACCAAGGGCGAGGGACGAAGAGAACCATTTTCCTGCTCGTTGAAACGAGGTGGACCAATAGGCAAAGTTCTCGTCCATCGGTGGTTATCAAAATGTCATCAACAATAGTAACACGGTCTTACTGACAATGTTGTACACCAGGGTGTTTACATAAGCAGCGAATTATTACTGCTTAGATCATTTAAACCACGAGAAAGGTTAAATGAGACAGTGGAAAGGAAAAAGGTGATTATCAGATTAAACAGAACAATGAAAAGGAAAATGTGTTTAAACACATATTTCAGGGGTATATCCTTCCCAAGGACAAGAAAGGCATGATATCCATGACATGATATAATGTAGAAAACCCTTTTGGTAAGGGAGAGAAATTCCATGACATTACCCATACAACGATGTTGGATAATCAATAAACAAATTTTAGCATTGTGCTTGAAATGTTTCTATTGATAATCGGAGTACCATAGACATGCTTCGAGATAGCATTGACATGGTCATCGAGTAAGGTTCAGACTTTGGAGACACAACAGATCCATCAGGGACAACTTATAGGATAAGTCTTACAATTTCCTCATGGAAGATTGGTTAACCTTGCTAAAAAGGAAGAACTATAATAATTGGTACTCCATCCAAGTGTGCTAGGCATGACAACACCTTATCGGCTCATATCAAGACCAATGTTATAACTCTTGAAAATATGTTCCAACCATCATATCTAACCGAGATTCAGATTTGGTTGGTGTCAGGATACCTCAGACTCATGCCTGGGAAGAAAAGGTGCAACCCAAATTGACAAGATGGCATTGTAAGATTCTCGGGAAATGAACTATGGAAGCGAGTTCTGAAACATGAGTTCATCATTAATCCAAGGAGAGGGTGAGGAGGTGGCTGATGAACTTAGCGGAAAATCATCGAGATTTCCAAAAGATGGATTTCCATAATTATGTGAACAAGGAGATAGCATTTGTCCGATCAACATGATATAATGATGTATGCTTGAGGAGAATATATACAATTAGATATTGGTTGAAAGGTACACCCAAAATATGGGCTCAGGTAGCATGATCAATGTTAGAATGGTGATTCAATAACCAATAGTCTAAGAATGAACAATCGACCATTAGCTTCAAAGCAATAGAGTTGCTAGACGGGCAGAATCCAAATAGCACCGTTCACTTGATGATATTCCCGGTTAGTCAATACGGGGACCAAGAAAGAATGGTGCTTGTGAGAAGTATCACGATACCAAGAATCCTTAAGAGGTGGAGCAACCCTTGCAACATCCTTGAGATAAAGGACAGTAATACTTCAAGGTAGAACATAACACAAACTGAATAGCAAGTTGCATCCTTAACAAGAACAAGTTTGTGATGAAAGGAAGGGTAAAGATGTTGTTGATGGTAACTCAAATTACCAAGGGATGAGGATGGCACTTACAATCATGAATTCAATTGATACCCTGGAAGGATTCAAAACATTGATGATGATCACGACAAATTTGTCGAGGGTTGCAAGAAGATGTAACCGATCGGCGATGACATCAAGTCAAAGGAATGCCGATGCAAAAGGTTATTGGAACCACGGGTATGTCACAAACTCGAAATCAAGCTTGTTGTTCAAGGCAAAGTGATATGACGAGGAAAGTCGACATAAGCTTAGCTCATCGTCGAAAATTGTGCTCCGGGAAGAAGGACCAGATAGCACAGTTAAAATTTAGCACGATAATGATATAGCCGATCAGGCTAGGAGTTACTTGGGATTATTAAACTCGTAAGCAACAAAAATTACTTAGAGTTATTGAAATGGAGTGCAAAGTCGATTCACTTATCGATGTTCTCGATTGACAAATAACGCAGATCCCATGAAGTGACAATGACAGGGAAAGGTAGTACTTCATCAAAAGTTCATAAGATGTAGTTGAATGGCATGATATCCTCGAGATACCAGGGGTAATACTCGAGGGTAGATCAAAATAGAGGTTGGGACGATATATTGATCTGTAGAAGGCAAGTATTTTCACTTGCCTGAGAAATGGAATCAAGGAGAAAATATGGTCAGAACCACGATTGCAAAGGATCAATTCATAGATACCAGATGATATTATATCTAGGAAATAGTTATTATTACAAGAAGCTTCTATGAGATCTACATTTTGTCCACGGGCATGAACACAAGGTTCAAGGTCCACTCCTACTTCTTCAATGTATAACCTTCCATTCACTTCTTGTTTCGAGAATGGCATTAGTGTTGAAAGTTTTACATGGTGAAATACCAGATGATTACAACCCGTGAAATCTTTCGGGTTCACACAGATTAGGAAAGGCATAGGTTCAACCCATCGGGGGATCTTAGGAACATATACCACAAACTTTTTAGGAGTAATTAACCCAAGCTCGAAAGTAGAGCATGGTTGTCAAAGCAGAGGATAAAATTTACCAAAGGCATTATGTATCGAGGAAAGAACTTCTCGAGGTTTTTGTAAACAAGGGATACTATCGGATGATAATTCAACAAAGGATCAGACAGTCCATAATGGAGATGATGTGAGCATTGGCGCACAACTAGAGGAAGAAACAATGCAAAGGCATTGGATAATAGAAACAACTGACTAATTCAAAGCTCAAATGCAAAGGAACTATGATTTCCAATTCGAGGGATCAGAAGAAAATGCTCTGATTAAGGTGGATAAGTTGAGTAGGCTTAGGGGTACAATCAATGGCAATTTGATTGGTCGAGATCCAGCTCATCTTTAAAATGACATCTGAGCCAGAAGGATGAATTCTAGGACCTTATTGAGGATTGCGAGCATTAGCAACATATTGAATCAATGGACTCAAAATGAAAATGACAAGTGATGTCAATAAGATTATGAGACTTATGGGATTAACCATAATGCAAGCAAGCAAGAATTTCAAGAGCAATGGGCTGCTCAAGATTTTCGGAAGACCGAATGGAATTTCGAAGACTTCTGTGAAATACATGAATCAACTGCAGATGAGCAGATACTTGGTAAGTGCGGTAAATTATCTGTAGGGTGTATTCAGGTGGTGAGAAATGCAAGGCAGTAAGCTCAAAGGATTCTTGGAGCAACAGAGAGCAGTTCAAGGCATCTTGTAATAATAAGATCAATGGGATTAAATGTAAGAATGGCATGTGTTTACAGTTATCCATAAGGATATAGAAGTGGTAGGGAGTTTGTAACAACGGCGGGTGTCGGGGATATACCTCGCGGCATAAACCGCCGGATGTATGACCCGGCTAGAGTTTGGCGATTCACGGGTGACCCACTTGGACCTGGCGGTTTAAGATTCATTGGTAATCCGGCAGGCGGGTCAAAGGAGCGACAAGACCCGGTGGCCCAACGGGCGGTTTATGGAAGGCCGGATCATGCTGTGGTGGGCCGGTTTATGAGGAAAGCATAAGGAATATTCCCTTACAAAGGAAGCAAGACTAGGACTCCACTTGTAATAGAGTAATCCTAATCCAACTAGGATTAGTCATGTAAACCGTCCCTTCAACATATATAAGGAGGGGCAGGGATCCCCAAAGAGGGACAAGCAACAAGAAACAATCTCTAGGGCTAGACACAACTAGAGGAGAGCCGGTTTACGACGACTCCCTCATGATGATAATGAGACCTAGCCTCAAACAGCATATAGGGTTATTACCGGATGATGTTTCCCGGGGCCTGAAGTTGTCTAAACCCTTGTCTTGTGTTGCGCTTCTCGATTCCGCTCAACCCCTCTCAAGCTACCACATAGATGCGTTGGCCTCGTGACTAAGTCCTCACACTAGGACATCTGACGTGTTAATTCCACGACAGTGGGCACAAGTGTCTCGGGAGAACATCGTAGAGTATCTTCGAAATCTTCAGGTGCACTAAGCAATCATCTGGAGCGAGGGCTCACCAGGAGGAAGTAGTTACGAGAACCTAGAGTCGGCGTTAGTAAAATCATTTAACCCGAATAGAGTAGAGATCAGAGTCCAAGAGTAAAGGTTGAGGAGTAAAAGATCCTAATACCACCCAAATGGCGACGTGGGCCCGTAAGACACACAACCATGTTAGTAAAAGTTTTGTACTGACTAGACTCGACTTCGGCCAAGGAGTGTGAAAGGGGGATTCCTACAGGCAGTCGGCTCTGATACCAACTTGTGACGCCCCCGATTCAATCGTACACTAATCATTCATACAAATGTGTACGATCAAGATCAGGGACTCACGGGAAGATATCACAACACAACTCTAAAAGTAAAATAAGTCATACAAGCATCATATTATAAGCCAGGGGCCTCGAGGGATCGAATACAAGTGCTCGAACATAAACGAGTCAGCGGAAGCAACAATATCTGAGTACAAACATAAGTTACACAAGGTGCCATAAGATGGCTAACACAAACTGGGATACAGATCGAAAGAGGCGCACGCCTCCTACCTGGGATCCTCCTAAACTACTCCTGGTCGTAGGCGGCCTGAATGTAGTAGTAGGCACCCTCGGTGTAGTAGGGGTCGTCATCGATGATGGCGTCTGGCTCCTGGGCTCTAGCATCTGGTTGCGACATCCGAGAAGAAGAGGAAAAAGGGGGAAAGCGGGAGCAAAGCAACCGTGAGTACTCATCTAAAGTACTCGCAAGCAAGGATCTACACTACATATGCATGGGTATATGTGTAAAGAGGTAATATCGGTGGACTGAACTGCAAAATGCCAGAATAAGAGGGGTATATCTAGTCCTATCAAAGACTACGCTTCTGGCAGCCTCCATCTTGCAGCATGTAGAAGAGAGTAGATGGTAAGTTCACCAAGTATCATCGCACAGCATAATCCTACCCGGTGATCCTCCCCTCATCGCCCTATGGGAAAGCGATCACCGGGATGTCTCTGGAATTTGTCTGGGTGTGTTTTATTAAGTATCTGATTCTAGTTGTCATAAGGTCAAGGTACAACTCCGGGTCACCCTTTTACCGAGGGACACGACTATTCGAATAGATAAACTTCCCTGCAGGGGCGCACCACATAACCCAACACGCTCGATCCCTCTGGCTAGACACACTTTCCTGGGTCATGCCCGGCCTCAGAAGATCAACATGTCACAGCCCTACTTAGGCACAATAGAGAGGTCAGCACGCCGGTTTAAATCCTATGTGTGCTGGGGTCTGGACCCATCGCCCATTGCACACCTGCACGTTGCGAGGGCGGCCGGTGAGCAGACCTAGCAACCTCCGTTACAAAGGAAGTTGCGTTACGCGGTCCAACCTGGCGCGCGCCTGCTATGTCTTGAGCTTGCGTTGGTTTTCCTTGAAGAGGAAAGGGTGATGCATCCATAGTAGCGTAAGTATTTCCTCAGTTTTGACTATAAGCATGAGGAGAATTAACAATGGATTGCAACAAGGAAATACAACCTTCTAAAGAACAATTATCATAATCAAATTCCTTGAAATCTGAGATAGTGGGTTCAATGCTATTTAAAGTCTGACCACTCCAATCCCACTTTTACCAAGTTTAGCATCAAGATCTAAAAACTCCGAGTTTTTGGAACGCCTTTTAGGTAAAGTTGACTCATCTTCAGTCCCATAATTTTCCATTGCAAAACAAAGATCTAATAGGGGACACATCAATAACTTTAAGATCTTCATCATTATTTTCATCTAACTTTTCTGGTTTGGCAGCCATCTTATTAACTAAGGTGGCTTGCTTATCAGAAATTTTGGCTATAGCATTTTCAAGCCGGGTAATTTGAGCATTCACACCATAAAATTCTTTGTCCATATCATCAAGCTCCTTATTCATAAAACTCAAAACCCCTTTTTGTTCTTTAAGCTCTTTTCTGAAGAAATTATTATGCTCAAATTGCAAATTCATAAAGCTTCTAATATTCGATTCAATCTCATACATCCTTCTAAGGAGGTCGGTACTCTTAGGCAAAGCCATAAGGACACATAGGCACACAAGCAAACAGAAGGAGGCAAACAAAAGAGAGGAGGAGATTGAGAAAGAGAGGGTGAATAAAACGGCAAGGGTGAAGTGAGGGAGAGAGGCAAATGGCAAATAATGTAAATGCGAGGGAGATGAGTTTGTAATGGGTACTTGGTATGTCTTTACTTGAGCGAAGACCTCCCCGGCAATGGCGATAGAAATCCTTCTTGCTACGTCTTGAGCTTGCATTGGTTTCCTTGAAGAGGAAAGGGTGATGCAGCAATAGTAGCGTAAGTATTTCCCTCAGTTTTTGAGAACCAAGGTATCAATCTAGTAGGAGGCTCCTCACAAGTCCCACGAACCTACACAAACAAACAAAGAACTCGCAACCAACGCGATAAAGGTGTTGTCAATCCCTTCACGACCACTTGCAAAAGTGAGATCTGATAGAAATAATAAGATAAGATAAATATATTTTTGGTATTTTATAATATAGATGCAGAAAATAAAGATGCAAATAAAAATAGATTGGAAGCAAATATGATAAGAGATAGACCCGGGGGCCATAGGTTTCACTAATGGCTTCTCTCAAGATAGCATAAGTATTACAGTGGTAAACAAATTACTGTCGAGCAGTTGATAGAAAAGCGAATAATTATGAGATTATCTAGGTATGATCATGTATATAGGCATCACGTCCGCAACAAGTAGACCGACTCCTGCCTGCATCTACTACTATTACTCCACACATCAACCGCTATCCAGCATGCCACTACTAGGGAAAACGCTATACACAGAGGTATAGCAGTAGCGTTGTTCAAAACTCGGCGCTAGCGCTACTTAGTAGCAGCGCTTGTTGCAAAACCACGCAACAATCACTATTTTAGGAGTAGCGCATCTTCGCAGAAAAGCGCTACTACTAAAATTCTCTCACTAGTGCCAGTAGGCTAGGAATAGTAGCAGCGCTTCTCCCAGAAGCACGCTACTGCTAAAAACATTGTAGCAGCGCGTTTCTTCTGTACAACGCTACTGCTATGTAAAAGAAAATAAATAGAAAAATAAGTCGAAAAGTAAATGAAAATGAAAGAAATAGAAAAAGGAGAAATGAAAAAAAGAAAATGTAAAGAAAACAAAAGAAAAAGAAAAAGAAAACAGAAAGGGTTAGCTGCAGCGCGTTTCTCTGGAACACGCTATAGCTAACTTAGCTATAGCGCGTTTCAGCAAAACGTGCTGCTGCTAGTTTGACTCAAATCCCGGTGGACCTGGCTCAAAATTTCGCTAAGTCCTTTCCCACCCTCTCTACTCCCCCCTGTCCCCCAACTGCTCCATCACCGCCGTTGCCCTACCGCGCGCCTTCGACCACACCGCCACCGCCCGAGGCCGCCTTCGACCACACCGCCACCGCCCGCCGCCTTCGACCACACCGCCGCCACCCGAGGCCGCCCCCTCGACCTCATAGCTGCCGCCCGAGGCCGTCGTCGACCTCACTGTCGCCTCCCTCGAGCTCGCCACCGCCGCCCTCGACGTCACCGCCGCTGCCCAAGCATGAGCCTGCCCTCGCCGCCGACCGTAAGGCTATGCCTCTCCTGTCCCTACCCTCCTATTTCTCTCTGCTAGGGCAATTATATATATGTGTTGACACTGTGTTGATGTTCATATGAACCCTAGGTGTTCATATGAACCTTAGATTTTTTTAGGGCAGTAGGCATTTTATAGCATTTAGGAAAAATGATTTGCAATTTTTTTAGGAAATTAGCTAGGGCATTTTTTATGAAAATTCCTAAACAGTAATTCCATTTAGCTTTAAACTAATAGAGGGTATATAAATAATAGTATCATTTAGATTTAAATTAACAGAGGGTATAAACAAAAAACACTTAGCTATAAAAAATATATTTTGACTACGGACCTGAATTTGTTCCAAATTTCATTCAAATGAAATTTGAATTATTTGGACTATGGACCTGAATATTTTTGAAGAAATTGGGTGTAGGTACCAAGGTCTTACTGTGGAAATTCTGGTGAGGTCAAAAGGGTTAGAGAAAATGTAGTTCCTAGACTTTTAGCTTTAGACAAAAAACAAAAGTATTTAGCCATAAATAAAAAACAGTAGCTATGGCATTTAGCTATAAACAAAAAACAGAATTGTTTTTCTTTTCAAAAACTTGGTCAAACAGAACAGTAGCTATATGTCATTCATGTTCATTTGCATATTCCATTATTGTTGATTATATCTTTTCATTGAAGTGGCCATGTTATATGCAAATTCCTCAATAGTGTTTGCTCATGTTATATCTTTTCATTGAAGTTGTTCGATTGTGCCCAAGTGGCTTTGTTGTTTCCAGGGAATGATGCTGAGTGGCCTATGTTTTGCCGGAATGTTGATTCATTTCTGTTCCGGCAAATTTCAGGTTCTCGATTTGTCCACTTTTTAGCAAAGGTCATGCCGAAATTTTCCGTGAATTTCGGCATGACTTGTGCTACAAACTAGGACATATCGAATGCCCGGGATTTGCCGCACCAGGAAGGAGTCAACATTCCTGCAAAACAATACTCCTTTTTATGTCATTATTCATTTTATTAGGTCTAGAATTAATTGACTAGATTTAATCATAGGAAACATGGCTAGCAACAATGAAGGACAGGGTTCTGGTGATTGCGACGATGTCTACCGGGCGGCAGACAAACATTTTAGCCTTACCGACGATCAACCGATGTTGTTGCTGGGCCCATCGGTGGCATCAGGGACTGAGACCGACACGTAGACCGGTGCTGAGACTGAGACCGGCGCTGAGATTCAGACCGGCATCGTGACCGGCGCTGAGACCGGTGCTGCCTCGGGGAGCGGAGCCGGTGTAGAACCGAAAGCAAAGAGGCAACAAGTTCCTAACAAACTCAGGACTACTAGACTGGTGGTCACGGAGGTGGACGATGGCAATTTTGAGCCAAAGGTGCCCGAGGAAGCGCGCGCGTGGTACGGCAATCAAATAGGTTGCATCGTACGGACAACCGCCACCATCAATGATGAGAAACTACAGAAGATAGAAAATATGAGGAGCTCCCTCCTAAGGAAGTTTCACCAGATATTCTTGTTCCCGGGCCAGAATGAGAAGGATTATGACGATCCAGACAAGGACCCGACAATGAAGAAGATAAATAAATACGCCATGACCAAGTTTAGCGACGCGTTGGCCGCCTGGAAAAATCGAGTGAAAGTAAAGATCAACGACGGGGAACCCTACCCCGAGATTGTAAAGGGTAATCCGACAATCACGGAAGAGCAGTTTCAAATATTCAAGGAGGCTTGCGAGGCCGAAGCTGCCAAAATAAAGTCTAAGTACATGAAGGGGATTCAAAAGAGGAACATTGGGAGCCACCACCTCGGAAGCCGTGGTTACGGCGGAAAGAGGTCCAAATGGGCCAAGGAGGATGCGGAAGCCGCGAGTCTGGGCATCCCGGACCCCTTGGCGGATTTCACCGTCCCGCAGGAGCGTGACATCCTGAGGGCCCGGCGCCATTGGG
Organism: Triticum dicoccoides; assembly: GCF_002162155.2. Taxonomy (NCBI): domain Eukaryota; kingdom Viridiplantae; phylum Streptophyta; class Magnoliopsida; order Poales; family Poaceae; genus Triticum; species Triticum dicoccoides. The sequence goes on from NC_041381.1 coordinate 389,165,726, forward strand.
ACCCAGTGAAGAAGGTTTACGAGACAACACCGGTCATTACGGAGTTCATGAGATTGCTGGTAATTTTAGTTTCTGATCAATTCGACTGCACACGTTAGTCATATTTGTAAACGATCCTTGTGCCTTTTGCAGAGAGAGCAGCACCGGATTGCGGCCGAAAGCGACTCACCGTCTAAGGCATTGGCGAGGCCCAAGTGGGACACTCCATTTAACCGGGCGTTGAACATATTGAAACGACAACCGGTGGATACTCGACCATCGTATGCACGCGTGCACGGTGTCGGAGACGGTGCCACGTGGAAGAAGTACTACCATGAGACCACGGAGGAGAGAAAGGAAAGACGGAGGTTAACTGAAGAAAACATCGACAAGAAGGTTGAGATTGCGGTTGAGAAGAAATCATCTCAGACAGTCGCAACAGCGGTAGCTGCCGCAAAACAGGTGGTTGCAGATTTGTCTACTTCCTTGGTGACGGGCGTTATCACTTGGACAAGGAAAAATCCAGAAAAAAATGCAGAGGACTTTCCCCTTGCCGACTTCTCGGGAGCACCTGCTCCCGCACCGGCTCCCGCACATGCTCCCGCACCTGCTCCCGCACCGGCTCCCACACCTGCTCCCGCACCGGCTCCCGCACCGGATGTGCTCGGCGGTGCTTCGTCTTTGGCTGAGCTCGACGCCCTCACGGTATCTTTCACACCGGCCCCCTTCAATATAAATGTATAATCTCCCGTTTTCGTTGCCTTTCGGATGTCTCACGTCACAGACTTTTCTTTGCAGGCAAACGAAACCCCATGCACCATATTGTACACCATCGGTGACCAGAAGGTGGCCGTGGGGAAGGCGACGATAATGAAGCCGAAGGAACCATTGTTCCACAGCTGGTCGATCCCCCCCGAACGTCTTCAAGGTTTCCATGGCCAGTGTCAAACCGGGCCACGAGAATTTGCCTCCTCCAACACTACTGGTGGATGACGAGGAGACACCGCGGCGGCTTGGTGATTGTTGCAATGGGTGGGTCCTGTTGTGGCCAAAGAGTCTGCTTCGTCTGGGGGCGGCCGGGAGCACACCCACGAGCATGCAGCCTCAGCAAGGTATGAACATCAACACCCCACCTACCCAATTAGCGTCGGGTGTCGGGTTGGGTGATAGCGGACGGGGTTAGGAGGAGGCTCCATTAGTCGCTGATGACGTCGCCATGGATGAGGATGAGGATGACGATGGCGCTGAACAGTATGTCTATACTGGCGCCTCCTTAGGGTTTGAGCGTCATGAGTCGGTGCCTGAATTACCGTCTCAACGTATTATTGACGACCTTCCGGTAGTAAAGAAATCTAGGAAGAGAGCGAGGAAAGGCAAAAAAGCTGATTCTATGATCCAGCCACCTCAGCAGCCTCGGCTTCAGGACCGTATAGATATCCCCGATGCGGATAAATGGCATATCCCCGGTCAACCAATCCTACCTGCAACAGCGCTACGGGCCAGATTCGGCGATCTAAGGAGACTTCATGACGATGTGCTGCGGGTAGAGAAATGCCTCATCGCCTCGAAAGATCCAGGATACCCACTCTACGTGGTTAACGTCCCGCGGCAAATGTCGTACGTCGACAGCTTCCCTGCGGATAAGTTCTTCCTCCGATTTGATTACATATTCGACATGTTTCACGTGAAGAAGCTGGATTTTACGTTTGTCCGCCTTTATGCCTTGCACATGAACTACATCATTGGGGTTGAGTAGATATGTCATATCTGTGTCGCTGACCCGTACTACATGCACGAGAGCTTCTTGGGAGTCTGTGCAGAGCAGCGTGAATACGCGAGGGATTACGTCATCAGTTTCATGCTCGCCTATAAGGACAAGGAGGCGATTCTCGTGCCTTATCATCCCGTGTAAGTTATCCGCGCTGCTATCCTTCCTTCTATTTCAATAATTCATTTGCACGGTGGAGGCTAATTAATTTGAGGTGTACTTATTTTGCGCAGTGGCGGGCGCGCCATCCTCATCATCCTCTACCCCCGATTCTCCCACGCTCTTTACTTGGACTCGTTGAAGAACATTCAAAAAAAGGATTACACCCACATCAAAGATGTTCTTGACAGTGCTATGTTTTACTACCAAGCAAGGGGTGGAGAGGTTAGGGACAAGAAGAGAAGGGGCGGCAGGGCCGCCTTCAGCCATAAGACCGACTTCTGCTGCATCTAGCAACCAAACGATTCTCTTAATGATGGAGTCTATGTCCTACACCACATGCTGGAGTACAGACGGGATCACCAGAACCTTCACATGTCACCTAGATCTGGCGATGCCCATATTCTGCAATGGGCAAAGGACATAGGAGATATCGAGGATGATCGACTTCGAGCTGAGTTCTATAACATCCAGCGCGAACTTTCCCAAATCATCATGAAAGAGGTCATCGGAAAAACAGGGATGTTCTACGGAGAAGGACAAATGTTGCGGGAAGACGTCCGAACATGGATAGCCTCTCAGCGTCTCGACATGAAGCCTTTCACTAAGCTCGGGGACTATCTCCCTGACCTCGATGGATGGCACGACATGTTGGAGTGATTGTCGATATATGACAATGTGTCTATTTAGTCCATACTTTCTGTATGACAAAACTTTGAGTTATGCGCAGTGAAACTTTATTTGTGATGTAATTAAACCATCCTCCTCCTCGACTAGCGAAGATCACTCTAGTTAGGGCATTTTGGGTACGATGAACTTTGTTATTTATGCTTATGATATGTTGTTTCTATTTTTGTCAAGCCTGTCTCTTTCTGTTGCTCAACTATATATGTTGCATATCATCGACTCATGTGACGATGCAGGTGCATAGATCATCGATGGCGAAGAAGTGCTACGCCAGGAGTATGTATACGATGAGTGGCTGGAGTGTCAGGCCCAGGTGTTGCCGGTTTCTGGTTTTCGAGCAACATGCAGTAGTTAGTTTAGGTTCACGCTAATGCGAGAGAGGGATACGAACTCATGTACTCAAAGTGATAGCTCTTCTCGCGTATACCATTGTTTACATGGATGACGATGTATTTGCAAGTAATCAAGGACTTGCATCGCTATTTTCGAGATGATGACGAGAGACCACTTTGTGTTGGATGATGATTATGATGAGACTATTTGTATGTATATGCTATGATTATATTCGTGGTCTCGCAGGCGTTTGTATGTGTATCATGATGACATTTCTATGTGCTAAAGATTATTCTATAAAGCCTGTTCAAATACAAAATAAATATGCCCAAAAAAAGAAAAAACCTGTTAAATTAGCAGTAGCGAGTGTATAGAAGTTAGCAGCAGCGCCGCTATAGCAGTAGCGCGTTGCAGCAAAGGGCGCTAGAGCTACTAGAATTAGCGTGCTCCCAGTAACCGCGCTGCTGCTACACTTGTGTAGCAGTAGCGCCGGTGACCACGCGCTACTACTATATGTTAGCTGTAGTGCCTTATTAGTAGCGCCCCACCCCGCGCTACTGATACACCTAAAACCCGCGCTGCTGCTAGCCTTTTCCCTAGTAGTGCATCTAGAGTATTAAGTTCATAAAAACAGAGTAACGCATTAAGCAAGATGACATGATGTAGAGGGGTAAACTCAAGCAATATGATATATACCCCATCTTTTTATCCTCGATGGCAACAATACAATACGTGTCTTGCAACCCTTTCTGTCACTGGGTAAGAACACCGCAAGATTGAACCCAAAGCTAAGCACTTCTCCCATGGCAAGAAAGATCAATCTAGTAGGCCAAACCAAACCGATAATTCGAAGAAACTTGCAAAGATAACTCAATCATATAAAAGAATTCAGAGAATATTCAATTATTATCCATAGGTAAACTTGATCATAAACCCACAATTCATCGGATCTCGACAAACACACCTCAAAAAGAGATTACATCAAATAGATATCCACAAGAGAGGGGAAGAACATTGTATTGAGATCCAAAAAGAGAGAAGAAGCCATCTAGCTAATAACTATGGACCTGAAGGTCTATGGTAAACTACTCACAACTCATCGGAAGGGCTATGGTGTTGATGTAGAAGCCCTCCGTGGTGGAATCCCCCTCCGGCAGAACGCCGGCGACGGCTAAAAGATGGGATCTCACGGATACAGAAGGTTACGATGGCGGAAATATTTCTTTGGTGGCTCCCTGGATGTTTTCGGGGTATGTAGGCTTATATAGGAGGAAGAAGTACGTCAGTTGCCGCCCGAAGGGCCCACGAGACAGGGGGCGCGCCCTATAGGGGGGGCGCCCTACCCTCTTGTGGCCACCTCGGCTGCTTCTTGACTTGCACTCCAAGTCCTCTGGATCACGCTCGTTTCAAAAATCACGCTTCCGAAGGTTTCATTCTATTTGGACTCCGTTTGATATTCCTTTTCTTCGAAATACTGAAATAGGCAAAAAACAACAATACGGGCTGGGCTTCCGATTAGTAGGTTAGTCCCAAAAATGATAATAATGTGTAAAATAAATCCCATAAACATCCAAAACAGGTAATATAATAGCATGGAACAATAAAAATTATAGATATGTTGGAGATGTATCAAGCATCCCCAAGCTTAATTCCTGCTCGTCCTCAAGTAGGTAAATGATAAAAACAGAATTTTTGATGTGGAATACTACCTAGCATAATTCTCAATATAATTTTCTTTATTGTGGCATGAATGTTCAGATCCAAATGACTCAAGATAAAAGCTTATAAAACATAAGAATAAAAATGCTTCAAAGCATACTAACAAATAATCATGTCCTATCAAAATAACATAGCCAAAGAAAGTTTATCCCTACAAAATCATATAGTTAGGCTATGCTTCATTTTCATTACACAAAATACCCCCATCATGCACAACCCCGATGACGTGCCGAGCAATTGGTTCATACTTTTTAACGCGCTTCAGCTTTTTCAACTCTTACGCAATACATGAGCGCAAGCCATGGACATAGCACTATGGTGGTATATGGTGGTGGTTGTGAGGACAAAAAGGGAGAAGATAGTCTCACATCAACTAGGCGTATCAACGGGCTATGGAGATGCCCATCAATAGATATCAATGTGAGTGAGTAGGGATTGCCATGCAACGGATGCACTAGAGCTATCAATATATGAAAGCTCAACAAAAGAAACTAAGTGGGTGTGCATCCAACTTGCTTGCTCACGAAGACCTAGGGCATTTTGAGGAAACCCATCATTGGAATATACAAGCCAAGTTCTATAATGAAAAATTCCCACTAGTATATGAAAGTGACAACATATGAGACTCTCTATCATGAAGATCATGGTGCTACTTTGAAGCACAAGTGTGGAAAAAGAGATAGTAGCAATTATCCCTTCTCTCTTTTTCTCTCATTTTTTTCTTTTTTTTTTCTTTTTCCTTTTTTTGTGGGCTTCTTTGGCCTCTTTTATTTTTATAAAGTCCGAAGTCCCATCTTGACTTGTGGGGGATAGTCTTCATCATCCTTTCCTCACTGGGACAATGCTCTAATAATGAAGATCATCACACTTTTATGGATTTACAACTCAAGAATTACAACTCAAAGCTAGAACAAAATATGACTCTATATGAATGCCTTCGGTGGTGTACCAGGATATGTAAAGAATCAAGAGTGACATGTATGAAAATTATGAAGGTGGCCTTGCCACAAATACGATGTCAACTACATGATCATGCAAAGAGCAATATGACAATGATGAAACGTGTCATAATAAACGGAACGGTGGAAAGTTGCATGGCAATATATCTCGGAATGGCTATGGAAATGCCATATAGGTAGGTATGGTGGCTGTTTTGAGGAGGGTAAATAATGGGTTTATGCTACCGGCGAAAGTTGCGCGGTAAAATAGAAACTGGCAAAGTGGAAGGATGAGTGTGCTTATATCCATGGACTCACATTAGTCATAAAGAACTCATATACTTATTGCAAAAGTCTACTTAGCCCTCGAAGCAAAGTACTACTGTGCATGCCCCAAGAGGGATAGATTGGTAGGAAAAAACCATCGCTCGTACCCGACTGCCACTCATAAGGAAGACACTCAAAAGAGCACCTCATGCAACAAATTTGTCACACAACTTTTACCATACATGCATGCTATGGGACTTGTCAACTTCAACAAAAGTATTTCTCAATTTCATAATTATCCACTAGCATGACCCTAACATTACTACCTTTATATCTCAAAACAATTATCAAGCATCAAATTGATCCTAGCATCCAATTCACTTTCTATGATAGTTTTTATTATACCCAACTTGGATGCTCATCATTCTAGGACCAAATTCATAACCAAAGCAAATACCATGCTGTTCTAAGAGACTCTCAAAATAATATAAGTGAAGCATGAGAGACTAGCAATTTCTTCAAAATTAATCCACCGCCATGCTCTAAAAGATATAAGTGAATTACTAGAGCAAAAACTATGAAGCTCAAAAGATGTAAGCGAAGCACATAGCATATTCTAATAAATTCTAATCAAATAGGCTTCTCCCAAAAGGTGTGTACAGCAAGGATGATTGTGGTAAACTAAAAAGCAAAGACTAATATAACACACGAAGCTCCAAGCAAAACACATATCATGTGGCGAATAAAAATATAGCTCCATGTAAAGTTACCAATGAACGAAGACGAAAGAGGGGATGCTTTCCCGGGGCATCCCCAAGCTTAAGCTTTTGGATATCCTTGAATATCTTGGGGTGCCATGGGCATCCCCAAGCTTAGGCTCTTTGCCACCCTTTATTCCATAGTCCATAAAAGCTTTACCCAAAACTTGAAAACTTCACAACACAAAACTCAACAGGAAATCTTATAAGCTCCGCAGACTTACCAAAGTCTACCAAGTAGCGACAATAAACCCATGGAGTGACACGGCTATTACCTTTAATGCCAGTGACGAACCTAAATTCCGGACAGCCCGAGCACCAGCCGCACTGGTCCTCGGTCTGACAGTGGACGGCTTCCGGCTTACAAAGGTACTCATGGACGGTGGCAGCGGATTGAACCTCATCTATGAGGAAACCCTGCGTAAAATGGAAATAGACTGGAGCCGCATTGAGCGAAGCAATACAACCTTTAGCGGAATAATCCCCAGCCGGGAAGCGTGCTGTTCAGGGAAAATCACACTGGATGTGGTGTTCGGCACGCCGGATAATTACAGATCCGAGGAGGTCACATTTCAAGTGGCCCCGTTCAGCAGCGGATATCACGCTCTGTTAGGGCGAGAAGCATTCACAATTTTTCAAGCTATACCCCATTACGAGTACATGAAGCTCAAAATGCCCGGACCCAACGGAATCATCACTCTTGCTAGTGATCCAGACACAGCGCTCCGTGCCGAAAATAAGACAGCCGCACTGGCCCTCGAGGCATTATCTGAAGCCCTGGCGGCCTAGGAACTAACTGTGTTGCGCTCCACGGTGGACAGGGATGATGTGATACTCGACAAAAGATCCAAGTCCACCTCCTTCAAGCCGGCAGACGAAATAGTCAAGTTCCAAGTCCATCCAACGGACACTACAAAAACGGCCTCCATCGGGGCACAACTAAGCCCTGATGTAGACGCCGCACTCAGAGAATTCCTACGAGAAAATTGGGACATTTTTGCCTGGCACCCTTCAGACATGCCAGGAATCCCACGCAGGCTGGCCGAGCACAGCCTGAACATCCTAAAAGGATTCAAGCCCGTTAAGCAGACTCTTCGGCGTTTCTCCGAACCTAAGAGACAAGCCATGGGAGAGGAGCTAGCCAAACTACTGGAAGCCGGATTCATCAGAGATATAAAACATCCGGACAGGCTAGCAAACCTAGTAATGGTACCAAAGAAGGACAAATCCTGGCGCCTATGCATCAATTTCAAATACCTAAATAAGGCCTGCCCGAAGGATCCATTCCCCCTCCCCCGCATTGATCAAATCATCGACGCCACTGCAGGACACGATTCAGTGTGTTTCCTCGATGCATACTCTGGCTACCACCAAATCAAGATGGCAGAGTCAGACCAAGCCGCAACAGCATTCATCACCCCATACGGCCCATTCTCCTTCAACACAATGCCCTTCTGGGCTCAAAAACGCCGGCGCAACATATCAGTGCATGATTCAGATATGTCTGGCCAACCAGATCGACAAAACGGTTGAAGCGTACGTGGATGACGTGGTCGTCAAAACCAAACACGTCGAAACTCTAATAGATGACTTGAGGCTCACGTTCGATAACCTCCGAACATATGACATTAGGCTTAACCTGGAAAAATGCGTCTTCGGCGTACCAGCCGGAAAGCTCCTGGGCTTCATCGTATCCAGTAGAGGAATTCAAGCAAACCCAGCCAAGATCCGAGCTATGTCACAATTGGATATTCCAAAAGATCTCAAGCAAATACAAAAATTGACTGGATGCGTGGCGGCTCTAAGCCGCTTCATCTCCCGCTTGGGGGAAAAGGCATTACCCCTTTACCGCCTCCTCCAGCGCACCGAACACTTCTAGTGGACGGATGCCGCCACGGCCGGACTCGAAGAAATAAAAGCCATACTGGCAACAAACCCTGTCCTGGCCGCGCCTAGCATCGGCGAACCAATGTTGTTATACATCGCGGCAACTCACCAAGTTATAAGCGCAGTCCTCGTCATTGAACGAGAAACGGATGGACACAAATTCCCTGTCCAGAAACTAGTGTACTACGTGTCCACTGTCCTCACTCCATGCAAGTCCCGGTACCCGCATTACTAAAAAATAGCATACGCAGTGTTCATGGCATCCCGGAAGCTACGACACTACTTTCAAGAGTGTTCGATAATAGTAGCCTCCGAAGTACCTCTTAACGATATCATAAACAACCGCGACGCAACGGGCCGGATTGCCAAATGGGCCATTGAGCTCCTCCCGTTCGACATAACATATAAGCCACGGCGAGCCATCAAGTCGCAAGCCTTGGCCGACTTTGTCGCTGAATGGACTGAAGCCGAACTCCCTAAAGAGTACGGCACATATTCCAACTGGACCATGCACTTCGACGGCTCCAAAATGCTGGTGGGTCTGGGGGCTGGCGTCGTCTTGACATCCCCAACAGGAGATATAGTTCAATATGTACTCCAGATAATGTATACGGACTCCAACAATGCAGCCGAATACGAGGCCCTGCTACATGGCCTCCGGATGGCAGTCTCCATTGGCATTCAACGCCTAGAGGTGCGGGGGGATTCGAACCTCGCGATATCCCAAATAAACGGGGACTTTGATGCCAAAGATCCGAAAATGGCAGCTTATCGCAACGCCGTCCTAAATATGTCAGCTCGGTTCGAAGGGCTGGAATTCCACCATATAGCCCGGGAAAATAATCAGGCAGCAGACGTCCTGGCATGCATCAGCGCAAAGCGCGATGCAGTCCCCCCCCCCAACATTTTCCTGGAAAGGCTATTCAAGCCATCCGTACAGTGGGAAGGGGAATCCGGAAATCACAATCCGAACCTGGCCGCATCACCTGACCCCGAACACCCTGACACAACTGAAGACTCCGTCAATGAAGTCACACCCTTAGCCCACGTAATAATGGCAGTAATTGCCCCGGGGATAGAGCCATTCTTAGCCTTCTTAACTAGGCAGGAACTTCCCGAGGACCAAAATGAGGCACGCTGCATAGTGCGGCGATCTAAAGCCTATAAAGTCCACGAAGGAGAGCTTTATAAGAAAAGCACCACCAGAGTCCTTCAAAGATGTATCTCCGAAGAGGAAGGGCGGAACCTTCTGGCTGAAATTCTCACCGGACTCGGCGGGCACCACGCCGCAGCCCGAGCCCTTGTGAGCAAGGCCTTCCGTACCGAATTTTATTGGCCGACGGCCCGTGCAAACGCTCAGGACTTAGTCCAGCGATGCGTCTGTTGCCAATTATTCGCTAATCAAAGCCACATGCTGCCTATCGCCCTACGAAGCATACCCATTACCTGGCCTTTTGCGGTCTGGGGGCTTGACATGGTTGGACCCCTTAAAGGAGGAACCCACAAGCAAAAATATCTACTGGTCATGGTGGACAAATTCACAAAATGGATAGAGGCCAAGCCTGTTAAGACGGCCGAATCCGGACCGGTGATAGACTTCATATCCGGGGTTGTACACCGTTACAACATCCCCCACCGCATCATCACTGACAACGGCACAAACTTTACGGCCGACGAAGTTAAACTCTGGTGCAAAAACATGGGCATTAAGCTCGACTACGCTTCAGTCTATCACCCACAAACTAACGCTCAAGTCGAGCCAGCCAACGGTCTCATCATGAGCGACATCAAACCCATACTAGTGCAATCCCTCAAGGAATCTAACACACACTGGGTAGAGGAGCTTGACTCCGTACTCTGGGGGCTGCGGACCACGCCGAATCGCACTACCGGATTCACACCATTTTTTATGGTATACGGCGCAGAGGCAGTCCTGCCTTGCGACATAATTCATGACTCACCTCGCGTGTGCATGTACGAAGAAAGAGAAGCCGAGCTCGATCGGCAAGACAGCTTGGACGCATTGGAGGAGGAGCGCGACGTGGCAATAGCCCGTTCCGCATTCTATCAACAGCAGGCTCAAAGATATCACAGCAGAGAAGTACAGGCCAAAACTTATAACGTTGGCAAACTAGTTCTACGCCTGCCGGACAAGAAAAAGGACAAACTAAAGCCCAAATGGGAGGGTCCCTTCATAATCGACCAAGTCCTGACTGGTGGAGCATACCATCTGCGAAACGCATCGGACAACCGACTCGAGCCGAACCCATGGAACGCAACACGCCTACAAAGATTCTACGCCTAGCGCTGGACTCTGTGTTCATCTCCTTCCTCTGTCCCTTTTTTTATTACTTATTTCAAATTAGCTGCCTGGTATTTCTCTCCTTCTCCCTCCCTTTTCTCCCAAGCCTTTGGGGGCTTGCCTGCGCGTTGTTCGCACATACTTGACGCGCCACCCGCGCTCATTATACCTGGGGGCTTCTTTATCAGAAGCTTATATAAACGGGCCTCATGCCCAAAACATGTGTGACACTTCCGCATGAACCTTTTATGCACCATTATATGCATCGATATGACTTAAGTTTTGGCCAAGCTGGGTTGCCTGGCTCCTGTGCTTACCCCTACGTTCCCGTTTGTTCGGCTAGGTGGTAAAGGGAGCACCTCTGCGATTGTTACTGCCGGGTCAGCCGGATGTGTACCTCAGACTGGGTGAAGCCGAAAGCTAGCGTTCTTAAGGGAATATTCGGTCGGTGAACTAAAAGATGATTTTTCATTTGTCTATTTATCTGCCCCCCAAATGCTTTTCTGCTTTCTTTTCGCAGTCCATACATGCACTTTAGGGCATGCCTCCCAGGGAAAGGAACCCCTAACTGAACTATTCTCCCTGGAAGATGTTTCTTACTAACCATGTAATATAACATAACTAGTTGGGCACTTGTCTGCTAAAGCACTTATGACCCCTACGCCTCGTCTCCATGCATGCCCCGGTTCTTACATAATCGAGAGGGTATTCGGACACACTCTGGACTATCGGGTCCAGAGGTTGAAGCGAAAAGGTCCGCAATGACAAACGATCTACAATCCGGCTAGAAGGCATTTTACATGTCATTTTAAATTACATAGTCAATTTGACTAGGTATATTCTTCTTCAATACCATCCAACAGGCTGTCTAATTTACAGTCCTGTTGGGAATACTTGGAAGCCAGCTCTACCTAGCCATACACTAAACTGACAGGGGTCTCCTTTCCGTCAGGCCCCACAGGGCCGACCTCGGCCATGTGGTTCGGGTCAGCCTTCGTGTACCGAGTCTTCACCATGGCCCAGGCCTCCCTGGCACCTTGACGGCAGGCCGATATCTTCCATAACCGGAAGCGCTTCCGCACTCCCTTCAGCTTCTCTGCAAGCTCTCCAAGGCCTTCGGGCATGGAGAGGGATGGCCACATAGCCTGGACGACGCCTTGCATCGCCTGCCGAACTCGTTCGTGCAGTTGCAATAGCTCGGGAAGAAGGTCCCCCGCTGAACCGGGCATTTCCTCCGTAGGACGACGTGTCAGCATATCTGCAGACATAGCTCTGTCATTCGACTTCCTCGCCGAACTCTTTTTTCAAAGAGTCGTTTAAGCACTTACTAAAAATGCCGCGTCGAAGTCGCCGATTATCCTTTACGGAATCAGACAGCTAAGCACGAACATCCTTTAGTTCCTCGCCTAGCTGGGTATTGGCGTCTTGAAGCTTGTTCTTCTCTTGCCTCACCCTCGTCAGCACGCTCTCGCCGGCCTTTAACTGGCGCAGGAGTTGTTGCTTGTCTGGATTCACTCCGGCCCCATCTGCACTGTTATTGTTAGAATTGCACACATGCCACACTTCACAACAGAATTATCTTTCGAAGCATATATTACCAGAGGGGGTCCCCTTGGCATTCTCTGAAGCGGCCAGTGCGGCCTCGAGTTGGGCCTTGCACTCTTCCAGCTCCTGGGATAGTTGCGTATTCTTTTTTGTAAGATCCTGCATAACATATGATCCTTAAATCAGTTATCTTAACTGTTTCAAGTCTCGGGGGCTACTGACATATATAACCATCAGATTTACTCACCCGTATGTCTTTCGCATACTGCTCTGTGGCTCTGGCTAGACCATTTTGAGCGGCACGGAGGTACGCATCTCCCGTATTAAAGGCGTCCAACGCCTCTTGGGAAAAACATGCGTCACGAAGAACAGTCCAGCGACGCCTGTGGTTCATTTCACTGTCCACCTCTGAATGGGTGGCAGATAGCCCGCCCGCGTCCTCTGTTGGAGGAACGTCCGGTGCGTGCCCCGTGTTCGCCTCCGCTTCCGAACTCGGCCTTGCAGCCTGGCCGGTGGATATAGTCTGGCGGGCGCTCTTCTTCCTGAGGAGAGCATGAGCGTTAGTATGACTTAAGGGCATAAACCCTAGGCATTAAAGTTGCGCGCCGTACCATTGCGCCGGAGTCTCGATCCGGTCCGCACTCCTTTTTAGCCCGCCTGGCTTCAATGGCCCTTGTTGGCTACCCACCGCGGGCTCGGCCCTCCGCCTCAAGGATTTCCCCTGCAAAACAAAACACTATTGGTTTACGACAATTAAAATAAAGCATGGATGGATCCTCTTGAAAGTACTGGGACTTCGGTCTCGGTTACCTTTGAGGCTGGAAGTAGTCCGGGATAGTCGGCCGTAATGGCCACTAAGGTATTGTCCTTATTCAATTGGTGAAACACCCCATCAATTAGCTCCACACATAAGTCTAGGTCCTCTTGGGAGTCCGGGTCGAGGGACCGTTCCGGGTCCTCGGGTTGTGGAGGAGGGCTGTTTATCTCCTTCACAGTCTGGCGCAGCTCCTGCGTTAAAATTGCTAGACTAAGTACTCAATTATGGGAATTTGAAAACAGGTAGGCAGGTGAAAATGTTTGCTCACCTAGCTTGGAGGATTGTACATGGAGAATTCGCCCCGTGGGTTGACACGGAGGAATTCCTCTTCTTCTCCCTTGTACAAAGCGGATAAGATCTTCGTTAGAGTGGCAGCAGAATCCTGCCCCTTGCGACTGCACCGGGTGGCGTCGTCCTCCCCGTTGAAATCCCACATGGGGTGGCCTCTGTACTGAAGTGGCTGCACCCCCCGCGTAATGCATGTGGCCATGACCTCAATCATGGTAAGTCCGGAATGAGCCAACAACCTTATCTGGCTCATCAGGTAAAGGATGTCCCTGTCAATTTCCCTCTAAGGGTTCCGTGGGCGCCAGCTCAGGCGTTTCTTCAACGGAGCGTTATTGAACTCAGGGAGGCCGATCCGTACAGGGTCCGGTAGGGGGACGTCGTCCATATAAAACCATTCCAAAGGCCAGTCCTCAGACGCCTTCTTTGGGGTTCTGGATAGATATCCGATCTCGGCGATGCACCATAGTTCGGCTCCGCCCACCTGAGAAATTGACCCCTCCTGAGAGTGGGGCACAAGGCAGAACAACCTCTTCCACAACGCGAAATGGGCCTCGATGCCCAGAAACAGCTCGCAGAGGGCCACGAAGCCCGCAATATGCAGTACGGAGGAAGGTGTGAGGTTGTGTAGCTGGAGGCCGTAAAACTCCAGTAGCCCTCGGAGGAACGGATGAATTGGAAATCTGAGTACTCTTATTAAATAAGGGACTAGGCATACCCGCTCTCCTTGAGAGGGATTGGGGACGCTCTCCGCCTACTCTCCGCCGCTATAGGTGGCAATCCCGGCTCGAACTGGGACCATATATGCTGGGGGGAAGAGCCCCTTGGATTGAAGCACTACTAGCTTGCTATGCGGGACGGAACACCGCTCCCAATCTCCGAGCCGAGGGCTGGAGAGGCGAGAGGAGGAGCTGCTTTGACCGGCCATGGTGGAATGGATCTCTGTCGAAAGCGCTCTGATGAATACTCGCGGAGGGAAGGTGGTGTGAATTTGATCTAGATCCCTGTCTCTTTTATGGGCGGATCATTTACGCGGACCGGGGGGGGGGGTAAATGAAAAAAAACTCCCTGGCTTTTCGCATTCGTTTGACACGTGGAAGATGGTCATTATTGGGCACATAAGCTGAGGAGAGCAGCACGCGCTAGAAGCCGGACACTATTCGACAGGTACATGGAATTTGGAGAAGAACCCGCCTTGCAATGCCGAAGACAAACTTGCGCGCCGGACTTATCGTCATTGAAGCCTTGTTCGGGGGCTACTGAGGGAGTCCCGGATTAGGGGGTGTCCGGATAGCCGGACTATGACCTTTGGCCGAACTCCCGGACTATGAAGATACAAGATTGAAGACTTCGTCCCGTGTCCGGATGGGACTTTCCTTGGCGTGGAAGGCAAGCTTGGCGATTCGATATGAAGATCTCCTCCCATTGTAACCGACTCTGTGTAACCCTAGCCCTCTCCGATGTCTATATAAACCGGAGAGTTTTAGTCCGTAGGACGAACAACAATCATACCATAGGCTAGCTTCTAGGGTTTAGCCTCTCTGATCTCGTGGTAGATCAACTCTTGTACTACCCATATCATCAATATTAATCAAGTAGGAGTAGGGTTTTACCTCCATCGAGAGGGCCCAAACCTGGGTAAAAACATCGTGTCCCTTGTCTCCTGTTACCATCCGCCTAGACGCATAGTTCGGGACCCCCTACCCGAGATCCGCCGGTTTTGACACCGACAGGAACCCAGGCCCATCACTACCTGGATGGAACCACCTGCCCCTTTGGCCCCCATCTCTAAAGCACTTGCGGGTACTCTACGAGCTGACCCGACTTATTCACCACCCGAATATTAAATATGTATGTATAGTATATACCCGTGATCACCTCCCGAGTGATCACGGCCCGATAGTATAGCATGGCAGACGGACGGGAATGTAGGGCCACAGATGATAAACTAGCAGTCTATACTAAGCATTTAGGCTTTCAGGTAAGGTATCAACAACTGTAGCAACAATGACATGCTATGCAACAGAATAGGATTAACCGAAACAGTAATGTGCTACACTACTCTAATGCAAGCAATAGAGGGAAGGAATAGGCGATATCTGGTGATCAGGGGGGGGGCTTGCCTGGTTGCTCTGGCAAGGAGGGGTCGTCAACACCATAGTCGACCGGGGCAGCATGGGCGGCGGTCTCGTAGTCTACCGAAGAGAAGAGGGGGAAGAAACAATAAATATACAAAAGCATGACGATGCATGACATGACAATAAGCGGTGCTAGGTGTGCCCTAACGCGGTAGTAGGTGATACCAGCGAAGGGGGGAAGCATCCGGGAAAGTATCCCCGGTGTTTCGCGTTTTCGGACAAATGAACCGTAGGTGGAATATTGCATGTTCGCTATGCTAGGGACGTGTGGGTGACAAACGGACGGCGCATTTGGATTCGTCTCGTCGTTCTGAGCAACTTTCATGTACAAAGTATTTTCATCTGAGTTACGCCGATAAGACCTAGTCCCCAAGAAGGCTTCAGCCATCGCTAGTATGCCAGGTCGCGATGCCGTGGTCAAGGCTAGGAGGTGAGTGGCCCAAGGTCCGGCAAGAGCTCATGAGACGCGATGCTCACGAGGTCCCCTTTGGCATGCAAGAAGCTGTATAGAAAATCGAAAAGGGGAGTCGAACTGCCCAAGTGGAATTGCGAGGCGGGGCACGGGGAGCAAAACTAGTGCTGTAGCAAGACGAGACTTATCCTTTTGCTGTCTGAGTCCATTGGGGAGGCGATGCTTGTTGTCGCGCCTATGACACCGTTGGGCGCAGCCTGCATTGGCCACTCTCCTGCCTCATTTGCCAAAATGCTCTATGTCCTCGGGTCCCGGCCCTCGAGCGAGCTCAGCCGCCGCTGGTATGCCAGGTCGCGATGCTGCGGTCAAGGCCAGGGGGTGAGGGCTGGAGAGCCAGTAGGAGCTCCCGAGATGCAATGCTCGGGAGGCCCCCCTTTAACGTGCAAGTGACTCGCGAGGCTAGACGGTGGTTTTACGGGCTGACCTTTGGCCCATTGCTGGGTGAACTTGCAGGTTGGGTGACAAAGGAGGCCAAGAGCCCTAGGGTGCTAGATGGAGACACCGAGGACCCTGCAAGGTGGCGTACGCGAGGCGGGCCACGGACCAGAGCTCGATCCCCGGGTTTATCAGGGTTGCAGGGACGAATCCGAGCACAAGCGCCGTGCCGATGTGAGTATCTTGTAGTGATGCAGGAATGTCGTTTGTTAGGACGCATGAAGGTCGTGGGGCGGTGGTCACGAGGTGACAATCATAGACAAATTCACAGAAATGATTAGATAGTCCTGGTGAATGCAAAACGATACATGCCGTAGGGACGGACCCACATGGCCTGGGGATGATGCAGCCCAAGGGGAACCCCCAAACTGAATGAACTAGGGAGATGTCACCTGGTACCGTTGCTGAAGAGTTGTTGAAGTAGCCAAAACGCGCGCTGCTGAAGCCGTTCCTCATGAGCCGCTCCGGTGCCGAGCCTCATGAGGCTCGGAGGAACCGGAAGGCTCCTAAAGGTGCTCCTCCATCTCCACCAGGATTGCCTGGTGTTCGGCCTTGCAGGCCGTCTGAGCATCCCTCATGCATCGCTGGAACGCCTCAGCCGCGCCCGCCAGGCAAAAAGGCATGCAGACGTAGTTGTAAGGCGGACCCTCGCATCGGCCGACACGAGACAACCACATGAGCTGCCGAGATGCGGCGATGTTGAGCCCGGGGATGTCGATGCAGATGCATAACTCCTTACCCTCGCCAGGGCAATGAGCTACGCCACGCGGCAGGCAACGATCGCCTTGCAGAACCCTTCCTTCCTGAATCTCCTTGATTGCCTTACTAATGAACTCCTGAGCGCCTGGTGCCCCACGCCTGCTGCCTTCTCCAGGGAAGCGTGCTCTAAAGAGCGCCTCCACATGGTGCCCGAGCGCCACTCTCGCGGCATTGGCTAGATCTGAGGCCCTCCAAAGGAGAGCCCCTAAGCCCAGCCTAAGAGGAGTGATGGGCGCGCCTTCCTATGCGATGGGTGAAGGTGCCGCTTCCGGAGACGTCAGACTCAGTGCTGCGTCCTCAAGTGATGCTCCCTCATGAGACCCCTGGCCTAGCTGCAGCTTCTTCGTCTTGGGGGCGACCTCAGGAGGGAGGGCGCCGTCTTCGACTTCTGGGTTCTCAACTGTTGCGGCCTGGAAGGCGCGCTCGAGGGAGCACACTGCATCCTTCTCTTGGCAGGCGACCGTGATGATGCCGCTGCTTCCTGGCATCTTGAGGACTTTGTAGCAGTGGTGTGTGGCCGCCATGAACTTGGCCAGTGCTGGGTACCCTAGGATGGCATTGTAGGGTAGGCAGATGTCGGTGATGTCGAAGTCGATGAGCTCAATGCAGTAGTTGTTGCGCTCGCCGAAGGTGACAGGGAGGCGAACTTGCCCAATCGGATGTGTCGATTCGTCGGTCACTCTGGAGAATGGCTTGGTGGGGTGCAGCTGGTAGTACGGCACCTGGAGTTTGAATGGAGAGGATGTTGAGCCCTCCTCCGCCATCGATGAGGGTCTTGGTGACGGTTACGTTGCTGATGACGAAGGAGCAGAGCATGGGGAGCGCGCCTGCGGTGGCCGCGCACTTGAGCCGGTCTGAGGAGTCGAAGGTGATGGCGCACTTGGACCACTTGAGAGGGCAAGTTTCTTCGGGCTTGGGGAGCGTTGCATTCACCTCGCACGCAAATTTCTTGAAGACACAATGGGAAGCCGGGGCTTGTGAGCCGCCCAAGATGCAGGCAATGGCCCGAGGCTCCTGGAAGCCCCAGCCCCCTCGTCCTGGTGGTGATCTTCGTTCCTTCTTGGTGCTGGAGGCAGAGGAGGCAAAGCTGCTTTGCCCTGAGGGCAGTCCTCATGAGGCTGCTCCCTCCAGTTACCCTCGCGAGGTTGGTCCTGCCAGTGGTCCTCACGAGGCTGGTCGCGCCACTCCTGACGGCGGTCACGTCCATCCCAGCATTCTCCACCCCGGCCACCTCCGCGACCGTAGCCTTGATCATTGCGCTCGAGGCGTCGACTGAGGCACCCGTCGCGCAGAGTCCTGAGTTCCTAGCAGTTGCTGGTGTTGTGGTTGTAGATGTTGTGGAAGGTGCAGAACGGCCGCTTGCCCTTGGATGACTCGGGGTGGTCGCAGCCGCGCTTGGTCTCTGGCTCGGCCGCAAGCACGGCTAGCCCCTTGCACTTCGTGTCCTTGGTCTTGGTCTTCTTTTCTTCTGGATCAGCATCAGGGAGCTCGAGGAGGGAGAGGCGTCCCTCCTTAGCCCTTGCACACTTGTTCAACATGTTGAACATCTGTAGAGCGGTGTAGAGATCCTCGTGGATGGCTAGCTCCTCCTTCATCTTGACATCACGGACGCCATCGGTGAACGCAGAGATGATGGCCTCGTCAGACACCTTGGGAATCTTGAGGTGAACGTTGTTGAAGCACTGGATATATGTAACGCCCCAGAGATAGTTTCCATATTTGTATCCAACTCTTGCCGTCTCCGGCGCTAAGTTATATTTATTTCTCGGGTTGGGTCTTTGTCTCCGTGTGTTGTTTTTTTCTTTTTCGTGCATCTCTTATCATGTCATCACGTGCATTGCAGTTGCATACATGTTCATCTCATGCATTCGAGCATTTTCCCCGTTGTCCGTTTTGCATTCCGGCGCTTCGTTCTCCTCCGGTGGTCATTTCTAGTCTTCTTTCGTGTGTGGGGTTTAAACATTTCCGGATTGGACCGAGTCTTGCCAAGCGGCCTTGGTTTACTACCGGTAGACCGCCTATCAAGTTTCGTGTCATTTGGACTTCGTTTGATACTCCAACGGTTAACCGAGGGACCGAAAAGGCCTCGTGTGTGTTGCAGCCCAACACCCCCCAAATTTGGCCCAAAACCCACCAAACTCTGCTCCATGTCCTAGAGCGTTCGATCACGATCGTGTGGGCGAAAACCGCACCTCATTTGGACTCTCCTAGCTCCCTCTATCCCTATATATACACCCCTCCGTTTTCGGATCTCTCCCTCTCCCCGAAACCCTAAAAAAAAAGATTTCCTTCCTCCGCCGCCGACGGACGTGTCCGGATCGGACCGGACACCGTCCGCCCCGCCAACGCCAGCCAACCGCGAGCCGCCAAGTGGCGCCTCGGGTCCCCAGTTCACCGCCGACGCCCGGGGCCCGCCAGGCCCACGAGGGGCCCTCCCCGGCCCGCAGTCTCCCCGCCGCCTCCTCCTACGTCCGCCGCCGCCACCTCCGGCGCCGGTGGCCGCCGCCGCCGCGGGCCGCCGCGCCCCCGACCGGAGTTCGTCGCCGCGTCGCCGCGGGCCGCCGCGCCCGACCCCGCTCCGCCCCGCTGCCATCTCCGGTGGTCGCGGCTCCGCCACCGCCGTCCCGGCCACCGGACGCCGCCCCGCCGGCCGTCGTCCCCGCCTTCGCCGGCGTCGCCTCGGGAGGCGCGCCCCGACCCGGCTGCTACAGTGCCCGAACCCTAGATCTGAGATCTAAACCGAGGGTTGACTTTTTCCCTCTCCCTCTAATTTTTATGCATTCTTTGACTGCTCGTATCTCCGCAACCGTAGCTCCGTTTTGGGCATATGATATATTGAAATCTTCGCCTCGAGATGTACATCATTTCATTCCATTGCATCATTTGCATTTGAGGTCATCTTGGTACCCAAAATGCTGTTAGAAGGAGGCTTCGTGAGTTAAATTGCAGATCCATTAGTTCATCATGCACTTTTGTCATTTTTGCTATATTTAATCCGTGCATGATATGCCTGTGCCCCTTTGGGATGTATTGTGAAGCATTTTGTCTTCTTTCCAGAGGTGCCACCCATGCATTTTTAGGATGTGTGTGTGTTCTTGTGCAAGCTTGCGAAGAGAGGTACCTGAGATTGCAGATTTCAGGGACTTAGTGATTTTCGCTAAGTCTGGGATATTTTAGTTCATGATGCTATATGTCCAGCTTGTTTCCTAGCGATCCGTGCCTCTTTTGAGGATGATCAGTAAGGGAGTTTTGATATTTAAGTTATGCTCTATCCATCCATGTCTTTGTTGGCATTTGTGGAGTGCTCTAGGTTGACTCAATCGAGCTCAACTTTTGCTTCGTTGTTAATCTGGGCAGATCGTCAACTTGTTTGCGATTTCGCCGATGCTACCGTTAGTGTTCCATGCATGCTATGCCTTCGTTCTTGCCATGTGTAACTAGCAATTTGTGCCTTCTTGCTGGTTATATGCTTTCCTTGCCATGACTTGCACCGTAGAGAGTGCATCGAGCTCGTTTACATGCCTTCGTGAGTTAAATTTCAGCAAGTCTCAGTTTTCACTAAGTCTGAAAACTGATTGTGTTCGAGCGATGTTCGTGAGCTCGGTAGAGTATTTTGTGAACCCTTTTGGCCCCAGGTCACTTTGGGTGTTTTATTAAGCTTGTTGAGTAGCTCCATGCCATGTTCTTACTTGTCATGTTCAGGTTTTCTATCATGTTGTTTTGCTGCTCCGAAGAGAGCTTCGTGATCTGAAATTTCAGACTAGTGTTAATTTCACTAAGTCTGAAATCTGTTTTGCATTTGCGTTTTAGCCATGCTTGTTTGAACCTCTTAATGGATGAATTTGCCTATGGCTCAGTGCTAGTGTTTTGTCAACCATCTTGTGTACATCACTTCCATGTATTTTGTTTTCATGTTTGGTGGCTGTAGCATGTTCATTTCGTTGCATTTAGATGCCTACTTGCTGTAAATCGCAGACCGGTGTCATATCTTAAAACGCTCGCCATTTCCAAACCGTAGCTCCGATTCCTATGATCTTTATATCGTTTTCAAGCGATTTCATCCCCTCTATCCAGTGGAACACTTGGTTTTCCAAGTTGATGCCAGGTTCATGCATTTCCTGTCATATCTTGCATTTTGCATCCCGCATCGCATCCCGCATAGCATATCGTCATTTCATCATATTGCTTGGTCTTGCCCGTGGTTGATTGTATCCTTGTTGCTTGTTTGTCTTGTTGGGTAGAGCCAGGAGACGAGTTCGCTACTGAGGAGCCCGTTGAGTTTGCGTGTGAGGATCCAGTCAACTCTGACAACTGTGCAGGCAAGATGATCATACCCTCGAAATCACTACTATCTTTGCTATGCTAGTTTGCTCGCTCTTTTGCTTTGCCAATGCTATGATGCCTACCTTTTGCTTGTCAGCCTCCCAATTGCCATGTTGAACCTCTTACCCACCTTTGTCCTAGCAAACCGTTGATTGGCTATGTTACCGCTTTGCTCAGCCCTTCTTATAGCGTTGTTAGTTGCAGGTGAAGATTGAAGCCGTTCCTTGTTGGAACATTTATATTCTTGTTGGGATATCATTATATTGCTATGTTATCTTAATGCATCTATATACTTGGCAAAGGGTGGAAGGCTCGGCCTCTCGCCTAGTGTTTTGTTCCACTCTTGCCGCCCTAGTTTCCGTCATACCGGTGTTATGTTCCCGGATTGTGCGTCCCTTACGCGGTTGGGCTATAGTGGGAACCCCTTGATAGTTCGCCTTGATTAAAGCTTTTCCAGCAATGCCCAACATTGGTTTTACCATTTGCCACCTAGCCCCTTTTCCCTTGGGTTTCCGGAGCCCGAGGGTCATCTTATTTTAGCCCCCCACGGGCCAGTGCTCCTCTGAGTGTTGGTCCGAACTAGAGCCCTGTGCAGCGCCACCTCGGGGAAACTCAAGGTTTGGTTTTAGTTGTACGGATTGCTCATCTGAGTGTGCCCTGAGAAAGAGATATGTGCAGCTCCTATCGGGATTTGTCGGCACATTCGGGCGGTGTTGCTGGACTTGTTTTAACCTGTCGAATCATCTTGTTGTATCGAGATACCGAGTCTGATCGGTGTGTCTTGGGTGGAGGTCTATTCCTTCGTTGACCGTGAGAGCTTGTTATGGGCTAAGTTGGGACCCCCCTGCAGGGATTGATCTTTCGAAAGCCGTGCCCACGGTTATGGGCGGATGGGAATTTGATAATGTCCGGTTGTAGATGACTTGAACTAAACTTAATTAAAATGAATCAACCGTGTGTGTTACCGTGAGGGCCCCTTCTCGGCGGAGTCCGGGAAGTGGACACGGTGTTGGAGTTATGCTAGCGCAGGATGTTCCTTTAGCTTCTCGCTCGTGCTTCGCCTTCTCTTCTCGCTCTCTTTTGCGTATAAGTTAGCCACCACATATGCTAGTCGCTTGCTGCAGCTCCACATATATTGGCCTTATCCATTCCTATGAGCTTAAATAGTTTTGATCGCGTGGGTGTGAGATTGCTGAGTCCCTGTGGCTCACAGATACTACAACTCCAGATGCAGGTCCAGGTGTTTCCGCTCCAGTTGACGATTACGAGCTCAGGTGGGAGTTCGACGAGGACTCTCAGCGATACTACGTGTCCTTTCCAGATGATCAGTAGTGGTGCCTAGTTGGGGTTATCGATTCAGGACCTTGTCGCATGTTGGGGGTCTTTTCTATTTTGGCACCGTAGTCGGGCCATGAGTGCTTGTTTGATGGATGTTATTTATGTACTCTGATGTGACGTGGCGAGTGTAAGCCAACTATGTTATCTCCCCCTTTTATTATATATTACATGGGATGTTGTAATGATTGCCTGACTTGCGACATTGCTTTCAATGCGGTTATGCCTCTAAGTCGTGCCTCGACACGTGGGAGTTATAGCCGCATCGAGGGCGTTACAAGTTGGTAATCAGAGCCTTCCCCGACCTTAGGAGCCCCATTGCTTGATTGTTTTTAGCAGCCGAGTTGTGTCTAGAAAAATGTTTTGAGTCCTTAGGAATTATATATCGGAGAGCTTAGGAATTCTTTTACTTCCCAGTCTCCTCATCGCTCTGGTAAGGCATCCTGGCGTAGAGTTTTGACTCTTCTCTTCTCAAATTTCACAATTTTTTTTTAGGATCACGCGAGTATCTTGGTTTTGTTCCGATGGTTTTGTGACGAGAACATTGTTCTTGGTGCCTCCTGTCTTTAGGGGTTGTGGCAGTGTCCCGGGGAGTTGAGCTCCGAGGTGTTGTCGTCACAATTTCATCGTTGCAATTCTGGTATACTTGAGATATGTTCGCCGACATCGAAAATCTCTTTTATGCAGTTCGTTGGTGAGATAACCTCGACGCCACCCAGTACTGGGGCGGGAGTTCGGGAGTATCGCCATAACTTGTATAACGGATGCTTTTCGAAGGTTGAGGTAGATGGTTTCCGAAGTTTTTCCTGGTTATGTGTTGAAGGATGGATACAGCTGGATGTAGGATTTGCTAGTTTGGGTGAGATATTGTGCTTCCCCTGTATCCCCAACACCTGATTGCATAACCGGAAAGGTTCGGGAGTTTCATAGGTGGGAATTCTAGTAGCTCTAGTTCTTCTTCCACGGATATTGGTTTGAGATTGGGATTTCTTACCGATTATTCGTTCTTGATCCGTACCTTGTTGATTTATTTCTCTACCTTAATTCTTCGTGGCTTCGCAATTTATGGATATGTGATCATTTGAAGAGGAATGCATTCGTTCATTTTGTTCGGATGGGAAGACTATATGTTGCAATTTTCATTCCGTTGGATTCAGCTTCTATATTGTTGTCTATCAATGTGCTAATGGTGGTCAACCTCTTCAGGATGGCTCCTCCAACGCGCACGACTCCGAATCCTAATCCGCCTCCACCTCCGCCTCCTCCGGAAGCATGGCAAGCTGTGATGGCCGCTACTAATGCAAACACACAGTTGATCATGCAGATCCTTCAAGAGCGCAATCAAGGCAGTCAAGGGAATCAAGGCCATAATCAGCACCACTTTGCTACTCTGAACCAGTTCCTTGCTAATGGCCCAAAGACGTTCAGCGGTTGTGTTGAGGCTACCGACGCTGACGATTGGCTAGTGGATCTGGGCAAGCATTTTGAATGCAGCAACGTCAGGCCTGAAGATTTCGTCAAGTTCGCTTCTTTCCAGCTCAAAGATCAGGCTGCAGAGTGGTTCCAGCAGTACAAGGATTCCAGAGGTGGACGTGTTATCACTTGGGATGATTTCCGTCAAGATTTCCGCGCTCACCACATCCCTCAAAGTGTGGTTGAGAGTAAGCGTCAGGAATTCCGCAATCTGAAGCAAGGCTCTTTGTCTGTCTATGACTACAACAAGTTGTTCCAGAAGCTCGCCCGTTTTGCCAAGCAGGATGTTCCTGATGAGAAGAGCATGATCTATCAGTTCAGGGGTGGTCTTCGTGAGGAAATTCAGCTCGCTCTTGTCCTCTTTGAGCCGTTGAGATACGATGAGTTCTACAACATGGCACTGAAGCAAGAGGCTGCTCAGATGAGATGTGATGCTTCCAGGAAGCGTGCCAGAGATGTTACTCCGTCTTCCTCTACTCAAGTGGTCAAGCAGCAGAAGTATTGGCTTCCTCCTCCTCCGTTCCGTCAGCCGTATCAGCAGAAGAGCAAAGGTGGCAGTGGTTTCTCCCACCCACCCAACCCAGGTTTTCAGAACAAGGCTTCGTCTCAAGCTCCAAGATCGAGTGCTCCGTATCACCGTCCGCTTTCAGAGGTCACGTGCAACAAGTGCCAACAGAAGGGTCACTATGCCAACAAGTGTACCAACCAGAGGCGTCTTCCTCCTCCTCCTCCTGTCAGATCGGCAAGTACAGCGGTGGTCAAGCACAATCCCAAGCACGCCAAGGTCAATATGGTGAATGCAGCTCAGGCAGAGGATTCTTCAGATGTGATCATGGGTAACCTTCCTGTTAATGATATTCCTGCAAAAGTTCTTTTTGACACTGGTGCATCGCATTGTTTCATCTCGAGACCTTTTGCTTCCAAGCATGATTTTGTTACTCAATTGTTGCCGAGACCGTTGTCTATTGACTCTCCGGCCAGCCTCTTGACATCTCGAGTGTGTGTTCCGGATGTTACAATCACTTTGGGCGACTGCAAGTTTCTCTCTTCTCCGGTGGTTCTTGGCAACTCCGATATCGATCTTATTCTCGGGGTGGACTGGCTCTCTAAGCATAAAGCTCAGCTTGATTGTGCAGCCAGGCAGATTCAACTGACGCATTCTTCTGAGGAGGTCATTGTCTTTGCCGCTCGAGATAATTCCATCCGGTTGTTTTCTCTCAATGAGAAGGGTGAATTGGATGCTATCTCTCAAATTCCTGTCGTTTGCGAATATCAAGACGTCTTTCCAGAAGAACTTCCAGGGATGCCTCCGCACCGGCCGGTTGAATTCGTTATTGAACTTGAGCCTGGCACGGAACCTGTGTGCAAACGTCCCTACAAGCTCGGCCCCGAAGAGTTGAAGGAGTTGAAGAAACAACTCGATGAGCAAGAAAGATTGGGTCTCATTCGGCCTAGTACTTCTCCGTGGGGTTGTGGTGTTCTTTTTGTGAAGAAGAAGGATGGATCGAGTCGACTTTGTGTTGATTACCGTCCAGTAAACAAGAAGACCATCAAGAACAAATACCCACTTCCCAACATCAATGAGCTGTTCGAACAACTCAAGGGTGCTCAAGTATTCTCCAAGCTTGATCTCCGTATGGGTTATCATCAGATTCGTATTCGTGAGCAAGATATTCCCAAGACGGCGTTCAGAACAAGCTTTGGTTCATATGAATACACCGTCATGTCTTTTGGTCTCGCCAACGCTCCTCCGACGTTCTCTCGCATGATGAACTTCATCTTCAACCCCTACACCAATGAATTCGTTTTGGTCTATCTCGACGACATTCTGGTTTTCTCGAAGAACAAGGGAGATCATGCCAAGCACTTGCGTTTGGTTCTTGACAAGCTCAGGGAACATCAGTTCTACGCCAAGTTCTCCAAGTGTGAATTTTGGCTCGATGAGGTTCTTTATATTGGTCATATCATCTCTGCCAAGGGCATTTCCGTGAATCCTGAGAAGGTGTCCGCAATTGTGAATTGGGAACCTCCTCAGAACGTGAAGCAACTCCGCAGTTTTCTCGGTCTCGCAAGCTATTGCAGAAGATTCGTTGAAAACTTTTCTAAGATCGCCAAGCCTCTCTCAAATCTTCTTCAGAAGCACGTCAAGTACGTTTGGTCTCCGGAGTGTGATATTGCTTTCAACACTTTGAAAGAGAAATTGATCACTGCTCCAGTTCTGACTCCACCTGATGAAACCAAGCCGTACGAGGTCTTTTGTGATGCCTCTCTCCAAGGTCTCGGTGCTGTACTGATGCAAGAGAAGAAAGTTGTTGCTTATACCTGTCGCCAGTTGAAACCTAATGAGAAGAACTACCCCACTCATGATCTCGAGTTGGCGGCAGTTGTGCACGCTTTGTTGACTTGGAGACATCTTCTATTGGGAAGGAAAGTGGATATTTTCACTGATCACAAGAGTCTCAAGTACATCTTCACTCAGCCTAATCTCAACCTCAGGCAGACTCGATGGGTCGAAATGATTCAAGAGTACAATCCGAGTATCGAGTATACTCCAGGCAAGGCTAATGTAATTGCTGACGCTTTGAGCAGAAAAGCATATTGCAACAGTCTGATTCTCAAGCCTTATCAACCCGAGCTTTGTGAAGCTTTCCGCAAACTTAATCTGCAAGTTGTTCCTCAAGGTTTCCTCGCCAACCTTCAAGTCTCTCCTACCATAGAAGACCAGATTCGCCAAGCCCAACTTCTTGATGCTATGGTGAAGAAGGTGAAGATTGGTATTGCAAAGAGTCAGTCCAAGTACAAGTGCTACCGACTTGATGACAAGGACACTCTCTTCTTCGAGGATCGAATTGTTGTGCCCAAAGGTGAACTTCGTAAGGTGATCATGAACGAGGCTCACAACTCTCTCCTCTCCATCCACCCTGGTAGTACGAAGATGTATCAGGACCTCAAGCAAGCTTATTGGTGGACTCGAATGAAGCGCGAGATCGCTCAATTCGTGAACGAATGTGATGTCTGCAGAAGAGTGAAGGCAGAACACCAAAGGCCAGCTGGTCTCCTCCAACCTCTTGCCATTCCAGAATGGAAGTTTGACCACATTGAAATGGACTTCGTGACTGGGTTTCCAAAGTCCAAGCGTGGCAATGATGCTATATTTGTCGTCATCGACAAGCTCACCAAAGTGGCTCATTTTCTGCCTATCAAAGAGTCGATCACTGCAGCTCAATTGGCGGAACTCTATACCTCTCGCATTGTCTCTCTGCACGGTATTCCTCAAGTGATATCTTCAGACCGTGGCAGCATTTTTACCTCCAAGTTTTGGGATTCTTTTCAGAAAACCATGGGCACCAACATCCGCTTCAGCACAGCTTTCCATCCTCAAACAAGCGGTCAAGTCGAGCGTGTCAACCAAATTCTTGAAGATATGCTCAGGGCTTGTGTGATCTCCTTCGGCATGAAGTGGGAGGATTGTCTTCCTTATGCTGAATTCTCATACAACAACAGCTTTCAAGCAAGTTCGGGCAAGGCCCCCTTCGAAATTCTATATGGCAGGAAGTGCCGTACCCCTCTCAACTGGTCTGAAACCGGTGAACGTCAGCTGCTGGGTAATGACTTAATCACAGAAGCAGAAGAAATGTGCAAAGTCATTCGTGATAACCTCAAAGCAGCCCAGTCCCGCCAGAAGAGCTACTATGATAGTAAGCATCGTGATCTGGCTTTCGAGATTGGAGATCATGTTTACCTCCGCGTCTCTCCCATGAAAGGTACTCGTCGCTTCGGTATCAAAGGGAAGCTTGCCCCTAGATACGTGGGACCTTTCAAGATTGTCAGCAAGAGAGGCGACCTCGCCTATCAACTCGAGCTTCCTTCAAACTTTGCAAATGTTCATGATGTGTTCCATGTCTCTCAGCTTCGAAAGTGCTTCAAGACTCCTGACCGCACCGTCAACTTCGAGGACATTGAGCTCCAAGGAGATCTCTCCTATCGTGAGCACCCAGTTGCTATTCTCGAAGAGACTGAACGCAAGACTCGCAACAAGTCAATCAAATTTCTCAAAGTCAAGTGGTCACACCATTCCGACCGTGAAGCTACCTGGGAACGCGAGGATCACCTCCGTTCTGAGTACCCGGAGTTCTTTCAGTCCTAGATCTCGGGACGAGATCTTTTCGTAGTGGTGGAGTGTTGTAACGCCCCAGAGATACTTTCAATATTTGTATCCAACTCTTGCCGTCTCCGGCGCTAAGTTATATTTATTTCTCGGGTTGGGTCTTTGTCTCCGTGTGTTGTTTTTTTCTTTTTCGTGCATCTCTTATCATGTCATCACGTGCATTGCAGTTGCATACATGTTCATCTCATGCATTCGAGCATTTTCCCCGTTGTCCGTTTTGCATTCCGGCGCTTCGTTCTCCTCCGGTGGTCATTTCTAGTCTTCTTTCGTGTGTGGGGTTTAAACATTTCCGGATTGGACCGAGTCTTGCCAAGCGGCCTTGGTTTACTACCGGTAGACCGCCTGTCAAGTTTCGTGTCATTTGGACTTCGTTTGATACTCCAACGGTTAACCGAGGGACCGAAAAGGCCTCGTGTGTGTTGCAGCCCAACACCCCCCAAATTTGGCCCAAAACCCACCAAACTCTGCTCCATGTCCTAGAGCGTTCGATCACGATCGTGTGGGCGAAAACCGCACCTCATTTGGACTCTCCTAGCTCCCTCTATGCCTATATATACACCCCTCCGTTTTCGGATCTCTCCCTCTCCCCGAAACCCTAAAAAAAAGATTTCCTTCCTCCGCCGCCGACGGACGTGTCCGGATCGGACCGGACACCGTCCGCCCCGCCGCCGCCAGCCAACCGCGAGCCGCCAAGTGGCGCCTCGGGTCCCCAGTTCACCGCCGACGCCCGGGGCCCGCCAGGCCCACGAGGGGCCCTCCCCGGCCCGCAGTCTCCCCGCCGCCTCCTCCTACGTCCGCC
>NC_041381.1:389195849-389313057 GCF_002162155.2 Triticum dicoccoides
ATGTACATCATTTCATTCCATTGCATCATTTGCATTTGAGGTCATCTTGGTACCCAAAATGCTGTTAGAAGGAGGCTTCGTGAGTTAAATTGCAGATCCATTAGTTCATCATGCACTTTTGTCATTTTTGCTATATTTAATCCGTGCATGATATGCCTGTGCCCCTTTGGGATGTATTGTGAAGCATTTTGTCTTCTTTCCAGAGGTGCCACCCATGCATTTTTAGGATGTGTGTGTGTTCTTGTGCAAGCTTGCGAAGAGAGGTACCTGAGATTGCAGATTTCAGGGACTTAGTGATTTTCGCTAAGTCTGGGATATTTTAGTTCATGATGCTATATGTCCAGCTTGTTTCCTAGCGATCCGTGCCTCTTTTGAGGATGATCAGTAAGGGAGTTTTGATATTTAAGTTATGCTCTATCCATCCATGTCTTTGTTGGCATTTGTGGAGTGCTCTAGGTTGACTCAATCGAGCTCAACTTTTGCTTCGTTGTTAATCTGGGCAGATCGTCAACTTGTTTGCGATTTCGCCGATGCTACCGTTAGTGTTCCATGCATGCTATGCCTTCGTTCTTGCCATGTGTAACTAGCACTTTGTGCCTTCTTGCTGGTTATATGCTTTCCTTGCCATGAATTGCACCGTAGAGAGTGCATCGAGCTCGTTTACATGCCTTCGTGAGTTAAATTTCAGCAAGTCTCAGTTTTCACTAAGTCTGAAAACTGATTGTGTTCGAGCGATGTTCTTGAGCTCGGTAGAGTATTTTGTGAACCCTTTTGGCCCCAGGTCACTTTGGGTGTTTTATTAAGCTTGTTGAGTAGCTCCATGCCATGTTCTTACTTGTCATGTTCAGGTTTTCTATCATGTTGTTTTGCTGCTCCGAAGAGAGCTTCGTGATCTGAAATTTCAGACTAGTGTTAATTTCACTAAGTCTGAAATCTGTTTTGCATTTGCGTTTTAGCCATGCTTGTTTGAACCTCTTAATGGATGAATTTGCCTATGGCTCAGTGCTAGTGTTTTGTCAACCATCTTGTGTACATCACTTCCATGTATTTTGTTTTCATGTTTGGTGGCTGTAGCATGTTCATTTCGTTGCATTTAGATGCCTACTTGCTGTAAATCGCAGACCGGTGTCATATCTTAAAACGCTCGCCATTTCCAAACCGTAGCTCCGATTCCTATGATCTTTATATCGTTTTAAAGCGATTTCATCCCCTCTATCCAGTGGAACACTTGGTTTTCCAAGTTGATGCCAGGTTCATGCATTTCCTGTCATATCTTGCATTTTGCATCCCGCATCGCATCCCGCATAGCATATCGTCATTTCATCATATTGCTTGGTCTTGCCCGTGGTTGATTGTATCCTTGTTGCTTGTTTGTCTTGTTGGGTAGAGCCAGGAGACGAGTTCGCTACTGAGGAGCCCGTTGAGTTTGCGTGTGAGGATCCAGTCAACTCTGACAACTGTGCAGGCAAGATGATCATACCCTCGAAATCACTACTATCTTTGCTATGCTAGTTTGCTCGCTCTTTTGCTTTGCCAATGCTACGATGCCTACCTTTTGCTTGTCAGCCTCCCAATTGCCATGTTGAACCTCTAACCCACCTTTGTCCTAGCAAACCGTTGATTGGCTATGTTACCGCTTTGCTCAGCCCTTCTTATAGCGTTGTTAGTTGCAGGTGAAGATTGAAGCCGTTCCTTGTTGGAACATTTATATTCTTGTTGGGATATCATTATATTGCTATGTTATCTTAATGCATCTATATACTTGGCAAAGGGTGGAAGGCTCGGCCTCTCGCCTAGTGTTTTGTTCCACTCTTGCCGCCCTAGTTTCCGTCATACCGGTGTTATGTTCCCGGATTGTGCGTCCCTTACGCGGTTGGGCTATAGTGGGAACCCCTTGATAGTTCGCCTTGATTAAAGCTTTTCCAGCAATGCCCAACATTGGTTTTACCATTTGCCACCTAGCCCCTTTTCCCTTGGGTTTCCGGAGCCCGAGGGTCATCTTATTTTAGCCCCCCACGGGCCAGTGCTCCTCTGAGTGTTGGTCCGAACTAGAGCCCTGTGCAGCGCCACCTCGGGGAAACTCAAGGTTTGGTTTTAGTTGTACGGATTGCTCATCTGAGTGTGCCCTGAGAAAGAGATATGTGCAGCTCCTATCGGGATTTGTCGGCACATTCGGGCGGTGTTGCTGGACTTGTTTTAACCTGTCGAATCATCTTGTTGTATCGAGATACCGAGTCTGATCGGTGTGTCTTGGGTGGAGGTCTATTCCTTCGTTGACCGTGAGAGCTTGTTATGGGCTAAGTTGGGACCCCCCTGCAGGGATTGATCTTTCGAAAGCCGTGCCCACGGTTATGGGCGGATGGGAATTTGATAATGTCCGGTTGTAGATGACTTGAACTAAACTTAATTAAAATGAATCAACCGTGTGTGTTACCGTGAGGGCCCCTTCTCGGCGGAGTCCGGGAAGTGGACACGGTGTTGGAGTTATGCTAGCGCAGGATGTTCCTTTAGCTTCTCGCTCGTGCTTCGCCTTCTCTTCTCGCTCTCTTTTGCGTATAAGTTAGCCACCACATATGCTAGTCGCTTGCTGCAGCTCCACATATATTGGCCTTATCCATTCCTATGAGCTTAAATAGTTTTGATCGCGTGGGTGTGAGATTGCTGAGTCCCTGTGGCTCACAGATACTACAACTCCAGATGCAGGTCGAGGTGTTTCCGCTCCAGTTGACGATTACGAGCTCAGGTGGGAGTTTGACGAGGACTCTCAGCGATACTACGTGTCCTTTCCAGATGATCAGTAGTGGTGCCTAGTTGGGGTTATCGATTCAGGACCTTGTCGCATGTTGGGGGTCTTTTCTATTTTGGCACCGTAGTCGGGCCATGAGTGCTTGTTTGATGGATGTTATTTATGTACTCTGATGTGACGTGGCGAGTGTAAGCCAACTATGTTATCTCCCCCTTTTATTATATATTACATGGGATGTTGTAATGATTGCCTGACTTGCGACATTGCTTTCAATGCGGTTATGCCTCTAAGTCGTGCCTCGACACGTGGGAGTTATAGCCGCATCGAGGGCGTTACAATATACTTATGCAGGGTCTCTCCAGGCTGCTGCTTGACGCGGCGCAGGTCGCCCGCGGCCGGTGGACGGTCGCGAGTGCCCTGGAAGTTGGCGATGAAGTGGCTGCACATCTCCTCCCAGGAAGAAACCGACCCCTTGGTCAGGTTTAGGAGCCAAGAACGTGCACCATCCTTGAGGGCCATCGGGAACCAGTTTGCCATGATCTTCTCATCGCCGTCGGCCGCCTTGATTCTCAGCTCGTTGAGCTATAGTAACTCGGCGGGGTCTGCGGTTCCGTCGTAGCATGGAGTGATACGTCTCCAATGTATCTACTTTTCCAAACACTTTTGCCCTTGTTTTGGACTCTAACTTGCATGATTTGAATGAAACTAACCCGGACTGACGCTGTTTTTAGCAAAACTGCCATGGTGTTGTTTATTGTGCAGAAAACAAAAGTTCTCAGAATGACCTGAAAATCCACGGAGATAACTTTTGGAAAATAAAAAAATACTGGCGAAAGAATCAAGGCCAGGCGGCCCACACCCTGTCCACGAGGGTGGGGGCGCGCCCCCTCCCCCTGGGCGCGCCCCCCTGTCTCGTGGCCCCCCATAGCTCCACCGACCTCAACTCCAACTCTATATATTCCGTTTCACGAAGAAAAAAAATCAAAGAGAAAGTTTCATCATGTTTAACGATACAGAGCCATCGCCAAGCCCTAATCTCTCTCGGGAGGGCTGATCTGGAGTCCGTTTGGGGCTCCGGAGAGGGGGATTCATCGCTGTCGTCATCATCAACCATCCTCCATCACCAATTTCATGATGCTCACCGCCGTGCGTGAGTAATTCCATTGTAGGCTTGTTGGACGGTGATGAGTTGGATGAGATCTACCATGTAATCAAGTTAGTTTTGTTAGGGTTTGATCCCTAGTATCCACTATGTTCTGAGATTGATGTTGCTATGACTTTGCTATGCTTAATGCTTGTCACTAGGGCCCGAGTGCCATGATTTCAGATCTGAACCAATTATGTTTTCATGAATATATGTTAGTTCTTGATCCTGTCTTGCAAGTCTATAGTCACCTATTATGTGTTATGATCTGACAACCCCGAAGTTACAATAATCGGGATACTTCTCGGTGATGACCGAAGTTTGAGGAGTTCATGTATTCACTAAGTGTTAACGCTTTGGTCCGGTACTCTATTAAAAGGAGGCCTTAATATCCCTTAGTTTCCATTAGGACCCCGCTGCCACGGGAGGGTAGGACAAAAGATGTCATGCAAGTTCTTTTCCATAAACATGTATGACTATTTACGAAATACATGCCTACATTACATTGATGAACTGGAGCTAGTTCTGTGTCACCCTATGTTACAACTATTACATGAGGAATCACATCCGACATAATTATCCATCACTGATCCAATGCCTACGAGCTTTTCACATATTGTTCTTTTCTTATTTACTTTTCCGCTGCTACTGTTACAATTACTACAAAACTGTTATCATTACTTTTGCCACTGTTACCATTATTATCATACTACTTTGCTACTAAATACTTTGCTGCAGATACTAAGTTATCCAGGTGTGGTTGAATTGACAACTCAACTGCTAATACTTGAGAATATTCTTTGGCTCCCCTTGTGTCGAATCAATAAATTTGGTTTGAATACTCTACCCTCAAAAACTGTTGCGATCCCCTATACTTGTGGGTTATCAAAACTATTTTCTGGCGCTGTTGCCGGGGAGCATAGCTCTATTCTTTGAGTCACTTGGGATTTATATCTACTGATCACTATGAAGAACTTGAAAGACGAAAGAACTAAGATTTTTCCCTCAACTACGAGGGGAGGTAAGGAACTGCCATCTAGCTCTGCACTAGATTCTCCTTCTGTTTTGAGTAAGCTTGCGACACCTAAACCTGCTACTGCTATTAATTCTGATATGTCGCATGTTATTGATGATGCCACTTCTGCTATGCATGATACTTATGATGAAACTACTTCTATGCTTGATTCTACTTTGCCATTAGGTGAATTTCTTGATGAACAACTTGCTAGGGTTAGAGAGAATGAAATTATTGAAGATGAAATTATTGATGATAGTGATGATGAAGGTTCTCCCCCTAAGTATGAGTTGCCTGTTGTTCCTGAGGGTTATGTTATGGATGAAGAAGCTGCTAGAGCTATTCTTGCTTGCAATGATAGCTATGATCTTAAGAAGTTATTAGCTAAATGGAAGCAACAATCTTTGAATTTCAGAATGAAATATGACCCTGTGTTTGCTACTTCACCTATCTTTGTTACTGATAAGGATTATGAATTCTCTGTTGATCCCGAGATAATTACTTTGGTTGAATCTGATCCTTTTTATGGCTATGAATCTGAAACTGTTGTGGCACATCTTACTAAATTGAATGATATAGCCACCCTGTTTACTAATGATGAGAAGTGTCGCTATTATTATATCCTTAAGATATTTTTGTTCTCATTAAAGGGTGATGCTAAAACTTGCTTTAATTCTCTTGATCCTGGTTGTGTGCGTAGTCCCGAGGATATGATTTATTACTTCTCTGCAAAATATTTCCCTGCTCATAAGAAATAAGCTGCCTTAGAGGAAATATATAACTTTGTGCAAATCGAAGAAGAGAGTCTCCCATAAGCTTGGGGGAGGCTTCTCCGATTACTTAATGCTTTGCCTGATTATCCTCTTAAGAAAAATGAAATACTTGATATCTTTTATAATGGACTAACCGATGCTTCCAAGGACCACTTGGATAGTTGTGCTGGTTGTGTTTTCAGGGAAAGAACAGTCGACCAAGCTGAATTGTTATTGAATAATATGTTGACTAATGAAAATAATTGGACTCTTCCTGAGCCAATTCCTGAGCCAATTGAGCCAACTCCTAAACCAACTCCGAAGAAGAGGGGTGTTCTATTTCTCAGTCCTGAAGATAC
The DNA here is from genome assembly GCF_002162155.2 of Triticum dicoccoides. Taxonomy (NCBI): domain Eukaryota; kingdom Viridiplantae; phylum Streptophyta; class Magnoliopsida; order Poales; family Poaceae; genus Triticum; species Triticum dicoccoides. The sequence goes on from NC_041381.1 coordinate 389,201,866, forward strand.
GCAAGAGGCAAATAAATCAATGAAAGAAAAAGGTATTAAAGCTGAAGATGTTAAGAATTTACCTCCAATTGAAGAAATACATGGTCTTAATATACCGCCTGTCGAAGAAACACATTGTCTTGATAACCCGACATAGGTAGTAAAGGTAAATTTCTCTCTATAGATATGATAAAGTTGAAATCCCGTCTACTAAGTTTCCTAGCCAATGTTTAGATGAATTTGATGGCTTTATGGCTAGGCAAGAAAGTTTTAATGCTTATGTTGGTAGAGAATTAAAAAGTAATGCTTTCATGATTGAACGCTTGAGTGATTATATGGCTAGAGTTAAAGGCGAACTTAAACTCATTAGCAAATATGCTTCTATGGTTACCACTCAAGCTGAACAAGTACTTAAAGCTCAAAATGATTTGCTCAATGAATTAAATAATAAACATGATTTTGTTGTTAGAGTGGCTACTAGAACTGGTAGAATGACTCAGGAACCTTTGTATCCTGAAGGCCACCCTAAGAGAATCGAGCAAGATTCTCAGAGAAATAATTTAGATGCACCTAGTCCTTCTAAAAAGAAGAAAAAGAAAAACGGTAGGACTTTGCATGCTTCTAGTGAACCTGTTGTAGACACACCTGAGAATCCCAATGATATTTCTATTTCCGATGCTGAAACACAATCAGGTGATGAACATGAACCCAATGATAATATTAATGATAATGTTCATGTTGATGCTCAACCTAGCAATAATAATGATGTAGAGATTGAACCTCCTATTGATCTTGATAACCCACAATCAAAGAATCAACATTATGATAAGAGAGACTTTGTTGCTAGGAAGCACGGTAAATAAAGAGAATGATGGGTTTAGAAACCCAAGCCCTTTCCTCCTAAACCATCCAAGAAAAAGGATGATGAGGATTTTGAGCGCTTTGCTGAAATGATTAGACCTATCTTCTTACGTATGCGCTTAACTGATATGCTTAAAGTGAATCCTTATGCTAAATACATGAAGGATATTATTACAAATAAAAGAAAGATACCGGAAGCTGAAATTTCCACCATGCTTGCTAATTATACTTTTAAGGGTGGAATACCAAAGAAACTTGGAGATCCAGGAGTACCAACTATACCTTGCTCCATTAAAAGAAACTATGTTAAAACTGCTTTATGTGATCTTGGAGCCGGTGTTAGTGTTATGCCTCTCTCTTTATATCGTAGACTTGAATTGAATAAGTTAACACCTACTGAAATATCTTTGCAAATGGCCGATAAATCAACTGCTATACTTGTTGGTATTTGTGAGGATGTGCCTGTTGTGGTTGCAAATGTCACTATCTTAACGGACTTTGTTATTCTTGATATTCCCGAGGACGATAGTATGTCAATTATGCTTGGTAGACCCTTTTTGAATACTGCAGGGGCTATTATTGATTGCAACAAAGGCAATGCCACTTTTCATGTTAATGGTAATGAGCATACGGTACACTTTCCGAGGAAACAACCTCAAGTTCACAACATCAATTCTATTGGAAAAGTTCCAACTATCATTATTGGAGGTTTTGAATTCCCTCTTCCTACTGTCAAGAAAAAATATGATATTATTATTATTGGGGATGTTCATATCCCCGTTGAGGTAACCTAGTGTTATTCGAAATTTCTCTGGTTCCGTCTTATTCGGAATGAGTTTGTCAACAAGACTTGATCAACCTTTTTAGTGGATTCATTTTGATTATCATGAGATGGATGAAACTAGAAAGCACAACCTTCTGTACCCTCTTTTTACTTTCTGTTATTTAGAATAAATAAAGCAAAAATATTATTATCTGTCTGTTTTCTGAATTATCCATGCAATAAAAAAATATCCCAAAAATAAAAGTGCTCCAAATGCCCTGCAAATTTAGTATGATTTTTTATGGAATATTTGAGGATTTTATGCACTAAGAACACAGCAGGGGGGACAAGCACCTGGCCACGAGGGTCCAGGGTGCGCCCCCTGCTTCATGGGCCCACGGTGCCCCCCTCCACTTATTCCTCCACCCACACACTCCATCTTCCTCCCAAAAAAATCCCCATCCAGCTCAAGCCTAAGTTCTAGCTCATTTTGCTACGATTTTCGATCTCCTTGCTCAAAGCTCCATTCACAAAACTGCTTGGGAGATTGTTGCTTGGTATGTGATTCCTCCATTGGTCCAATTAGTTTTTGTTCTAGTGCTTTATTCATTGCAAATTTTTGCTGCATAGGTGACCCTGTTCTTGAGCTTGTATGTCAAATTTATGAGGTTCCAAGTAATTCTAATGCATGATATAGGTTCTAGGCACTTGTGGGAGTAGTTGCTATCAATCTTGTTTAGTTTGATTCACTTTTATTTTGAAGTTACTAAAAATTTCAGAAATTTTTCGGAGGAAGAAATATGTCTAGGAAAATGTACCAAGGTGGTTCCTCAACAAAGAGAGGACCCAGGCGTGCTATGCGTGAGCAAGACAATGAACCACCAAGGGAAGCTGAGGTGCGGCCTTGTGAATGGTCGTCAGAAGAGTTTATGGTCAATGCAGGCATCAAGGATGAATTTGACGCATATGTGCGTAATGCCAATCTTGAGGACTTCATGCAAGATAAGTGTCCTTAGTACTACCAATTGACTGATTCATTCGTGAGAAGATTTAAATTTACATCTTCGCGTAATTCTCATAATGTCCTGTTTGATATTTATGATCAATCTTATACCATGGACCTAGAAGATTTTACAATTGCTTGCAAACTCCCACAGTGGGGCAATGTTAATGAACCCCACAAATCTGAATATAAAGACTTTCTTGCTAGTATCACTGTGGCAGAATCTAGGGATATAGCACAAGCTACCATAGGGAGCATTCATTTTCCTGCTATACATTATTTTGCTCTCTTCATTGGTAGATGCATTAATGGTAAAGATGAAGCATGTCACATGTGTGTCCCTGATCTTTGTGTTCTTAAGAGTGTTGTATTAGGTAATAAAGATTACAACTTGGGGGCAATAGTTGCACGTAGGTTGCATAATAATGGTTTAGTTGGAGATTTGTTTGGAGGCATTTATGCGACCCGTGTTGCTAATTATCTTGGTATACCTCCACGTGAGGGTGATATGGAGTTGCCTCCCGCCTATTTAGATTATGACGCGATGGTCAGACATCGTTTTCTTTTGAGGAATGAACAATTCCTCCAGTATCAACTAATCTTTGACAGACGTCGCGCTGTCCATGTTACTCTCCCTGCTCCTTCCCTTTTTGATTACCAGTCAAAGCAAAGATATGTCGTCACCAGGGAGGAAGCAACTAAACACGAGAGGAGAGCGGAGGCAGCTCGCCAACATGCCGCAGCTTAGGAGGCATTGGCTGCTGCATCTCAGTACGACCCCAGTTATAACTTTGGATATCAGCTAGGCTATCCTTGGCATTATACCAACTTAGGCCAAAATCCTAAGCTTGGGGGAGTACGTATTTCTCACCGACTTTACATTCATGTTCACAAACTTATTCTAGTTGTCGCTGCTCATACTTTTTCATTGTACTATCCATGCTAGTTTAATTTATTTTTCTATTTTTCTTCTTGTGTGTTTGATAAACCTTAAGAAAAACCAAAAAAATAGTTAGTTTAATTTCCATGCTTGTAATAGTAATTAAAAGAAAACCCAAAAAGATTTCTTGTTCTTCTTTTGCTTGTTGGGAGCTTTCCCGTGTAAGTAGTTTTATTTCTTTTCTTTCTTTTGGGGGTCGAGAGGAGAAGACCATAATGAAAATGTCTAGTGGCTCTCATATGCATGATTGTCGATTTAACCAAAAGCCCATATTACCTTGTCTTCTCCCTTGAATTGAATGCTTGCAGATTCCAGCTTAGTCCAATACACGTGCTCTATTATTATTATACACACCATTCGGTCGTGTAAGTGAAAGGAAATAATGACGATATATGATGGACTGATTGAGATGAGAGAAGCTGGTATGAACTCGACCTCTCTTGTTTTTGCAAATATGATGAGTTCATCTTTCCTGATTTAGCCTATTATGAATAAACATGTTTGCAATGATAATTAGAGATTATAGTTGCTTATGCCATGCTTAATTAGCTAGGAGCTTATAATGGTTTACCTTGCATGCCAACATGCTATTAAAATGGTTGTGATGTGGTATGATAGGGTGGTATCCTCCTTTGAATGATTCGAGTGACTTGACTTGGCACATGTTCACGCAAGTAGTTGAAACAAAATCAACATAGCCTTCATGATATTTATGTTCATGGTGGATTATATCCTACTCATGCTTGCACTCGGTGTTGATTAATTTTAATGCATGTTCATGATTGTTGTCGCTCTCTCAGTTGGTCGCTTCCCGGTCTTTTGCTACCCTTCACCTGTACTAAGCAGGAATACTACTTGTGCATCCAAACTCCATAAACCCCAAGGTTATTCCATATGAGTCCACCATACCTTCCTATATGCGGTATTTACCTGTCGTTCCAAGTAAATTTGTATGTGCCAAAATCCAAACCTTCAAATGAAATTCTGTTTTGTATGCTCGAGCAACTCATGTTTCAACTAGGGCTGTCTGTATCTTCCATGCTAGGTGGGTTATTCTCAAGGGGAGTGGACTCCACTCCTCATTCACGACAAAATGGCTGGTAACCGGGATGCCCAGTCCCATGATAAAAAAGATCAAAGCAAATCAAAATAATTAAACAAAATTCCCCCAGGGTTGTTGCTAGTTGGAGTCACTCATTGTTTCGAGCAAGCCATGGATTGATGATTGTTGGTGGTGGGGGAGTATAAAATTTACCATTTTGTTGGGAACCGCCTATAATGTATGTAGCATGGAAGATATCGAGATCTCATAGTTGTTGTGTTGACAGTGAAAGTATACCGCTCAAAATGTTATTCATCTCTATTTAAAAATCGAGCTCTGGCACCTCTACAAATCCCTGCTTCCCTCTATGAAGGGCCTATCTATTTACTTTTATGTTGACTGATCACCCTCTTATTAAAAAGCACCCGCTAGAGAGCACACTGTCATTTGCATGCATTACTATTAGTTTATATTGGGTATGACTTGACTGGATCTCTTTTACCATGAATTACAATGTTTAGTCAGTCCTTGATCTTTAAAGGTGCTCTGCATTTATGTTTTGCGGTCTCGGAAAGGGCTAGCGAGATACCATCTTATTATATTATATTATGATTGTTTTGAGAAAGTGTTGTCATCCGAGATTTATTATTATTGCTCGCTAGTTGATTATGCCATTGATATGAGTAAACATGAGACCTAAGTGTTATTGTGAATATGGTTAGTTCATAATCTTTGCTGAAAATTTGAATGCTGGCTTTACATATTTACAACAAGAGCAAATAGAGTTTGTAAAAGTTTTTCTTTATCACTTTCAGTTTATCAACTGAATTGCTTGAGGACAAGCAAAGGTTTATGCTTGGGGGAGCTGATACGTCTCCAACGTATCTACTTTTCCAAACACTTTTGCCCTTGTTTTGGACTCTAACTTGCATGATTTGAATGAAACTAACCCGGACTGACGCTGTTTTCAGCAGAACTGCCATGGTGTTGCTTATTGTGCAAAAAACAAAAGTTCTCGGAATGACCTGAAAATCCACGGAGATAACTTTTGGAAAATATAAAAAATACTGGCGAAAGAATCAAGGCCTGGGGGCCCACACCCTGTCCACATGGGTGGGGGGCGCGCCCCTCCCCCTGGGCGCGCCCCCTGTCTCGTGGGCCCCCTGGAGCTCCACCGACCTCAACTCCAACTCTATACATTCTGTTTCACGGAGAAAAAAATCAGAGAGAAAGTTTCATCGCGTTTTACGATACGGAGCCGCCGCCAAGCCCTAATCTCTCTCGGGAGGGCTGATCTGGAGTCCGTTCGGGGCTCCGGAGAGGGGGATTCGTCACCGTCATCATCATCAACCATCCTCCATCACCAATTTCATGATGTTCACCGCCGTGCGTGAGTAATTCCATCGTAGGCTTGCTGGACGGTGATGGGTGGGATGAGATTTACCATGTAATCAAGTTAGTTTTGTTAGGGTTTGATCCCTAGTATCCACTATGTTCCGAGATTGATGTTGCTATGACTTTGCTATGCTTAATGCTTGTCACTAGGGCCCGAGTGACATGATTTCAGATCTGAACCTATTATGTTTTCATGAATATATGTGAGTTCTTGATCCTATCTTGCAAGTCTATAGTCGCCTATTATGTGTTATGATCCGACAACCCCAAAGTGACAATAATCGGGATACTTCTCGGTGATGACCGTAGTTTGAGGAGTTCATGTATTCACTAAGTGTTAATGCTTTGGTCCGGTACTCTATTAAAAGGAGGCCTTAATATCCCTTAGTTTCCATTAGGACCCCGCTGCCACGGGAGGGTAGGACAAAAGATGTCATGCAAGTTCTTTTCCATAAGCACGTATGACTATATTCGGAATAGATGCCTACATTACATTGATGAACTGGAGCTAGTTCTGTGTCACCCTATGTTACAACTATTACATGAGGAATCGCATCCTACATAATTATCCATCACTGATCCGTTGCTACTGTTACAATTACTACAAAACTGATATCGTTACTTTTGCCACTTTTACCATTATTATCATACTACTTTGCTACTAAATACTTTGCTGCAGATACTAAGTTACCCAGGTGTGGTTGAATTGAAACCTCAACTGCTAATACTTGAGAATATGCTTTGGCTCCCCTTGTGTCGAATCAATAAATTTGGGTTGAATACTCTACCCTAGAAAACGATTGCGATCCCCTATACTTGTGGGTTATCATGGAGGAGGTCAGGCTTGAACTTACACGGCCAAACGATGTTGCGGAGCTCCATGGTGAACGCGCGGCATCCTGCCGTGGCCACTGGAGGTCGTCGAGGGGGTGGAACATGGTCCTAGTGCACACGCACGGCCACCTCCTGTGGCAGCAGGCGAGCCTGGTGCTGGGGTGCTGGAAGCAGGCACGCTTCTCCTTGGGGACTTTGCACCACCTGGCAGCTCACATCATCTCAAGCCGGCGCCGGGCGCTGCGGGTCTCGCCGTGGATCCATATGCCTTGGCTCGATGATGGCGCCTCGGGCCGGAGGTGGAGGAGGAGCCCCGTGCGTGACGTCGCCCGCTGCAGGTGCTTGCTGAGGCAGCGAGCGAGCCGGCCCGTCAGATCCCCCGTGCGCGACGCTGATGAGCTCGGCGATCCGTTCGAGCCAATCCTCATAGAGATCACCCACCGGACGGTAGTGAAGAAGCTCCCACGCTGTGAGCAAAGCGGCCTCCACATCCACCTGGTCGCGGCACGCATGGGATGACGAAGCTGCTGGGGTTAGTGACGGAGTAGCGGTGCGGCCGTCACGACACATCGACAGGTGCAGCGATGAAGCTTGCTGCTCGTGGCCGGCAGGGCCCGTGGCGGCGTTGGCCATAGGAGAAGGAGCGCGGCGGGCACAACCGTCACCCGCCGGAGCCGTCTGAGCGACGTGGGCGGAGACCGCGGCCCAATGCTCTGCGCGAGCCCTGCGTGCGTCTGCCATGGAGTTGTCGGAACGGTGGCGGATCAAACGACGCAAGAGAGTATCCGACGCACCCCTACCTTGCGTGCCAAAATGTCGGATTTAGGTATCCGGCAACCTTTGAGAGGTTCAAACTCTGGGTGCGTGCAGAGATCTCAAGCTTCCCAGCCCGCCTACTCGCAATCCTCCTAGCCTAGTGTGTCGAGCTCAAAGAGACACAAAGACATGGAGATTTATACTGGTTCGGGCCACCGTTGTGGTTTAATACCCTAATCCAATGTGGTGTGGTGGATAGCCTTGAGGGGCTATGGATGAACTAGTACAGTGGATGAACAAGCCTCAGGAGGTGAGGTGTTCTTGTCCTGGTGTGGTGCTCTACTTGTTCTGATTTCAGTCCCTTTCTATGGTGGTGGCTAGGTCCTATATATAGTGGCCTTGGTCCTCTTCCCAAATATGACCGGGAAGGGATTCCACAACAACAAGATTTGAAAGGGGACAAGTAGTACAGTCTATCCTGACAAAAGTAGTCTTCGCCTGCGAAAAGCCTCTGGTCGTGACGTTGCGGTGGGCTCATCGATGACCTCCGTCCAGCCGTCCTGGCGGTCTTGGTCTTGTTGCACCAGAATGGAAACCTTGGGCTGATTCCGTGGGACTCCGTGCATATGGCTTGCCTCCCTTGCACCAAATAGGAAACCTACGCTCTGCACCCGCCAGGCGCCCGCCTGGCCTTGGTCATCATGGCTCACGTCAGCTGAGCCTCGTGAGGTAGCTTGCATAGAAATCTCCTCCCCTCAGGAGCCCTCCTAAGGAGGCCACTTCCTTGGGGATCTTGGTGTCATCCGCCTCGTGAGGCTTGGCCCCTTGCGAGGGTCTTGTGGTGTTGGTGTTGAAGCTAGGCCGTACCAGGCCGTCGATGGAGCCACGTGGTGGGCCGCAGGCACGACTGGATACCCCCAAATCTAAGTCTCCGACATGGTCGTCGGCGGCCTCCACGTAGTAGTAGTCACCCTCAGTGTAGTAGTAGTAGTCATCGTCGAAGGTGGCGTCTGGCTCCTGGGCACCACCATATGGTTGCAGCATCCGATAAGAATGGAAAGAGGTGGGAAAAGGGGAGCAAAGCAACCGTGAGTACTCATCCAAAGTACTCGCAAGAATGGATCTACACTACATATGCATTGGTATCAATGAAATGGGTAGTATCTATGGACTGAACTTCAGAATGCCAGAAGAGAAGGGGAAAGCCTAGCTTATCGAAGGCTAGCATCTTCAAGCAGCTCCAAGCATCTTGCAGCAATCAGAAGAGTATAGAATAGAAGTTTATATTTAACAAACATGTTGTAGAAGTAACGCCCAGAGATCCTTCCCCGGCTCCCTGCGGAAAAGCAATCTCGGAGCCACATATCCATTACATGCCTCAGCATTCAGTATCCAGTTCTAGTTGTATCAATCGTGATACAACTCCGAGTGTCTGTTACCATAGTACATGCTATCGATAGACGTTTTCTTCCCTGTAGGGGTGCACCAACTTACCCAACACGCTCGATCAACTCCGGCCGGACACACCATCAGGTCATGACCGGCCTTGGCCGATCAACACACCGTAGTCCTACCTAGGCTTAATAGAGAGGCCAGCAGGCCGGTCTACATCCTAAATGCGAAGGGGTCATGGGCGAATCATCCTTTGCAATCCTACGTGTTGCGAGGGCGGCCGGTGAGCAGACCTAGCAACCTCCTTTATATAAGGCAGGTGCTTACGCAGTGCAACCCGGCGTGCATCACTCCATCGCTGACGTCAGTGAGCTTTCGACTGATACATACGATGCAGAGTGCCCATACTTATTCCTGCGTGGTGGTTAGTGCTATCAGGCCAGAGGCCCCTCAGATCAAATATGCAAACCATTAGTGGATTAGGAGCGTGCGTTAATGACCAGAGACTCACGATCGATGTGACCCCGTCGCCCCGTCTCGTGGACTTGTGGCCAAGGCTAAGAATGCCCAGCTACACCAAATAGTTATCTCGCGGGCACCTTCCAGGTCAACCCGACTCTACATCACTCGCAAATTTGCTCGCGCGAGTACCCCTCAGGGCCGACCCGACTTTAGTAGCATGGTTATGTGGTAAAGCCATAGTAACCATGTGTCCAAACACCAAGGGGAACCCTAAGGAATCACCCTCGGTGGAATTCCACCTGATGTAATCGTCAAGGTGAACCTAGGAGGAATCACCGTCGAGGTCCACTCTTGAGGAGTTGCACGACAGTGTCGTTATTTGGAGTGGTGAAGGAGGAATCACCCGCAACGACCACAACCGATGAACATCAGAAGTGCGGATGAGGTATCACCCTCGGCACTCGACAGTAACCCAGTAGTGTCGCACAACTAAGGGGGAAGTGATGTGCAGTGTCGGGGCCTGGTCTTCGATCCCGTTGATCGGGTCTTCTAATAATCCAGCGAGGCAGCCTGGATAAGGAGGGGGTCTCTGATGGGGCTCTACCCAGCCTATACTAAGCAGTTTAGGATAAGCAGGTAGGTAACGACAGCAAGTTACAATAAACAGGCTATGCAGCAGAAGTAGGATAACAATAACAGTAGCAACTTCTAATGCAAGCATAAGAGAGAGAATAATAGGCGATATCGGTATGCTCAAAAAAGGGGGGGTGTTTGCCTGGTTGCTTTGTAAACACCAATGGGTCTTCGACAAGGTAGTCGATCATCGGTCTCGGGGTCTATCGAGAGAGAAGAGGAGGAAGAAACAATAAATAAGGGCAGACAAATGCAATCACAGAAGCATGGCATGGCATCAAGTATTCAAGAGGTGCCCTAATGCCGTACTACGCAAGTTAGTGGGAGCAGGAAATTATCCGGGAGTGTTCTCCCAGCTCCGGTTGATTATCGGACAGATGAAACAGAGGGGAAAGTTCCATGTTAATCATGCTAGAGGCATGTGACATGTATGAGGAGGGCATATTCGGATTCGTCTCGTTTTTAGATCGTTTTTCATAAATTAATCTTTTTCATCCGAGCTACTGTTATTTTTCTATGGATTTCTAAAGGTTTAAACAATTTCTGGAATTTTAAATCTAATTTGACGGTAACCAGAAAAAGGATTATTGCATCAGCACTACATCGGCATGACATCAACAGGAAAACCGGCTGGTCCCAGTCAAACCTGACCTGCGAGACCCACCTGTCATGGACAGCGGGCTAACTAACTATTTAATAGAGTTAATTATCTAGGTGGGGCACTATGTTAGTGACTATTTAACTAGTTAGATTATATTTTAGTTAAAACTATATTAGTTAACTAGTGTCATGTGTTTCTGGTGGCGTTCGAAAGCTTGCAGTGTCGCGTGTCTCGTCGTGGTACAGGACGGAGCTAGGATCGCCGGAAACTCCGCCAGCGTCGAGGTTGGCAGAGACGCATTTGGGGCAAGCTCGGGTGCACGGATTCGGGTCATTTTCAAACGAGTTAACTGGCCAGGCGGACTACAACGAGTTGTAGAAGCACAAACGGCCAGGCGGAGGAGCTCGGGCGGCTCTGTACTGAGGAGCTCGCCGGCAATGGCGGACGACGACATGTGGCGTCGGTGATGGCTAGCTACGGGGCAGCAGCGCGCTAACGGAGGGGAAGGGGAGGGAGAGAAGCTCACGTTGTAGTGCACGGAGGCCCACGACAGACTTTGCAGCAGCAGAGGCAGCGAGGCTTGTCGGAGCAGCCTCGTCGGCCGTAGATGGGGACGACGGTGTTAGGCTGCCGCATGGCTCCATAGCTCCGCCTGGAGGCACCAGGAGTGGTGGCCGTCCGTGGCGGAGCCTGCTGACAGAACCAGCGGGCACGGTGCCGCCGGTGGCCGTGCAGATGACAGAGGGCGACGGCGGCTCTCTCAGGCAGAGGGGAAAGAAGAGCGCGTGACGCGAGCGAGGAGGAAGGAGAGAGTGAAAGCACAAAGTGCTCCCTGGGTGATTTTGGTAATTAATGTCAACATATCTCTTGTTGGACTAATACTTTTATCTAGTGTATTTCAGATAAGTCCAACAGTGGAGTGGCATGGACAAGAGGATGTGGAACCCCTTCAAGATGCTAAGGACAAAGGATTGGCTCAAGCTCAAAGTTCAAGACTACATTTTCCATTTCAGTGATCCAAGATCACATTGAGTCCATAGGAAAGTCAATACTATTAAAAGCCGATGAGGTGTTGCTTAATGGCTTGCTTGCTCAAAATGCTGAGTGATATGCTCCAAATCCCTCAACCACTTTCTCATATCCACATATGTCCCAAATCAAAGTCAAACTCAGCCGTACCGATTTGATCCATCCGGCGCCACCGAGTTCAGTTGACATAGCCACTGCCAGAAACCCTAATAACTTCGGTCTAACCGATGGGATCTTGGTGTCACCGAGATGGGCTTGCAAACTCCCTATTGTCTATTGCAATATTTTCAGTCTCACCAAAAATATGTAATCGGTCACACCGAGTTTGCCTGACCAACTCTCTGTTTTGTTTATTACCAAATCGGTCCCACCGAGTTGTGTAATAGGTCAAACCGAGATGAGGTTTTACCCTAACCCTTGCACATCGGTTCCACCGAGTTGATCATATCACTCCCACCGAAATGCCTAACGGTCATTGTCGGTGTCAAAACCGGCAGATCTCGGGTAGGGGGTCCCGTACTGTGCGTCTAGGCGGATGGTAACAGGAGACAAGGGACACGATGTTTTTACCCAGGTTCGGGCCCTCTCGATGGAGGTAAAACCCTACTCCTTCTTGATTAATATTGATGATATGGGTAGTACAAGAGTAGATCTACCATGAGATCAAAGAGGCTAAACCCTAGAAGCTAGCCTATGGTGTGATTGTTGTTCATCCTACGGACTAAAACCCTCCGGTTTATATAGACACCCGAGAGGGCTAGGGTTACACAGAGTCGGTTACAAGGGGAGCAGATCTACATATCTGTATCACCAAGCTTGCCTTCCACGCCAAGGAAAGTCCCATCCGGACATGGGATGAAGTCTTCAATCTTGTATCTTCATAGTCCGGGAGTCCGGCCAAAGGTCATAGTCCGGCTATCCGGACACCCCCTAATCCGGGACTTCCTCAGTTGCCCCTGAACCAGGCTTCAATGACGACGAGTCCGGCGCGCCAATTGTCTTCGGCATTGCAAGGCGGGTTCCTCCTCCGAATACTTCATAGAAGATGTTGAACACAAGGATAGTGTCCGGCTCTGCAAAATAAGTTCCACATACCACCGTAGAGTGAATAATATTTACACAAATCTAATCCACTGACGTATTCCGTAGCATGTCATGCTACGGCCGAGCCTTTATTCGAATCATTTTACTGTCCCACCTCAGCGCGTTTAGCGAGGCAGTTTCCTTGGCACGTCTTGTCAAAGCAGAGATCATGTCCCCTTATTCCAAGATTCTCATCAATACGGGCATGGGTAACCCAACCGTGCCATTAATTGTGGCGCTTGGGAGATAAGCGAGTTTTACCAGGCTGGCAGGGACACATAGTTTCGGCCGCCCATATAAGGGGATAAGAATCCACCCTTTCCATCTACGCCTTCTTCCTCCCTTGCTTATCCATTTCCGCGCACTCGAGCTCCAGCGCCCAAGTCCGCACTTCCCACCTCAATGTTCTCCAACAATGTCCGGAGCGGGAGGCAGGTGGATGGCCTCCTCCGTCGCGGAGAGGCACATCAAAAAGTTGAGGAAGGCCGGATGCCTATCTTACGACATTGCGCACCGGCTCCCAGATGAGGGGCAACTCATCCCCACCCCCAGGCCCCATGAGAGGGTGGTGTTCCTCCCCCATTTCCTCCGCGGACTGGGCTTCCCTCTTCACCCATTTGTCTAGGGGCTCATGTTCTACTATGGCCTGGATTTCCATGATCTGGCCCCGAACTTCATCCTCAATATCTTGGCGTTTATCGTCATGTGTGAGGTCTTCCTCCGCATCAAACCCCACTTCGGCTTATGGCTAAAGACCTTCAATGTCAAGCCGAAGGTTGTGGGCGGCCGACAAGCAAAGTGCGGAGGCGCCATGGTGGGCAAGATGGCCAACGTCACATGGCTCGAGGGCGCCTTTGTGGAAACCATCAAAGGGTGGCAATCGGGGTGGTTCTACATCACCGAGCCACGTGACCCTGAATGGGCAGCGGCCCCCGAATTCCGATCTGGCATCCCCACATGGCTCACCTCATGGAAAGAGACGGGCCTATCGTGAGGTAATTAAGCAGAGCTGACCGGACTCCAAACCTGCGTCCAAGACCTGATCGACAGGAAGGTTAAACTTGTCACCGTAGTCTAGGTCATGCTCTTCCGCCAGATCCTCCTGTGTCAACGACGGGCTTTTAATTTGTGGGAATTCGACCCGGCCCAGCACCAAACTTTGTCCAGGCTCTTCGACACAACGCACGAAGATGCTTGGAAGGTGCTTTTCAAGAGCTCCGAGGTTCACCCTCCCATTACCGAGGATCGCGGATTCTGCGCGAAGCGCCAAGCCAGCGCGGTAAGCTTGGTTCACCCATTACAGGGAATTTGTTTTTCATAGTTTGACTGTATGCGGGATCTAAACTCCCATTCCTTTAACAGGATTGGCAGAAGAAGGCCGAATAGATTGACTGTCCGGCTCCTTTGCACGAAGGCCCAGTAGACGCACGCTTGGCGAAGCTGCTGGTCCCGGCACCTCACGTGGTGCCGGAGAAGAAGGCCAAGAAGAAGGCCACGGGGACTCGAAAGAGTTCCCGGCGCCTGGTGGTGTCGGATTCATCGCCCGACAACCCCGAAGCGCACTCCGCCTCTGAAGACGAGGAGGAGGAAGAAGAAGCCTCTGCCCCTCCAGTGGGGGGAGGCAAGAAAAGGAAGGCCGCCCCAACTGGGGAGGCCGGAGGGTCCAAGAAGGGGAAGACCCTTCTTCCGGACTACGCCTCCGACGCCGACGACGGCGGAGAGGAGTGGCCATCCAGGGCCAAGCCCCTGGCGAAATCGTAAGTATCCGGATACCAGAATAACTCATGGCGTTCCTTTATTGCACAGTACCTTCTGACACCGAATATAATCATGCAGTCCGCCCAAGGCTCAGCTCGACGATTCGTCGAGCGGCTCCCTGGATTCGTCGGATGTGAATAGTGCTTCACTCCCGACTGCTACCTCCCCTCGCCCTACGGATGATGCCGAGGTGGAGTCCCAAAAGGGGCTAAACCAGGAGGAGGTGGTCCTGGAGGCGCTGCAAGGCGACCTCCCGGACTCCAGGCCCAAAGGGGATGAAGCCCAGAGGGATCTAAGTCCGGCCCTGGGCCAGACACCGCACCGGAACCCTCGGTGGTTCCGAAATCCGGCAGGCGGCCCTCTCGCAAGAAGGGCAAGCCTACAACGCTGCGGCCTCCGTCCAACCGGAGGCGCCGGACAATTTGCTGGAGGTGCTTAACAACGCCTCCATCGACGAGGAGCACCGCACTGTTATGAGTGCGATGATCCAGAAGGTTCAGTCCGCCAAGAGTGGGCTGACAGAAGCCCGTGCCAGCCTTCTAACAAGCTTCGAGGTATGTATTTAAAACAAGTAAAAATGTTACCGCATAGACAGTAGCCCCTGATGCTCAGTTTGGTGTTCGGAAAGAAAAGCCGGACTGAGGATCTAAAAAGATATACGCAGGAGTCTAACTTAAATATGTCAATATCGGAATGCAGGTTGCGCTGCTGACCTCTGCCGCACTAACTGTGGAGGTCGATGCATTAAAGCAGAGCCTCGAGCGGTCCGAAAACGAGCTCGGCCGTGCCAAGAAGCAGCTCAAGGACAAGGAAGGTAGGTAGTACCTTATGTAAGTATATATAAAAATACCTGGTTGCAAATAGTGACAGGACCAACGTGAATGTTGCAGGGGCCACAACCGAGGTGGCGACCCTGAAGCAAGCGCTATCCAAGGCCGAAGACAATCATCCGTGGAGCGCACCGAGCGAGAGAAGCAAGAGGTGCGGGTGGCGGAGGTGCAGCAAGAGCTCAATGCTCTTGTGAAAAACATGAGAGTTTAGAGCTTGACTCAAAGACTCGAGAGTCCGAGCTTGCCTCGGCACTTGAAAGCGCCAAATCTGCCAAGGCCGAAGCCCAAAAGGCCCTCCAGGAAATTGAGGCGATGAAAAAGATAGCGGCAGGTAAGGCATTCTTTATGCAAAGCAAGCACGTGAAAGTAAATTACCTGTTACTTACCCGAGTCCGGAGCTCTCTAGGAGCATTCGCAGATCTGCCCCGCAGTGTATCCGACGTCGCCGCATTCTACCGGGCCGAGGAAGGGAGCTCGATGGAGAGTTCTGGTCCCAGTATGCTTAGGCCGGACACCTGGTGCCCTTGAGCGACCAGCTGAAGCAGCTGGTCGAGCTCCATAAGGCAGCCGAACAGGCCATGAAGGGCCTTATAGGCCAGCAGTGGCCTGGGGAGGCCATGCATGGGAGCTACTTTGGGCTGGTGCTGCGGCTGGTGGATGCCTGTCCACGGCTTGAAGTCATCAAGCGCTCCGTATGCATCGAAGGCGCCCGTAGGGCCCTTGCCCGTGCTAAAGTGCACTGGGGCAAGCTGGATGCTGAGAAGCTGGTGACAGAAGGGCCACCGGAGGGGAAGGAGCATCGCAAGCCCACATTCCCATATTGACATATTTAAGTTAGACTCCTGCGTATATCTTTTTAGATCCTCAGTCCGGCTTTTCTTTCCGAACACCAAACTGAGCATCAGGGGCTACTGTCTATGCGGTAACATTTTTACATGTTTTAAATATGTCAATATGAAAGCACCAATGTCGGTGTCAAAACCGACGAATCTCGGGTAGGCGGTCCCGAACTGTGCGTCCAGGCGGATGGTAACAGGAGACAAGGGACACGATGTTTTTACCCAGGTTCGGGCCCTCTCGATGGAGGTAAAATCCTACTCCTGCTTGATTAATATTGATGATATGGGTAGTACAAGAGTAGATCTACCACGAGATCAAAGAGGCTAAACCCTAGAAGCTAGCCAATGGTATGATTGTTGTTCGTCCTACGGACTAAAACCCTCCGATTTATATAGACACCGGAGAGGGCTAGGGTTACACAGAGTCGGTTACAAGGGGAGGAGATCTACATATTCGTATCGCCAAGCTAGCCTTCCACGCCAAGGAAAGTCCCATCCGGACATGGGACGAAGTCTTCAATCTTGTATCTTCATAGTCCGGGAGTCCTGTCAAAGGTCATAGTCCGTCTATCCGAACACCCCCTAATCCGGGACTCCCTGAGTCACATTTTGAACTAAATTGTTCCGACTGAGTTTTCTGATTCGGTCCCACCGAGTTTGGTGAATTGTGTGTAACGGTTAGATTTTGTGTGGAGGTTATATATACCCCTCCACCCTTTGCTCATGCGTGAGGAAAGCCATCAGAACGTGCCTACACTTCCAACATTCATTTTTTGAGAGAGAACCACCTACTCATGTGTTGAGGCCAAGATATTCCAATCCAACCATATGAATCTTGATCTCTAGCCTTCCCCAAGTTGCTTTCCACTCAAATCATCTTTCCACCAAATCCAATCCTATGAGAGCGAGTTGAGTGTTGGGGAGACTATCATTTGAAGCACAAGAGCAAGGAGTTCATCAACAACACACTATCTATTACCTTTTGGAGAGTGGTGTCTCCTAGATTGGTTAGGTGTCACTTGGGAGCCTCCGACAAAATTGTGGAGTTTAACCAAGGAGTTTATAAAGGCAAGGAGATCGCCTACTTCGTGAAGATCTACCCTAGTGAGGCAAGTCCTTCATGGGCGATGGCCAAGGTGGGATAGACAAGGTTGCTTCTTCGTGGACCCTTCATGGGTGGAGCCCTCCGTGGACTCGCGCAACCGTTACCCTTCGTGGGTTGAAGTCTCCATCAACGTGGATGTACGATAGCACCACCTATCGGAACCACGCCAAAAATCTCCGTGTCACCAATTGCGTTTGCACACTCCAATCCCATCCCTTTACTTTCTTGCAAGTTGGCTGCTTTACTTTCCTCTGCCCATATACTCTTTGCATGCTTGCTTGATATGTATTGTGAATGGTTAAACTAGTGCTTAATCTTTACCTCAACTTGAAAAACTTAAAAACTATCAACTTTGTGTGTTGAGTGTCTATTCACCCCCCTCTAGACACCTCTTTTTGATCCTTTCAATTGGTATCAGAGCATTGGTCTCCATTTCTTTGGTTTAAACACCATTGGAGGAAGATGGATGAGTCTACTTTGGGGAGTCTTAGACATAGAGTGCCTATACTTGATGGAGAGTACTTTCATGAGTGGAAAAATGAGATGCTTGTGATTTTCAATGAATATCATTTAAACAAGTACATTACTAGCCCTTGTGCACCTCATGTTGATCCTATGCATCCTACTCTTCATGAGTCCATTGACATGATTCACAATCTTAGGACTGTTAATCTTATCACTAGAGGTTTTCCTAGAAACTTGATTGGTTGCTTGCCTACTCTTGATTGTGCCTACACTATATGAAGATTTCTTGAGGAACGATTTCCAAACTATTCCTTGCAAAATCTAGATGAGATTCTTCATAAGTCTATAGCCTTGAGTAAGATGAATTCCAATGATCCTAAGTTTGATAATTGTCTATTTGAGCTTAGAAGTCTTATGCGTGCCAAAGGAGATGTTGGAATCATTTGCAATATTATCTCCGAAGCTATTAGAATTCCCAAAGACGATCATTGTCAAAATCATTTATCTAGTGAATCACCCTCTCTAGGAATTGATCCACCACATGACGATGTTGAACATGGATACTATGATGAGGATGATGATAGTGACTATGATCTTGATGATGATAGTGATTATGATCTTGATGATGCAAATATTCGTGGATACATGGCAAGAGGAAAGGAATACGTCCTTGATAGTGGATGTACCGATCACATGACCGGAGATAAAGATATGTTATGTGAGTTTGCTGAAAACAACGACCCTCGAAAGTATATCACTTTTGGTGATAACTCAAAGCGTAAGGTGGTTGGCCTCGGTAAGGTGGCCATCTCACATGATAGCTCCATATAAAATGTCATGCTCATTGAGTCTCTTGGCTATAATCTCTTTCTGTTTCTAGACTAGCTCACTTTGGTTTCAATGTCCTATTTACCAAAGCCGATTGCCAAGTGTTTCGTAGAGATAATCATAAAATGGTCTTTACCAGCATACGTAGAGGTGATCTATACATTGTTGATTTCACTAAAAAGGCTCATCCTAGAACTTGCTTAATTGCTAAATCTTCCAAAGGCTGGTTGTGGCATAAGCGGGTAGGTCATGTGGGCATGCGAAACCTTAACAAGCTTATTAAAGGTGATCATATCCTTGGTGTTAAAGATGTCATATTTGATAAGGATAGACTTTGTGGTGCTTACTGTCGGTGTCCAAACCAACGAATCTCGGGTAGGGGGTCCCGAACTGTGCGTCTAAGGCTAATGGTAATAGGAGGCAGGGGACACAATGTTTACCCAGGTTCAGGCCCTCTCTATGGAGGTAATACCCTACTTCCTGCTTGATTGATCTTGATGAATATGAGTATTACAAGAGTTGATCTACCACGAGATTGTAATGGCTAAACCGTAGAAGTCTAGCCTTTGAGATTATGATTGTTATCCTATGGACTAAACCATCCGGTTTATATAGACACCGGAGGGGGCTAGGGTTACACAAAGTCGGTTATAGAGAAAGGAATCTACATATCCGAATCGCCAAGCTTGCCTTCCATGCAAAGGAGAGTCCCAACCAGACACGGAAAGAAGTCTTCTATCTTGTATCTTCATAGCCCAACAGCCCGGCACATGTATATTGTCCGGCTGTCCGAGGAACCCTTAATCCAGGACTCCCTCAGTAGCCCCTGAACCAGGCTTCAATGATGATGAGTCCAGCGTGCAGATTGTCTTCGGCATTGCAAGGTGGGTTCCTTCTCCAAATACTTCAAAGTAGATTTCAAACACAAGAATCGTGTCCGGCTTATTAAAACAAATTCCACACACCACCGTAGAGAGTATAATATTCCACGAGTCCAATCCGCTGACAACTTTTCATAGCGTGACATCACGCCACTGCCCGGTCATTATTTGAACCATTCTTTAGCCTGCCGTTCCATATTTCGAGGTGCGGTTTTATTGGCACGTCTTGTCAAAGCAGAGATCGTGTCCCCTTATCACGGGATTCTCATAATACGGGCATGGGTAACCCAACCGTGTCATCTGCATGACCCTTGGGGAATAGGCGAGTTTTAAGGCGAGTGGGGAGGCGCATGACTTTTACTGCCTTTATAAAGGGATAAGGATTCATCCTTTTTCACCCACGCCTTCTCCTTCCTCTGCCATTCATTCTCGAGCTCCAGCGCCCAAGCTCTCACTTCTCCGCCCAAAAAGACTCCAACCATGTTCGGATCCGGAGCAGGAGGCAAGTGGATGGCCTCCTCCGTCAAGGAGGAGAACATCAGAAGCTCCGGGAGGCCGGGTACTTGGCCCCGGAAATCGCCCATAGGCTTCCGGCCAAGGGATAGATTGTCTAGACCCCGGATCCCCAAGAGAGGGTAGTGTTTGTCACTCACTTCGTCTACGGGCTGGGATTTCCCCTCCACCCGTTCATCTGTAGACTTATGTTCTACTACGGGCTAGACTTCCATGATCTGGCCCCCACTCCATCCTCAACATCTCGGCATTTATTGTCATGTGTGAGGCCTTCCTCTGCATCCCACCTCACTTCAGGCTATGGCTGAAAACCTTCAATGTGAAGCCGAACGTGGTGAGGCAGAGTGTGGGGGCGCCATGGTGGACAAGATGCCCAACATCACCTAGCCCGAAGGCTCCTTCGTGGAGACTGCCAAAGGGTGGCAGTCGGAGTGGTTCTACATCACCAAGCCGCGTGGCACCAACTGGGTAGCGGCTCCTGCATTCCGGTCCGGAGTCCCGATGCGGCTCACCTCCTGGCAAGAGAAGGGCCTGACCTGGTCTTCTTCGGACGAGCTGACAGCGCTCCAAACACGTGTTCAGAGCATGATAAACAAGAGAATCAAGCTCGTCAACGTGATCCAGGTGATGCTCGTTCACCGGATCCTTCCATGCGAACGCCGAACTTGCTATCTATGCGAGTTTGATCCGGCCAAGCACCAGACGCTACTGGAGCTCTTCGGCACGACGCATGAAGACATCTGGAAGGTGCACCTCAAGTCCAGCGAGACACCACCTCCCACAAACGAGGATCATGGGCATGACTTAACTCACCCTGCTAATCCGGCAAGTTCTTTCATGTTTTCAAGGTATGCCCTTTACTGGCACACCCAAGAAAGGCATCTAAGCCTCCCTATCATTGTTTAGGACTGGACAGAGATGGCGGACCGGATTAACTATCCGGCTCCGCTGCCAGAAGACCTAGAAATACCGCTTCTAACGAAGATGCTGGTTCCGGCACCTTATCATGTGCTCGAAGAAGGCCAAGAAAAAGGCCAAGGGGACCAGAGGTGGTCTCCGCCGAAAGGGCAATTCGAACGTGACGTCCGAAGACGCTAAGGCGAACTCCTCCGCCGCCGAAGACGATGAGGAAGAGGAGGAGGAAGAAGAAATCCATCCCCCCTGCAGGGGGGAGAAAGAAGAGGACGGCCTCCATGCATCTGGAGGCCGAGGCGTCCAAGAAGGGGAAAGCTTCCCTTCCAGACAGCTCCGCAGCGGCCACCGACAGCAGCTGGGAGTGGGAACCCAGGGAGAAGCCCTTGGCCAAATCGTAAGTATCCGGACACGTTCATGTATCCAGCCTCCTTTCTTTATTGTTTTAATGTGATAAATTATGTATTGCAGTCCGGCTCGGTCCAACCTTGAGCGGTCTTTATCTTCGGAGGACTCGCCGGATCCGGCCGCGATGGACAGCGGGACTCTTCCCTCGGCCTCCTCTCCCAAGGACACGGATGGAACCGAGGCATCGTCCCGAAGGATCCCAGGTCTGGGAGAGAATCTGGAGGCCATCAGGGAGGCGCCGAAGGGTGAAGCCTCGGCTTTCGGACACATGGGGGAGCAGACCCCCATGGATACTGACGATGGGGTCCGTATCTAATTTGGCCCTCATCCGAATATAATTCTGGAGACCCATACGGCTCCAGAATCAGGTGAGCAGCCCTCTTCGAAGGAAGGGGGCATGCCTATCCCGCTAGTGTCCTCTGTCCATCCAAAGGCGCCGGACACTTTGCTGGAAGCGCTTTGAGGCGCTTCCATTGTCGAAGAACACCGTACCCTTATAGGTACGGTGATTGAGAGGATCTAGTCCGCAAAAAGCGGACTGACCGAAGCCTGCACTAGCCTTCTAACATGCCTTGAGGTATGTAATTTAATTGTAAAAATATTTTCACAGTATAGATAGTAGCCCCTGAGACACTGTCCGGTGTTCGAAAAGACAAGCCGGACAGAGGATCAAATAACTTTCGCAGGAAACTAATTTAAAATGTCTATGTGAACAAGCAGGCGTCGCTACTAGCTGCGACCTCTCATACTGCGGAAGTCTCCGGACTGAAGCAGAATCTGGAGGGGGCCGAGGAAGAGCTCGGCCGCATGAAGAAGCAGCTGGAGGATAGTCAAGGTATGGAGTAACCTTGTATATATTCAGGAAGGATGAAATATTTGTGCTGACTAAAGTGCCATGATTTTTATTAGGGGTAACGACCGAAGTAGAGGCCCTCAAGAAGGCACTGGCCAAGGTCGAGGACAAAGCGGCTAAGGAACGGGCCGCTCGCGAGAAGCATGAGGCCCACGTCTGTGAGGTCCAGCAAGAGCTCCAGGACGCCGCCAAGAAGTGCGAGTCCTTGGAGCGCGACCTTAAGGAGTAAGAGTCCGAACTTTCCAAGGCCCGCCAGAGCGCACACGATGCCCGAGCCGAAGCCCAGGGTGTCCTCCAGGAAATCCAAGCGGCCAAGAATCGTAGCGGGTAAGGATTTTATTATGCAGAGCATATATGTGAAGGAAAGGTTCCTCTTATTGACCCAGATTTGGATTTCTCGAGGGGCATTTGCGGATCTGCCGTGCAGCGTGTCAGATGCTGTAGAATTTTATCAAGCCAAAGAGGGGAGTTCTACGGAGAAGCTGTTCTAGTCGCAATACCTTTTGCCAGAACATCCCGTGCCCTTTAGCGATCATCTGAAACAGCTAGTCGAGCTGCATAGGGCGTCCGAACTAGCCATGAAGGATTTGATAATCCGGCTATGGCCTGCCGAAGCCATTCCCAGCAGCTACTTCGGACTCGTGAAGTGGCTTGTTAGTGCCTGCCCTCGGCTTGATGCCATCAAGTGTTCGGTCTGCATCTAGGGCACGCGAATGGCCTTTCCCGCACCAAGATGCACTGGGCAAAGATGGACGCCACGAAGCTGATGACCGAGGGAACACCCGCGGGCAAGGAGCATCGCACACCCCAACTGTATTTTGACAGTGTCCTGGAAGGATCCTGCCTTGTGGCAGAGCAATGTGCTAAGGATATCATATTCCCATGAATACACTCATGTTATCCTATCCTATACTATGAAACAGATCCGTTATGTAATATAATGTCTGCTATTTAAATTTCTACCTCCTGTGCGGCCGTTGTGTTAAATCTAAGAATTGGCCAATCGTCGGCTTCTGCCCCCACGTAGGTAGTACGGGGGTGTTCGGGATAAATCTAAACACTCTTTATCCAAGGTTTTGGTCCTTTTAGGAGGTGTTTAGTGCCAGGAACCAGGCAATCGGACTATGCGGCTTTATTACTCTCACTTAGCCATAGTAGTTTGATAAGAAAAATTTGGGTGCAGCCCCTGGTGTTCGGAAGTCTGAACTTGGGGCGCTATACATGCCTGATCAGATAAAAACTGATTCATCGCATAATGCGGAAAAAATTGCTAAAGATTTGCAACCTCTCGAATAGCTGACCAGCTCTCGCCGCATCATGACAGTCAGTTTTCGGCTTTCTCTACTGAGGTGCTCATCCGGGAGAACCGGGACACAATCGCAGTAGTTCTCCCTTTACTACCCTAGCCGATATAGCGGAATGTAAGGTTGTAGCACATGAGCTGGGCAACCCAACTATTGACCAAAGACATGATTCGGAGCCGACACATATAATGTTATAAGTTTGGGGTGCCGAACTATACTGTAAAAGGGTTCGGACCTTATTGTCGTATGTGGGGTATGATGAAGCCCCTGGCGAATTAAGGCGTACCAGAGTGTACGGGCGCAATTGATTAAAATATAAAGAAAAAAGAAAAAAAATCAAGTAATAAGCTGACGCTGCAAATATTGAGCCGCAATTTATTTTCCATTGTAAGTTGATTAATACGTCAAGGTGTATTTATACAAGTAAATATGATAAGCAAATAAGGCTATTTGACATGCCACGAGCAAGGGCGAGCTGCGTGCGGGTTTTAAAAACAGGTATAACGATCGTTAGCAGAGACCACTTGGGGGTTCCCTTGTATGTCAAAGCTTCTTGCCTTCTTGGTGTATCCGTCCCTTGATAGGTCCGATGATCAGGTTGTCAAGAAAAATCCCGAGGGGAAAAAAGAAACCTGAAAATAAAAAGAAATAGTAAAAGTATGCGGGTCCAAGAGCGGTTGAGCCGTATTGTGGACCATGGTCTAGCTTTGCCTCCGTCTATGCCCATGGTATTTTGAGTGCGAAGTTATTTACGCGTGGCACGGATGATGTTGTTTGGTTGTGACTCTGACGGAGGACTAATTGCTAGCCGAGCTCTTGACGAACTGGACCGTCCTGCTGCGGAGTAGTTTAGACTCATTTGACAGTGTCCGGGAGCTTGGCCGCTGAATTGCGGTTAGGCCTGAAAAGGCCGCCCTATACTTCCACTGCAAGGGCCGTGGTGTGCTCCTCGGTACGGAGGGAGCGTTCCGTGTTTCCATTGACTGTTATAACACCGTGTGCCCCAGGCATCTTGAGCTTGAGATAAGCATAGTGCGGTACCGCATTGAATCGAGAAAATGCGGTTCGTTCGAGTAACGCGTGATAGCCACTGCAGAAGGGGACGATATCGAAGATCAATTCTTCGCTTAGGAAATTATCCGGGGATCCGAAGACCACTTCCAGTGTGATTGAGCCCGTACAGCAGGCCTCTACACCTGGTATGACACCTTTAAATGTGGTTTTTGTGGGCTTGATCCTTGAGGGGTTGATGCCCATTTTGCGCATTGTATCTTGATAGAGCAGGTTCAGACTGCTGCCACCATCCATGAGGACTCACGTAAGGTGGAATCCATCAATGATTGGGTCAAGGACCAGTGCGGCTGAACCGCCATGATGGATACTGGTCGGATGGTCCCTCCAATCATAGGTGACCGGAAAGAAAGACCATGGGTTGAATTTTGGGGTGACTGGCTCCATCGCGTAGGCGTCCCTGAGTGCGCGCTTGCGCTCCCTCTTGGGGATATGGGTAGCGCATATCATGTTCACCATTTTAACTTGGGGGGAAACTTCTTCTGTCCCCCTATGTTCGGTGGCCGGGGCTCCTCGTCATCGTCATCTCGCTTTGGGACCCCTTCTCCTTGTTTTCATCATTTAACTTGCTGGCCTGTTTGAAGACCCAACATTCTCTATTAGTATGGTTGGCTGGTTTATCAGGTGTGCCGTGGATTTGACATGGACAATCGAGTATGCGATCCAAACTGGACGGGCCTGGATTCTTTCTCTTAAATGGCTTCTTCTGCTGACCGGATTTAGAGCCACTGAATCCAGTATTGACAGTCGTGTCTTCGGTGTTGTCGCCATTGTTTCGACGCTTGTGTATGTTGCGTCGGGGCTTGCCGTTGCTATTTCTGGCTTCAGAAGTGCCAGGTTCACCTGTGTTGTTATTGCTACGGGATAGCCAACTATCTTCACTCGCACGGGTCATGAGTGCTGTGCGGGCCGCCATGGACTTCGGCTTTTCTTGGCCGAGGTGTCGGGCAAGCCATTCGTCACGGATGCTATGTTTAAAGGCTTCTAGGGCTTCAACATCCGGACAGTCAACAATCTGGTTCTTTTTAGTTAAGAACCTAGTCCAGAATTTCTAACTGACTCTCCGGGCTGTTGAACTATGTGAGTTAGGTCATAGCCATCTGAAGGTCAGACATAAGTGCCTTGAAAGTTGTCAAGAAATATGTTTTCCAAGTCCTCCCAGTTGCCAATGGAGTTTTTGGGCAGACTATTCAACCAGTACCGGGCTGGTCCCTTGAGTTTGAGCGGGAGGTATTGGATGGCGCAAAGATCATCACCGCGGGCCATGTGAATATGGAGAAGAAAATCCTCAATCCATACTGCGGGGTCTGTTGAACCATCATATGATTTGATGTTCATGTGTTTAAACCCTTCTGGGAATTCATGTTCCATTACTTCGTCAGTGAAGCAAAGGGGGGTGTGCAGCGCCTCTATATTGGGCCAAGTCGTGACGTAGCTCGGATAGAGTTCGTCTGCGGTTTTCGGCCCGGACGTGGTTATGTTTGTAATGTTCAGCCGGATGGCCATCGTCGCGCATCAGGGCACGCCCCCGCGATCCATAGATTGATCTTGGATGACCTATTATGTTTTCCAAGTCACGCCATAGGTCATGTGTGTATCCCCGAGCTGTCCCATTTCTACGTGGTGGCCGGTCAGTGCGGGCTGGTGTTCGGTTCGAGGCGCCGCTTTGTCTCAGCCACGTGGTGGCCGGTCAGTCGCATTATGCGTTGGTAGGACAGGCTCCAGCACCTCGTCATTGAACCGTGGTAACAATTTGCGCTCCAGGTAGCTCTTGGTTGGGCGCTCGAGGCCATATTCCTCGGCTGCCAGGACATCAGTCCATCATTCATTGAGCAGATCTTGATCAGCCTGAAGCTGCTGCTGCTTCTATTTCAGGCTCCTTGTAGTGGCTATTTGCCGGCGCTTAAAGCGCTCCTGCTCGAAGGGCTCCTCAGGCATGATAAAGTCTTTGTAGCTGAGGCTCACCTCGTCCTCGGAGAGCGGAAGGTAGTTACTGTCCTCCGAGTCTTCATTCATGGCATGTTCATCAGGGCTAGCTCGCACATCTTCCCGTTTGTCTTGTTCGCAGGTTTGCTCAACGGGGTCTTCATTGTCTTCGGTGTCATCCCAAATATTGTTTTCTCTTGTGACGGTATTGCTATTTTTACTACGGCGTGGCTTAGAGCTGCGCTGCTGACGTTGGTGCTTTGGCTGTATCTTAGGAGGTTTACCCTCGACTGGATTTTCATTGTCGCCGTTGTTTTCTTTGGGTGTATCCACCATGTATATGTCGTACGAGGAGGTGGCTGTCCAACGCCCTGTAGGCGGTGGTTCCTGCTCCTCTCTGGCATCGTCGTCCATACTGTCGATGTCTTCGCAGTCGTAATCAAGCATGTCAGTTAAGTCGTCGACAGTGGATATAAAGTGGGTGGTGGGTGGGAAACGAAGTTCTTCGTCCTCTGCTTTGTCTCGGCCATGTGGTGGCCGGTTAGTAGCATTATGCGCTGGTAGGACGGGCTCTAGCACCTCGTCATCGAATTGTGGTAACAATTTGCACTTCGGGTAGCTTTTGGTTGGGCGCTCGAGGCCATATTCCTCGGCTGCTAGGACATCAGTCCATCGTTCATTGAGCAGATCTTGATCAGCCTGAAGCTGCTGCTGCTTCTATTTCAGGCTCCTTGTAGTGGCTATTTGCCGTCGCTTAAAGCGCTCCTGCTCGACGGGCTCCTCAGGCATGATAAAGTCTTCGTCGCCGAGGCTCACCTCGTCCTTGGAGAGTGGAAGGTAGTTACTATCCTCCGCGTCTTCATTCGTGGCCTGTTCATCAGGGCTAGCTCGCCCATCCTTCCCGTTTGTCTTGTTCGCAGGTTGGCTCAACAGGGTCTTCATTGTCTTCGGTGTCATCCGGAGTATTGTTTTCTCTTGTAATGGTATTGCTGTTTTTACTACGGCGTGGCTTAGATCTGCGCCGCTGACGTCGGAGCTTTGGCTGTATCTCAGGAGGTTTATCCTCGACTAGATTTTCATTGTCGCCGTTGTTTTCTTTGGGTGTATCCACCATGTATATGTCGTATGAGGAGGTGGCTGTCCAACACCCTGTAAGCGGTGGTCCATGCTCCTCTCCGGCATCGTTGTCCATACCGTGGATGTCTTCGGAGTCGTAATCAAGCATGTCGGTTAAGTCGTCGGCAGTGGCTATAAAGTGGGTGGTGGGTGGGAAACAAAGTTCTTCGTCGTCCGCTTCCTCGAGCCGGAAATAGTTTGGCTGAGAGTCCCCTGCCAAGGAGAGGGATTTCAATGAGTTTAACACATCGCCTAGAGGTGAGTGCTGGAAGATGTCCGCGGAGCTGAACTCCAAGATCGGTGCCCAATCAGGTTCGATGGACGCGGATGCACGCGGTCCGGAACCTATGGCCGGAGACGAGTCCGAGGTTCCGGTGACACAAGCCTAGCTCGATGTTGGGTCTGTGTGCGGCTCGAGCGCTACCGAGTTTGCGGCTTCCGTGGCAGGGTTAAGCTTCCCGTCCTCGGACGGCGCGGTCTGCTCCAGATCTATGGCCAGAGTGGTTACATGCACTATCTCCTGAGCACGGCCAGATGACAGATTTGGGTCATGTTCATCATGGTGGCAGGGGACAGCCGCCATGGTCATGTTCATCAAGTCTCCACGGATGTCGGCCACAAAATTCAGGCTTCCAAATCTGACCTGATGGCCAGGGGTGTAGCTATCGATCTGCAGTAGATGGACAAGCGAGTTGGCCCGTAGTGCGAAGCCGCCGAATACGAAGATTTGTCCGGCGAGGAAGGTCTCCCCCTGGACTATGTTGTTGTAGATGATTAATGGAGCCATCGAGCCTTCTTAACTATGGGTCTAAGGCTACTGGTAACAGGAGGCGGGGGACACAATGTTTACCCAGGTTCGGGCCCTCTCTATGGAGGTAATACCCTACTTCCTGCTTGATTGATCTTGATGAATATGAGTATTACAAGAGTTGATCTACCACAAGATCGTAACTAAACCCTAGAAGTCCGGCCTATGAGATTATGATTGTTGTCCTATGGACTAAACCTTTTGGTTTATATATACACCAGAGGGGGCTAGGGTTACACAAAGTCGGTTACAGAGAAAGGAATCTACATATCCGAATTGCCAAGCTTGCCTTCCACGCGAAGGAGAGTCCCACCCGGACACGGGAAGAAGTCTTCTATCTTGTATCTTCATAGCCCAACAGTCTGGCACATGTATATAGTCCGGCTGTCCGAGGACCCCTTAATCCAGGACTCCCTCACTTGCCAAGCAGGAATACAAGTTGGAGGAAGCCACCCCGTGAAGAACATCATGACCACATGGAGACCGCTTGAGCTACTTCACATGGATCTTTTCGGTCCCAACGCTTACAAAAGTCTCGGTGGAAACTCATTTGGTCTAGTTATAGTTGATGATTTTCAAGATTTACGTGGGTGTTATTTCTTGATGATAAATCGCAGGTCCAATAGATCTTCAAAAACTTCGCTAGGAAGGCCCAAAATCAATTTGAAGTGAAGATCAAGAAGGTTCGCAGTGACAACGGAACAGAGTTCAAGAATGCCAACGTGGATACCTTTCTTGACGAAGAAGGAATTTCACATGAGTTCTCGGCTACATACACACCTCAACAAAATGGAGTTGTTGAGAGGAAGAACCGGACGCTCATCGAAATGGCGAGAACGATGCTTGATGAGTACAAGACACCAAAGCACTTTTGGGCAGAAGCGGTTGAGACAGCTTGTCATGCAACAAACCACTTGTATCTTCACAAGCTACTCGACAAGACGTCATACGAGCTCCTCACTGGTAACAAACCCCAAGTTGGATACTTTCGAGTATTTGGCTCAAAGTGCTACATTCTTGATAAGCATCGTCATTCTAAATTTGCTCCCAAATCTCATGAAGGTTTCCTACTTTGTTATGGCTCAAACTCTCACACTTACCAATTTGCTCGTCGTTCTAAATTTGCTCCCAAAAGGTTGAAGAGACGGTAGATGTGAAGTTTCATGAATCTAACGGCTCGCAAGTAGAGCAATTGCCAATTGATGTAGGAGATAAAGACCCTTCGGAAGCAATCCAAGACTTGTCTTTTGGCATGGTCCGTCTAACGAAGGTGAAGGAGAGTACATCGTCTGTCCAAGTGGAAGCTTCTACCTCACAACAAGGTGAATAAAGAGTTGATATGGAAGCATCCACAAGTGGGACACACCAAGATGAAGAGAACAAGGAATTACACCAAGATGAACCGGATCAACCTCCTTCTCCACCACGACGAGAGAACGACAACGTCAACAATAAAGAATGCCAAGAAGAAGAATGAGATGATGAAGAAGATTTTCCAACCCGATCAAAGCAAAAGCTCTCACGTGTTCGAGCAAGAGTGGCTAGAGACCATCCCAGCGAGCAAATCTACAATGATATCCAAACCGGGAGAATCACTCACTCAAAATATTGTTTGGCTAATTTTTGTGAACATTATTCATTCATCTCTAGCATTGAACCCATGAAGGTTGAAGAAGCATTGGAAGATCTAGATTGGATAAATGCCATGCATGAAGAACTACACAACTTTGAGAGAAATCAAGTGTGGACATTGGTCGATAAGCCCGACAACAATCACAACATGATCGATACCAAATGGGTGTTTCGCAACAAGCAAGATGAAGATGGACAAGTAGTTCACAACAAAGCATGCCTCGTCGCCCAAGGCTACACTCAAGTCGAAGTTATGGACTATGGTGAGACATATGCCCCTGTTTCTAGACTTGAGTCCATTCGCATCTTACTTGCCTATGCTAATCACCATGATATCAGCTTGTACCAAATGGACATTAAAAGTGTGTTTCTAAATGGTGAAATTGAGGAGGAAGTTTATGTTAAAAAACCTCCCAGCTTTGTTAATCCTAATAAACCAAATCATGTTTACAAACTTCACAAAGCTCTTTATGGTCTTAAACAAGCTCCTAGGGCATGGCATAAATGCTTGACCAAGTTCCTTATTGAAAAAGGCTTTGAGATTGGAAAAAATTGATTCTAGTCTTTTCACTAAAAGGGTTAATGGAGAATTATTTGTGTGCCAAATTTATGTTGATGATATTATATTTGGATCAACTAACCCTCATTTTAGTGAGAAGTTTGGAAAGCTTATGTCGGAGAAGTTTGAGATGTCTATGATGAGTGAACTCAAGTTCTTTCTTGGTTTGCAAATCAAGCAAACTAAGGAAGGTACCTTTGTCTCTCAAATGAAGTATACCAAGGACTTGTTCAAGAAGTTCAATATGCAAGAATGCAAAGGTATGAGTACATCCATGCCTACTAGTGGACATCTTGACTTGACTAAAGATGGTGAACCCGTTGATCAAAAAGTTTACCGCTCTATGATTGGTTCATTATTATATCTATGTGCATCTCGTCCCGATATTATGCTAAGTGTGTGCATGTGTGCACGATATCAAGCAGCTCCGAAAGAATGTCATCTTAAGGCTGTGAAAAGGATAGTGAGATACTTAATACATACACCAAACTTTGGCATTTGGTATCCTAAGATGTCTTCTTTTGACCTTGTTGGCTACTCCGATTCAGACTATGCCAGACACAAGATTGATAGAAAGTACACTTCGGGTACTTGTAAATTTCTTGGTAGATCTCTTGTGTCTTGGTCCTCCAAGAAACAAAACTCGGTATCCTTCTCCACCACCGAAGCGGAATACATTGCCGCCGGTTCATGTTGTGCTCAATTACTTTGGATGACCCAAACTCTTAAAGATTATGGGATATATGTGAAACATGTTCCTTTGCTATGTGACAATGAAAGTGCTATTAAGATTGCTCACAATCCAGTGCAACACTCTTGAACTAATCATATCGAAGTTCGTCATCATTTCATTCGAGATCATGTTGCTAAGGGTGATATTAACCTTAAGCATGTTCATACCGACAAGCGATTGGCGGATATATTCACTAAACCACTTGATGAGAAAGTGTTTTGTAGGTTGAGAGGTCAATTAAACATCATTGATGCTTCAAACTTGGAGTAGGAACTCCATTTGGATACATGGAAGACATGAGCCTATGACTTATCCTTGATATTTCCCTTATGATGATAATCTTATGTCTTGGGTATATTTGCAGCTTGCATGTTATCTAACTCTTGTAGGTACTTGGATGAATCTAAATCTATGAGATTGCAACTCACCCTCATCTTGAGCAATCTCTACATCACCAAGTCTCTACATTACGGTGGTTGAAGACAAGGAAGCTTGAAACCCTTCAAATATATCCTTTTACAAAGTTGCTATATCAAATTTCATGATTGTCATTTTTGGATACACAAGTGCTATTCCTTGCAAAACTAATTCATGTAGGTAGATGAACTCCAATTACAAATGGTGCTCCAAATGGACTACATCAACATTGGGCATCCCACACAAGTTCAACTACATGATCAAGATCTACACCACCACCCAAGGTATGTTATTCCATCTTAGAGAAGCTTTACCCCAAGACATGGGTCAAAGCAACTCAACAAGATGTGAATACATAAAAATGCTTAAAAAATGGCAACCCCATTTTGAGCTTAAACGATGAGTATGACCTATGATCAAGTGTCTTCACTTGACTCCTAAGTCAATATACTCTAACATAGGTGATTTGTCGCCGACCAATTCTAGATGAAGTTCTCTAGTGTTTCTCTTTGCTCTTGGATTTGTCTCATGCATATTTATTTCCCCTTTCAAAACAAACTTCATCCAGATTTCTTTTATTTCTGTTCCACATTTCTCTGCATTGAATTCATTGCAAATCATTTAGTTAATTCCTTGCAAATCCTTGTGATATCTTATTTGCCTAGTGAGCTGAGCTAACTAGTGCATTTTCTCTGTGATGAACTAGGACACATGGACTTGCCTCTTTCGGTCAAACCGAAGCCTTTCGGTGCCACCGAAGAAAACAACTCAGTGTAGCCGATCTCAAAGATGAGAAAGCACTTTGTCATTTGCTTCCTGCACATTTTATTCCAGCTCCACTCGATAATTCTTTTCCTCTACCAGCACCTTATTTTTCCCTGCTACTTTGCTAAGTGACTCAAGGACCAAACCTATTTTGACTCACACTCCACAAGACCCTTCTTGGAAATTGATATCAAAGGGGAGGAGAGAGCTCACATCAAAGCTTAATCATGTCTAAAGGGGGAAAAGAGAGATAGATAATCACATCATAGAGAGACCCCAGGTGCTTGGTATTCAAAGAGGAGAGAAGTTACATGTCTTTAGAGGGGAAAGACATGTTCATGTTGTTTTGTTTTGTTTGTGTGCTAGATTTGCTATGATTTTCTATTCCCTATCTTCTCCCAATATCCCATATAAGATTCAGGGGGAGCAAGACATCTAAGGGAAGGAAATCTTCAAATTCATTGCATATATTTACCTTTGGGGACATGTCTACACTCAAATAGAGTACCTAGTACTCACTCTATACATGTCATCACAATCTTGGTACTCTTGTGGTTTACTGCTCTTGCTCTGTTTAGTAGATGTCTCTGTGTTGTCTAACCTTGTTTTCTCAGGTTCATCTCTTCCAAAGCTAGCTCAAGACCACAAGGTAAGTATATGCATCACATTCATGTGAATGAGGATCCCTTGATGATGTACATATTGTTTGCAAGAAGGACTCATGAGCATGAAGGTACTTTCTCATATTCACACCATGTACTCTAATGCATATAGCCAAGATACATGTAACTCATTGCTTGCTCTGTCATGATTATGCACTCACATGATCTTATGTTCCATATTTGCATGATTGCATACATGTACAGGGAGCCTATGCATGTTACATGTCCTTCCAAAGCTCTATTTGCTTTTCTCTATATCTTTATATAAAGCTTTGATATATGTCGTCATCAATTACCAAAAAGGGGGAGATTGAAAGCACAAAGTGCTCCCTGGGTGATTTTGGTAATTAATGTCAACATATCTCTTGTTGGACTAATACTTTTATCTAGTGTATTTCAGATAAGTCCAACAGTGGAGTGGCATGGACAAGAGGATGTGGAACCCCTTCAAGATGCTAAGGACAAAGGATTGGCTCAAGCTCAAAGTTCAAGACTCTACATTTTCCATTTCAGTGATCCAAGATCACATTGAGTCCATAGGAAAGCCAATACTATTAAAAGGGGATGAGGTGTTGCTCAATGGCTTGCTTGCTCAAAATTCTTAGTGATATGCTCCAAAGCCCTCAATCACTTTCTCATATCCACATATGTACCAAACCAAAAGTCAAACTCAGCCCCACCAATTTAATCCATTCGACGACACCAAGTTCAGTTGACATAGCCACTGCCAGAAACCCTAATCACTTCGGTCTAACCGATGGGATCTCGGTCTCACCGAGATGGGCTTGCAAACTCCCTGTTGTCTATTGAAATATTTTTGGTCTCACCAAAAATATGTAATCGGTCACACCGAGTTTTCCTGACCAACTCTCTGTTTTGCTTATTACCAAATCGGTCCCACCGAGTTGTGTAATCAGTCAAACCGAGATGAAGTTTTACCCTAACCCTTGCACATGGGTTCCACCAAGTTGATCATATCGTGCCGCCCGAGTTGTGTAATCGGTTAAACCGAGATGAGGTTTTACCCTAACCCTTGCACATCAGTTCCACCAAGTTGAACATATCGGTCCCACCGAAATGCCTAATGGTCAGATTTTGAACTAAATTGGTCCGACCGAGTTTGTTGATTCGGTCCCACCGAGTTTGGTGAATTGTGTGTAACGGTTAGATTTTGTTTGGAGGCTATATATACCCCTCCACCCTCTCCTCATTTGTGAGGAAAGCCATCAGAACGTGCCTACACTTCCATCATTCATTTTCTGAGAGAGAACCACCTACTCATGTGTTGAGGCCAAGATATTCCAATCCAACCATATGAATCTTGATCTCTAGCCTTCCCCAAGTTGCTTTCCACTCAAATCATGTTTCCACCAAATCCAATCCTATGAGAGCGAGTTGAGTGTTGGGGAGACTATCATTTGAAGCACAAGAGCAAGGAGTTCATCAACAACACTCCATCTATTACCTTTTGGAGAGTGGTGTCTCCTAGATTGGTAAGGTGTCACTTGGGAGCCTCCGACAAGATTGTGGAGTTTAACCAAGGAGTTTATAAAGGCAATGAGATCTCCTACTTCGTGAAGATCTACCCTAGTGAGGCAAGTCCTTCATGGGCGATGGCCAAGGTGGGATAGACAAGGTTGCTTCTTCGTGGACCCTTCGTGGGTGGAGCCCTCCATGGACTCGCGCAACCGTTACCCTTCGTGGGTTGAAGTCTCCATCAACGTGGATGTACGATAGCACCACCTATCGGAACCATGCGAAAAACATCTGTGTGTCCAATTGCATTTGCACACTCCAATCCCATCCCTTTACTTTCTTGCAAGTTGGATACTTTACTTTCCGCTGCCCATATACTCTTTGCATGATTGCTTGATATGTATTGTGAATGGTTAAACTAGTGCTTAATGTTTACCTCAACTTGAAAAACTTAAAAACTATCAACTTTGTGTGTTGAGTGTCTATTCGCCCCCCTCTAGACACCTCTTCTCGATCCTTTCAGAGAGGATGAGGGAGAGGCGTCCAGGGGGGGAGGGATAGGGCTCGACCTTATCCCTCCATCTACCTACTGATGTCTACTATGAAACTTTATTCTTGTAGACACGTGTTGGGCCTCCAAGTGCAGAGTTTTGTAGGATAGTAGCAATTTTCCCTCAAGTGGATGACCTAAGGTTTATCAATCATGGGAGGCGTAGGATGAATATAGTCTCTCTCAAGCAACCCTGCAATCAAATACAAGAAAGCTCTTGTTCCCAACACACCCAATACAATAGAAAATTGTATAGGTGCACTAGTTCGGCATAGAGATGGTGATAAAAGTGTAGTATGGATAGTAGATATGAGTTTTTGTAGTGCGAACAATAAAAAACAACAAAATAGTAAATAGTAAAATGGAGCACAAATGGTATTGCAGTGATGGAAAATGAGGCCTAGGGTCCGTACTTTCACTAATGCAATCTCTCAACAAAGCTACATATGATTATCCCTCAAAGTGCAATAAAGAATCACTCCCGAGTTCCTATTAGCGGGGAACAAAAGATAGAAATTGTTTGTAGGGTATGAGACCACCTCAAAGCTATTCTTTCCGATCATTCTATCCTATAGTTCATACTAAAATAACAGCAAGCTATTCTTTCCGATCGATCTAATCAAGAGTTTGTACTAAAATAACACCATATGATGCATATCAACCAACTCTAATGTCACCTAGATACCTCAATGTCACCGCGAGTACCCGTGAGTTAATTATACGATATGCATCAAACAATTTTAGATTCATAATACTCAATCCACAAAGAGAACTACAAGGGGACCCCAAAGTTTCTAATGGAGAAAAGATAATAAAAACGTGCATCAGCCCCTATGCATGGATTACCCCAAAGTCACCTCGGGAATCCGCAAGTTGAGTGCCCTAACATATATCAAGTGAATCAAAATAATACCCCATTATCACCATGGGTATTCATATGCAAGACATATATCATGTGTTCTCAGATTTGAACATTCAATCTGACAAGACAAAACTTCAAAGGGTAAAGACTCAATTCATCACAACAAGGGTAGAGAGGGGAGAAACATCATATGATCCATCTATGTTAACAAAGCCCATGATACATCAAGATCATGACATCTCAAGATCGCGATAAAGAGAGATTAAACACATAGCTACTGGTACAAACCCTCAGCCCTGAGGGTGGACCACTCCCTCCACATCGTGGTGGCCGCCGGGATGACGAAGATGGCCACCGAAGATGATTCGCCCCTCCGGCAGGGTGCCGGAATAGGGTCCCGAATGGTTTTTAGTGGCTATAGAGGCTTGCGGTGGCGGAACTTCCGATATAGGGTCTCTCCGAGGGTTTTTGGAATATTTGGGAATTTGTAGGGCGAAGAAGGGGTACGGTGGGGCACTGAGGTGAGCACAACCCACCAGGGCGCGCCTGGGGGCCCAGGCGCACCCTAGTGGGTTGTGGCCCCCTCGGGGAACCCCCGAGGTGCTGCTCTGGCCCAATGTTTCTCTTCTGGTCCATAAAAAATCTACAAAAAGTTTTGCGCTGTTTGGAGAACTTTCATTTCTGCACAAAAAAGAACACTATGGTAGTTCTGCTGAAAACAACGTCAGTCTGGGTTAGTTCTATGAAAATCATATCAAAACCATATAAAATTATTGTAAACATGACATGAATACTTCATAAATTATAGATATGTTGGAGACGTATCAGCATCCCCAAGCTTAATTCCTACTCGTCCTCGAGTAGGTAAATGATAAAAGAAATAATTTATGAAGTGTGAATGCTAGCAAAGTTCACAAGTTTTATCAATGACAATTTCAATCACTTTTCCTAGCATCATAACAGCAATTATTTCTTATAAAATTTCTCATGTTAAAGTAGCAACCAGCTCACATGTTAAGGTTCAAACAATGAATTCTCTTGAAACTCAACAACCTATGTTCTCAGTCACCAAGCAATTGCAATTCAACTTATTCAACAGAGTCCAAGTAAGAGCTCCACATACTCAACCATCATATAGTCTTCTATGATTGCTAACACTCACCGCGTACACATGAGCAAAACATTTCAACCGGACACATAGAAAGATAGGGGCTTATCATTTTGCCTCCTAACGTATTCACCTCAAGGGTGATGTCAACAATAATAACTCATGCTACCCATATCTAACTAGATATATGTGCCTAGATCTTTCCCCACCACATGATGCTTGCCAAAAGAGAAAAATAAAAAGGAATAGAGATAAAAACTTTGACTCTTTGCATAAAAGTAAATACTGAAAAGTAAAAGATAGGCCCTTCGCAGAGGGAAGCAGAGGTTGCCATGCACTTATTTGTTTGTATGCTCAACCCCTTAGTGCAAAAGAACATCACGTTATATTGCCCCTTATGATAGCAACCTTTATTATGCATTCTGTTGCTTTTATTCTTTGCCATCACAAGTTCGGACAACACTCATATTTCTCTTACACTAAATGATCTAACACTTTTAGAAGCAATATTTATTGCCTTATTGCACCGATGGCAACTTACTTGAAGGATCTTGCTCAATCCATAGGTAGGTATGGTGGACTCTCAAAACAAGATTTGGGTTTAAGAGTTTTTGTATGCACAATTAGTATCTCTACTTGGTGCGGAATTGTTGGCTAGCAAAGATAGAGCACCACATGTTGAAGGATCTGTGACAATATAACTTCTATGTGAATATGAACAAACATAAATCATTACGTTGTCCTCCTTGTCCAACGTCAACAATTTTGGCATATAATATTTTGATGGGGGCTCACAATCACAAAATATTTCCAAGATAGTGTATTTGCATGTGAAAGTTCTCTTCCTTATACTAATTATTTGTGAATTGCTTGTATGACCAATATTGTGATTGTCAAGCTTCAAAAGATTTCACTTTCTAAACCCAATGTGAAGCCACTACTAGGCATGATATGATTTCAAATTCACGACATTCAATTTATTCAACAAACTACTCATAAGATAGAAGTGAAGCACAAGAGTAAATGACAAGCTACTCCAAAAAGATATAAGTGAAGATCAAGTGAGTAGTTATGTAAATGGGTAGCTAATTGTGGATTCTCTCTTATTTAAAAAACTTTCAGATCAACTATTTTATTAAAACAGCAAGCAAAACAAAACAAAATGACATTCTAAGAATAGCACAACTCATGTGAAGAAGCAAAAACTTAAGCTCAACCGGTACTAACCGATAATTATTGAAGAGGAAAGGTGGGATGCCTATCGGGGCACCCCCAAGCTTAGATGCTTGAGACTTCTTGAAATATTATCTTGGGGTGCCTTGGGCATCCCCAATCTTGAGCTTTTGTGTCTCCTTAATTCTTCTCATATCACGGTTTCCCTAAATCTCAAAAGCTTCATCCACACAAAACTCAACAAGAACTCGCGAGATAAGTTAGTATAAACCAATGCAAAAACCTTGTCATTCTCTACTGTAGCAAGTCACTAAAATTATTATTCAACATTGCATACTAAATGAATCTGCATATTTAATACTCCTATCCTCAAATAGAATCACTAAACAAGCAAACATATGCAAACATAACAACAATCTGCCAAAACAGTACAGTCTGTAAAGAATGCAAGATTCATCATAATTACCCAACTCCAAAAATTATGAGAAAAGTACCACACTGTAGAAAATTTATCAGATCTTATTTTGCAAAAAGTTCCAAAAATTTATCATATTCTGACTTTTCTAGGGAATTTTTGCAACATTGATAAACTTTCTGTTTTGAAACAGCAACATGTATACTTGCAAAATTAGCATGACAAAGGCTATCATTGACACATTTATAGAAATAAAATATGCAAAAAATTATTAAAAATAACATCAAGCAAATCCTAACAAAATAAATTGACGCTCCAAGCAAAAGACATATCATGTGACGAATCAAAACATAGCTCCAAGTGAGATTACCAATAATATTGGAGACGAAAGAGGGGATGCCTTTCGAGGCATCCCCAAGATTAGTTGCTTGGATCTTACATGGATATTACCTTGGGGTGACTTGGGAATCCCCAAGCTTAGGATCTTGTCACTCATTATTCTCCTCATATCGACATCTTATACAAAACTTGAAAACTTCAATCACACAAATCTTAACGGAACCTTGTGAGATAGGTTAGTATGATAAAGAGCAAACCATTTCACTTTTGGTACTGTCAAAGACAAGATTCATAATTGTTTCCACACAATGCCTACTGTATCATAACATTTCTACAATTTATATTGAGCAATATAAGCCATAGAAACTAGGAAACTAGCAAACTATGCATTGAAAAGAGAATCTGTCAAAAACAGAACAGTCTATAGTAATTTGTACTCAAACCATAATTCTGCTACTCCAAAAATTATGAAAAAATTGGACCACGTGAGAAATTTGTATATTAATGTTCTTCAAAAAGAATCAATTCCCTTCTGTTAAAAATGAGAGATATTTTCGTGAGCGCAGAAGTTTTTGTTTTTCAGCAAGATCAAATCAACCATCACCCAACATGATCCCAAAGGCTTTACTTGGCACTTTATTGAAACAAAAACAATAAAACATGATTACTACAGTAGCCTAATCATGTGAACACACAAAAACAGTAGGTAAAAGTGTTGGGTTGTCTCCCAAGAAGCGCTTTTATTTAATGCTTTTTAGCTAGGCATGATGATTTCAATGATGCTCGTATAAAAGATAATAATTGAAACACAAAGAGCGCATCATGAAGCACATGGAAAGCACATTTAAGTCTAACCCACTTCCTATGCATAGGGATTTTGTGATCAAACAATTTATGGGAACAATAATCAACTAGCATAGGAAGGCAAAACAAGCACAACTTCAAGATTTTCAACACATAGAGAGGAAACTTGATATTGTTGCAACATGTAAATGCATATGTTCCTCTCTCATAATAATTTTCAGTAGCATCATGAATGAATTCAACAATATAACTATCACATAAAGCACTCCTTTCATGATGCATAAGCATAGAAATTTTATTACTCTCCACATAAGCAAATTTATTCTCATCAATAGTAGTGGGAGCAAACTGAACAAAGTAACTATCATGTGATTGAAAATTAAAATCATGATGACAAGTTTCATGGTTACCATTATTCAATATAGCATATGATAGCAACTTTGTTGTCATAGTCAATTGAAACCTCCTCTAAAATAGTGGATCCATCACTAAATAAAAGTCATGACCTCTCCAAATCCACTTTCATCACTGTAATCATCATAAATAGGAGGCATGCTACCATTATAACAAATTTGCACATCAAATCTTGGGGGACTAAAACATCATCTTCATCAAACATACCATCCCCAAGATTGTGGCTTTGCATATCATTAGCATCATGGATATTCAAAGAGTTCATGCCAACAACATTGCTATCATGCTCATCATTCAAATAATTTGTGCCCAACATTTTATTGACTTCTTCTTCTAACAATTGAGCACAATTTTCCGAACCATCATTTTCAAGAAAGACATTATATAGATGATCAATAAAATGATGCAACCTCAATTCCATTTTTTGTAGTTTTCTTTTATAAACCAAACTAGTGATAAAACAAGAAACTAAAAGATTCGACTGCAAGATCTAAAGATATACCTTCAAGCACTCACCTCCTAGGCAACGGCGCCAGAAAAGAGCTTCGTTGAAGGGTTGTGAATGTTGCTTACCTAGCCTCCCCGGCAACGACGCCAGAAAAGAGCTTGATTTCTACTACGCAACTTTATTCTTGTAGACACGTGTTGGGCCTCCAAGCGTAGCGTTTTGTAGGACAGTAGCAATTTTCTCTCAAGTGGATTACCTATGGTTTATCAATCCATGGGAGGCGTAGGATGAAGATAGTCTCTCTCAAGAAACCCTGCAATCAAATACAAGAAATCTCTTGTGTCCCTAACACACCCAATACAATAGCAAATTGTATAGGTGCACTAGTTTGGCGAAGATATGGTGATAAAAGTGTAGTATGTATAGTAGATATGAGTTTTTGTAGTGGGAACAGTAAAAAATAGCAAGGTAGTAAATAGTAAAATGGAGCACAAATGGTATTGCAATGATGGAAAATGAGGCCT
The DNA here is from genome assembly GCF_002162155.2 of Triticum dicoccoides. Lineage (NCBI taxonomy): Eukaryota > Viridiplantae > Streptophyta > Magnoliopsida > Poales > Poaceae > Triticum > Triticum dicoccoides. Next base: position 389,243,137 of record NC_041381.1, read on the forward strand.
AGGGTCCGTACTTTCACTAGTGCAATCTCTCAACAATGCTAACATAGTTGGATCATATGATTATCCCTCAAAGTGCAATAAAGAATCACTCCTGAGTTCCTATTAGCGGAGAACAAAAGATAGAAATTGTTTGTAGGGTATGAGACCACCTCAAAGCTATTCTTTCCGATCAATCTATCCTAGAGTTCGTACTAAAATAATAACAAGCTATTCTTTCCGGTCGATCTAATCAAGAGTTCATACTAAAATAACACCATACGATGCATATCAAGCAACTCTAATGTCACATAGATACCCCAATGTCACCGCGAGTACCCGTGAGTTAATTCTATGATATGTATCAAACAATTTCAGATTCATAATACTCAATCCACACAAAGAACTACAAGGGGACCCAAAAGTTTCTATCGGAGAAAAGATAATAAAAACGTGCATCAACCCCTATGCATAGATTACCCCAAAGTCACCTCGGGAATCCGCAAGTTGAGTGCCATAACATATATCAAGTGAATCAAAATAATACCCCATTGTCACCATGGGTATTCATATGCAAGACATATATCATGTGTTCTCGGATTTGAACATTCAATCCGACAAGACAAAACTTCAAAGTGTAAAGACTCAATTTATCACAACAAGTGTAGAGAGGGGAGAAACATCATATGATCCATCTATGTTAACAAAGCTCAAGATACATCAAGATCGTGACATCCCAAGATCATGACATCCCAAGATCCCAAAGGTGGACTACTCCCTCTTCATCGTGGTGGCCGCCGGGATGATGAAGATGGCCACCAGAGATGATTCCCCCCTCCGGCAGGGTGCCTAAATAGGGTCCCGATTGGTTTTTGGTGGCTACAGAGGCTTGCGGCGGCGGAACTTCTGATCTAGGGTCTCTCTAATAACCCACAAGTATAGGGGATCAATTTTATCCCCTTTCCATAAGTAAGAGTGTCGAACCCAACAAGGAGCTAAAGGTAGAACAAATATCCCCTCAAGTTCTATCGACCACCGATACAACTCTACGCACACTTAACATTCTCTTTACCTAAAACAAGTATGAAACTAGAAGGACTTTGTAGCTGTTGTTGGATAGGTTTGCAAGAATATAAAGAGCACGTAAATAAAAACTAGGGGTTGTTTAGATAAAGAAGCAATAAAGTTAGTATAGCGAGTGTGGAAAAGTGGTGGTAGGAGTTGTGAAATTGTCCCTAAGCAATTGACTACTTTGCTAGACCGATAGCAAGTTTTATGTGGGAGAGGCCACTGCTAGCATATCATCCCTGACTTGGAATTGTATGCACTTATGATTGGAACTATTAGCAAGCATCCGCAACTACTAACATTCATTAAGGTAAAACCCAACCATAGAATTAAGATGTATTTGTCCCCCTTCAATCCCGTATGCATCAATTTCTATGCTAGGTTGAAGGTTCTGTCACTCTTGCCCTCCAATACATAGTCCTATCAACATACAACTAACCCTATGGTGTGATCCATGTGCACGCTCATATAATGGGCACCAAAGTACAACAACATAACCACAAAAATTAAACCAATCATAGCAATTCAACAATTACCGATAGGACAATGAAAATCTACTCAGACATCATAGGATGGCAACACATCATTGGATAATAATATGAAGCATAAAGCAACATGTTCAAGTAGAGGGTACAGCAGGTTGTGGGAGAGTGGACCGTTGTAGATAGATGGGGGAAGGTGATGGAGATGTTGGTGAAGATGACGGAGGTGTTGGTGTAGATCATGGTGATGATGATGGCCCCGGCGGCGTTCCCGCGCCACCAGGAGAGAGGGGGAGAGAGCCCCCCTTCTTCTTCTTCTTCTTCGGTGACCTTCTCCCTAGATGGGAGAAGGGTTTCCCCTCTGGTCCATGGTCTCCATGGCGTGGGAGGGGCGAGAGCCCCTTTGAGATTGGGTCTATCTCTCTATCTCTCTCTGTTTCTGTGTTCCAGATGCTGCCCTTTCACCATTTTTTATATTCCCGGAGATCCATAACTCCGGTTGGGCTGAATTTTGGACACGATCTCTATCTAGATATTAGCTTTATTGCGGCGAAAGAAGGGAACCAACTTCCTTACGTGGTGGCCACGAGGGCCCAGGGCATGCCTGACCCCCTGGGGCATGCCCCCTGCCTCGTGGCCCCCTCGGGCATCGTCTCACGTTGATTCTTCTTCCCAAAAATCATAAATATTCCAAAAAATCTCCGTCAGTTTTTATCCCATTTGGACTCCGTTTGATATGGGTTTTCTGAAAACAAAAAACATGCAACAAACAGGAACTGGAACTGGGCACTGGATCAATATGTTAGTCCCAAAAATAGTATAAAAAGTTTCCAAAAGTATATGAAAGTTGTAGAATATTGGCATGGAACAATCAAAAATTATAGATAGACGGAGACGTATCAACATCGCCAAGCTTAATTCCTACTCGTCCTCGAGTAGGTAAATGATAAAAAAGATAATTTTTGATGTGGAATGCTACCTAGCATAATCTGTATCATGTAATCTAATCATGGCACGAATATTTGGACATGAGTTATTCAAAGCAATAGTCTATCATTTGACATAAAATAATTTAATACTTGGGCATCCCAACAAACAATCATGTCTTTCAAAATATCAATGCTAAAGAACGTTATCCCTACAAAATCATATAGTCTTTTATGCTCCCTTTTCTTAACACAAGGTACCCCTCATGCCCATCCCGGTGTCAGCCAAGCAATTGGTTCATACTTTTTAATGCACTTCAGCTTTGTCAACCCTCACGCAATACATGAGCGCAAGCCATGGATATAGCACTACAGGTGGAATAGAGTATGATGGTAGAGGTTGTGTGGAGAAGACAAAAAGGGAGAAAGTCTCACATCGACGCGGCTAATCAACGGGCTATGGAGATGCCAATCAATTGATGTCAATGCGAGGAGTAGGGATTGCCATGCAACAGAAGCAGTGGAGCTATAAGTGTATGAAAGCTCAAAACTGAAACTAAGTGGGTGCGCATCCAACTTGCTTGCTCATGAAGACCTCGGGCATTTGAGGAAGCCCATCATCGGAATATACAAGCCAAGTTCTATAATGAAAATTCCCACTAGTATATGAAAGTGATAACTCAAGAGACTCTCTATATGAAGAACATGGTGCTATTTTGAAGCACAAGTGTGGTAAAAGGATAGTAACATTGCCCCTTCTCTCTTTTTCTCTCATTATTTTATTTAATTTTTTTTGGTGGGCTTCTTTGGCCTCTTTTATTTTTTCATAAAGTCAGGAGACTCATCCCAACTTGTGAGCGAATCATAGCTTCCATCATCCTTTCCTCACATGGGACAATGCTCTAATAATGATGATCATCACACTTTTATTTACTTACAACTCAATACTACAACTCGACACTAGAACAAAAATATGACTCTATATGAATGCCTCCGGCAGTGTACCGGGATGTGCAATGATCTAGCATAGCAAAGATATCAAAAAACGGACAAGCCATGAAAACATCATGCTAGCTATCTTATGATCATGCAAAGCAATATGACAATGAATGCTCAAGTCATGTATATGATTATGATGGAAGTTGCATGGCAATATATCTCGGAATGGCTATGGAAATGCCATAATAGGTAGGTATGGTGGCTGTTTTGAGGAAGATATAAGGAGGCTTATGTGTGATAGAGTGTATCGTATCACGGGGTTTGGATGCACTAGCGAAGTTTGCACCAACTCTCGAGGTGAGAAAGGGCAATGCACGGTACCGAAGAGGCTAGCAATGATGGAAGGGTAAGAGTGCGTATAATCCATGGACTCACATTAGTCATAAAGAACTCATATAATTATTGCAAAAGTTTATTGGCCCTCGAAGCAAAGTACTACTACCCATGCTCCTAGGGGGAGGTTGGTAGGAGTTAACCATCGCGCGCCCCCGACCTTCACGCAAGGATAAACAATCAAAATACAATTCGCGCCAATTTGGTTACATAGTTAGGAGACCATACGTGCATGCTTCGGGAATCACAAACCTTAACACCAATATCCTTACTAAACACAACCATTTACTAGTACTTCCCGCATATTATCATATCTATATCGCAAAACTATTGCAAGGAATCAAACATATCATATTCAGTGATCTACAAGTTTATGTAGGATTTTATGACTAACCATGTGAATGACCAATTCCTGTCATCTCTCTAAATAGATATAAGGTGAAGCAAGAGATTTTAATTCTTTCTACAAAAGATATGCCCATGCTCTAACAAATATAAGTGAAGCAAAAGAGCATTCTACAAATGGCGGTTTTCTATGTGAAGAGAAACAGGCAATCCAAACTTCAAATAATATAAGTGAAGCACATGAAGCATTCTATAAAGCCATACTCAAAAGATATAAGTTAAGTGCAATGAGGATTCTATAAATCAACCAAGGACTATCTCATACCAGCATGGTGCATAAAAGAAAAGTGAAAACCAAATGCAAAAGACGCTCCAAGATTTGCACATATCACATGAATGAAACGAATCCAAAAACATACCGATACTTGTTGAAGAAAGATGGGATGCCTTCCGGGGCATCCCCAAGCTTAGATGCTTGAGTCTCCTTGAATATTTACTTGGGGTGCCTTGGGCATCCCCAAGTTTGAGCTCTTTCCTCTCCTCCTTTTACTCGTATTGAGACCTCCTCCATCTTTGAACACTTCATCCACACAAAACTTCAACAGAAAACTCGGTAAGATCTGTTAGTATAATAAAGCAAATCACAACTCTACGTACTGTTGCAAACCAATTCATATTTTGTTTTTGCATTGTAGCTACTGTAATATAACTTTTCCATGGCTTAATCCACTAATAGAAATCGATAGTTTCATCAAAACAAGCAAACTATGCATCAAAAACAGAATCTGTCTTAAATAGGACAGTCTGTAGTAATCTGAACATTCACCATACTTATAGTACCCGAAAAATTCTGCCAAAGTTTGAAAAATAAAGAATTTGTATAGAAAGACAGTGCAAAAAGTTTCAGAACCGTTTGACGTTCCAGTAAAAAATATAAAATCGCGCACTACAGCCAAAGTGTCTGTCCTGCACCGCACAAACCAACAAGCATTGTAAACATCCTAAAGGCAAACCTTGGCACATTATTTTTATATTACATAGGAATTGTACAAGGGGATAATTATTTTTGTTGAAAATTTTCTGTAATCTAGATTCACAAAGTTTTCGTGAGCATGAACAAAGTTCAAGGCTAGCTCCCACTTTAACAATGCTCGTCTTTCTCACTTTCGCTTTTCTTTTTGAAAAAGTTTTGGGTTACCCTCTTTATTTTTTTGTTTTTAAACTTTATGAAAGCAAACAACAGAAATAAATGACTCTCTAAAACTTCCGGGTTGTCTCCCTGGCAGCGCTTTCTTTAAAGCCATTAAGCTAGGCATATAGTGCTCAAGTAATAGTTCCACTCGGATCCCAAGGTATATCAAAGCCAATTTTAATTAACAAAGATTTGCGATTTAGTAGTGAGCACAAAGTAACATATATCATGCAACAACAAAGTCTAACTCTCTTCCTATGCATCGGCATGTCATAAAAGAACAATTCATGCACACATAGTAAAGGCCAATGCATAGTATAAACAGTTTCTTGTAATTTTATCGTATTGGAAACATAGAGAGGTGGAGATATAGTTCCTCTCTCATAATAATTGCAAGTAGGAGCAGCAAGCACATGAATATTATATCTATCAAAATCATCATGTGCAATGGTAAAATGCAACCCATCAACATAGTCCTTAATAAGAGCAAACTTCTCCGATATAGTGTAGTTTGGAGAATTCAAAGAGATAATAGGACTATTATGTGTGGGTGCAATAGCAACAATTTCATTTTTAACATAAGGAACTATAGCAATTTCATCTCCATAAGCATCGTTCATATTGGCATCATGGCCACAAGCATCACTACTAGAAAAAGGGCTATAGATGGGATTGGCACTAATGGCGCACCAGACAAGTGGTGCGCCATTAGTATATACTAATGGCGCACCACCTTCTGATGCGCCATTAGTGTTGAAACTACTAATGGCGCACCTGGCCCATGGTGCGCCATTAGTATCAAATTTTGTTTTGAACTAGTGCGCCTGTCCAAACATACTAATGGCGCATCCATAGAAAGTGCGCCATTACTAGTTGTAACTAGTAATGGCGCACCAGTCAGAAAGTGCGCCACTAATGTTGTTTTTTTATTCCTTTTTCTGCAAAACTACTAATGGCGCACTCACCCGCGGTGTGCCATTACTAGTTTAAACTAGTAATGGCGCACCGTGTGGGAGTGCGCCATTAGTATCTTCCCATCGCACTCCTAACTAAGAAGAAGAAGAAATGAAAAAAGAAACCCCCACCCGTAGCCCAAACCCTAACTCAGATGAGATCCAATCGACCCCCTCCTCCCATCGCACTCATCCCCCTCGTCCCCATCTCCTCGCTGCCACAACCAATAGAATCGAGCGCTAGGGTTGGAGCGCCGCCGCCGGACCCGTCCTCGCCTCTGACCACCGCCCCTCTTCCTCGCAAGCAAGCACAGCGCACCAGGTGTCGGATGAGTTGATGCGGCAGGACAAGGAGAGGCGAGGTGAGGCAGCGCGGGAGGCAGGGCGGCCAAGGTGGGGAGGAAGGTGAATCTAGGGAATCTGGCAGGAGCGGCGGTTTGGCTGTGGGTGTGGGGGAGGGCGGTGGGGCTGGGCGGACGGCGTGAACAAGGGCGGCGAGGGGGAGGACTGCAGGCTCAGGCCCTGGCGGCCGAGGCTGCTCGCGTCCATGGCGTTCTCATGGCTCTCAGCCCTCCGCCTCGCTATGGGTGTCGTCCTGCTCACGGCCGCCAGCATCGCGCTCTTCACGCTCCCCATTGAAAAGGTGCGCGCCTGATCTTCCCCATCGTTGACCTGATTTCGACTCTGCTACTGATGATAGATGCGATGATGTTAGGGCGTCTACTTTTTGACCTATACAGCTTACAACAAGCTTGCTGTGGTGGGTCACAAGAAAAGTCTTTTGTGCTGCTGAAATGTAGCTCTGTCCTGGCTGCTGATTAGATGTATCCCACCATCGATTACCCTTACTTTTGTCATGGTGGTTTTGCAGGAACAGGCATTTTGGTATGGCATTGTGTTATATATGGCTGAAAGTTTCCCAGCAAATGGAGTTAGTTGCTGCTGGCATGCATTCAAAAGTTTAGGATCGTTACAAATGTAGGCTTGTATTGAGTAGACTGCCATTGCATTTTAATATAGTATGATAGTGTCACATAACAAGTGAAATCATTTGCGGGCAGAAAATCATCTGTTGTTCTAATTTTCATGCTTGTACTATAAATCTTTGCCTCCAAGCTTATTGGTTATATACTTGACCCCCTTGCACTTTGTCCAAGATCATCACTATAAAAACTGTGACATGTTTAGCTAGAGGAGTTTGTTTATACTCTAAAATGATGTTAAAATTTGAAACAATGAAATTTGATAAATGTGCTTCTCTTGCACAGGATATTGTCTTTGTTGCAACAAGAAGGATCGTGAGGCCACCAAAGTACATTAGTTCGTAATTTGCTATTAATGTACTTGTAATCTGCTATGCAACTAGACCATCCATAGTGTCAGATGATGCACCTAAATATATTCAATAGCTGGCTTACATTGTAGGGAAAGTCGGCTCCCACCATTGTGGACTTCCTGTATGAGTGGGGATTGTGGTAGTTCTGTCACAACATTCTGTTAGCTAAAATGAAATTAGACAATGAGCTTTGTTTGTTCTTGTACTCTTTGTTTGTTCCTTTTGTTCTTTTTTAATTTAATGACAATGAACCAATATAACCAGTCACCAGTGGCTTGTGTGCATTGCAGTAAAACTGTTCTACTTTGTATGGAATCATCTATAGATATTATTTCTTTAAGTGTTGTTGGCTATAGTAAAATTATACTGTGAGGCATTGTAGCATTAGTGTGTTGTTTCTCTTTTAATCTTCTCTATCTATGCTTATAAGTCAGGTTGTTTTGTGGCATCCAGGGGCACAATGCTGCTGGAGCTGGTAGACAAGCTAGCACCCATGGATTCGTGAACTTTCTTGGATGTGTACTTAGTCGCCGGGGTTGGATGAGGACGACGGCAATAAGGTGAGACCATCATGATCCACCCTCCCACTTCCTTCTCGTGATTCCCTAACTGCTCAACATGTTGATCTGTTCTGAACATCTGAAACTTGTTGTGTGCAGGGTGACTAGTGATATTCAGTGTTTCTTGTGTGTGTTTTCTACATACACACACATGGTCCTTTGATGTAGGGCGGAACCCCAAGTGGTCGATCTTTCACGTTTGGAGGGGATCCTACGGGAGAACACGAGGAACATGCGGAAATCACAAAGGGGAACACGGGGAAAACAAGAGAGAAACACTAAACCGACATAGAATCAATCACACGAGTGCTAGATCACCGGACACATAGAGTAACATATGATCCACAATCAACAAAGGGAAAGGAGTCTACGATGAGCTAACATAGATGATCGATATCGACTTGTAACGTGAAGACAAACTCGCTACTCGCGGTCTCGAGACTTGTAATATAATGTTCTATCTTTCTTCGGTCTTTTCAATTCGGAGACTAATATGATGAATTGTATTCGGAGACTAATATGATGAATTGTATTCAAAGACTAATCTTCTATTGTATTCGATGAATCTGTTGTTGATGTGTGCTGTCTATATTTTGTCAAATTATACATTTTGTAACCTGTGCAAAAAACAGAAAATAAAAAATAAAAAAAACCTAATATTCATACTAATGGCGCATCACATGACAGTGCGCCATAAGTATGACAAAGCATACTAATGGCGCATCACTGGACAGTGCGCCATTAGTATGCCGCGGTTACTAATGGCGCATCTCGTGGTCGTGCGCCATTAGTATGCCAAAGCACCTGGGTATACATGGCCCCTGGGAGGCATACTAATGGCGCACCGTGGCCTATACTAATGGCGCACCAGTGGTGCGCCATTAGTATACCAGATACTAATCGCGCACCACTGGTGCGCCATTAGTAAAAATTACTAATGGTGTGCTAGTAATGGCGCACCAGTGATGCGCCATTAATGGCCAAATTAGGTGCGCCATTAGTAGCGGTTTTTCTAGTAGTGCATAGCAAGCATCGTCAAAAAGGGGTATTTCAAGAGAATCAACAAGATCATAACAATCATCATAGCAATCATCCTTCGGTAAGCACAAAGGGGAATTAAACAATGTATGAGTTGAAGAGTTACTCTCATTAGAAGGTGGGCACGAGTGATCAATCCGCTCTTCCTCCTTTTGTTCTTCGCTCTCCTCCTCATCTTTTTCATCCAATGAGCTCACAGTTTCATCAATTTCTTCTTCCATAGACTCCTGCAAAATATTAGTCTCTTATTGGACAGCGGAGGCTCTCTCAATAAAATCATCAATATCAGAATTGAATTCATAATTCTCATAGCAATATTCAGGTCTGTAAACAACATCATCAAGATTGTCACACTATTTAAACAAAGATTCAATTTCATAAGCACCCATAAAAGAAACGAATTCTTTCTATTTGTTCCACATCGTAGTAATCATATATACCATTAGAATAAGAAGCCAAGGTTTTATCATCATTAAATTTGCATGAAAAGGGAAGGTGTGGAGCCTTCATCCTAGAGCAACAAGTATAATCATATCTCAAGCATAGTTCCCGAGCATACCAATGCAACATATGAATTTGATCCCATAATAATTTCCCTTTTTGAGTCAAGTGATAATCCCTAAAGTATTCACATTGATCCAACATGTCCCCCATTACATAATCGAATGAGTTTTTCTCAGGATTATTAAAGTAGTACATAATATTTTTCACATGACTAGCATCGAGGGTTTTAGGAGGTTCCCCATCTCCATGAGTAGCAAGTACACCTATTTTTTTGGTATTTTGTGTTCCATATCCACAACTAAAGATAGAGAACAACTTAGAACACCAAATAAAAATTACTTAGTGATAAAGCAAACAAGCACACACAAGAATATTCACCCCACGCTATAACTCCCTGGCAACGGCGCTAGAAAAAGGTCTTGATAACCCACAAGTATAGGGAATCAATTGTAGCCTCTTTCGATAAGTAAGACTGTCGAACCCAACGAGGAGCTAAAGGTAGAACAAATATTCTCTCAAGTTCTATCGACCACCGATACAACTCTAGCACGCTTAATGTTCGCTTTACCTAAAACAAGTATGAAACTAGAAGGACTTTGTAGGTGTTGTTGGATAGGTTTGCAAGAATATAAAGAGCACGTAAATAAAAACTAGGGGCTGTTTAGATAAATAAGTAATAAAGTTAGTATAGCGAGTGTGGAAAAGTGGTGGTCGGAGTTGTGAAACTGTCCCTAAGCAATTGACTACTTTACTAGACCGATAGCAAGTTTTATGTGGGAAAGGCCACTGCTAGCATATCATCCTTGACTTGGAATTCTATGCACTTATGATTGGAACTATTAGCAAGCATATGCAACTACTAACATTCACTAAGGTAAAACCCAACCATAGCATTAAGATATATTGGTCCCCCTTCAATCCCGTATGCATCAATTTCTATGCTAGATTGAAGCATCTGTCACTCTTGCCCTCCAATACATAGTCCTATCAGCATACAACTAACCCTATGGTGTGATCCACGCACGCGCTCATATGATGGGCACCAAAGGACAACAACATAACCACAAGCAAATTAAATCAATCATAGCAATTCACCAATTACCGATTGGACAATGAAAATCTACTCAGGCATCATAGGATGGCAACACATCATTGGATAATAATATGAAGCATAAAGCACCATGTTCAAGTAGAGGGTACAGCGGGTTGCGGGAGAGTGGACCGCTGTAGATAGATGGGGTAAGGTGATGGAGATGTTGGTGAAGATGACAGAGGTGTTGGTGTAGATCACGGTGATGATGATGGCCCCGGAGGTGTTCCGGCGCCACCGGGATAGAGGGGAAGAGAGCCCCCCTTCTTCTTCTTATTCTTCCTTGACCTTCTCCCTAGATGGGAGAAGGGTTTCCCCTCTAGTCCATGGTATCCATGGCGTGGGAGGGGCGATAGCCCCTCCAAGATTGGATCTGTCTCTCTGTCTCTCTGTTTTTGCGTTCCAGATTCTGCCCTTTCGCCGTTTGTTATATTTCCGGAGATACGTAACTATGATTGGGCTGAATTTTGGACACAATATCTATCCGGATATTAGCTTTCTTGCCACGAAAGAAGGGCACCAACCGCCTTACGGGGTGGCCACGAGGGCCCAGGGCGCGCCTGACCCCTTGGGGCACGCCCTTTCCTCGTAGCCCCCTCGGGCATCATCTCGCGTTGATTCTTCTTCCCAAAAATCATAAATATTCCAAACAAAATCTCCGTTAGTTTTTATCCCGTTTGGACTCCGTTTGTTATGGGTTTTCCGCGAAACAAAAAACATGCAACAAACAGGAACTGGCACTGGGCACTGAATCAATATGTTAGTCCCAAAAAGAGTATAAAAAGTTGCCAAAAGTATATGAAAGTTGTAGAATATTGGCATGGAATAATCAAAAAATATAGATATGGTGGAGACGTATCACTCTCCAAGGGTTTTCAGAATATTTGGGAATTTATAGGGCGAAGAAGGGGCACGGGGGGCCGCCGAGGTGAGCACAACCCACTAGGGCGTGCCTAGGGGCCCAGGCGCGCCCTAGTGGGTTGTGCCCCCTTGGGGCACCACCCAGGTGCTGCTCTTTCCCAATGGTTCTCTTCTGGTCCATAAAAGATCCACAAAAAGTTTCGGGGTGTTTGGAGAACTTTCATTTCTGCACAAAAAACAACACCACGGTAGTTCTGCTGAAAACAGCATCAGTCCGGGTTAGTTCTATGCAAATCATACCAAAACCATATAAAATTATTGTAAATATGGCATGAATACTTCATAAATTGTAGATCCATTGGAGATGTATCACCTGCCTCATCACGGCGGCGAGCAGTGACCGGAGGAGATGCACTCGGCCACAGGGACGGCGACACGGCGACAAGAGGTAACAGAAAAGAGAGGTGGGTTGGGCCGGCTCGGGCAGCAATAGGTAAGCCCAGGTAGGCCCTCTTCCTTTTTCTGTTTTTCCTTTTTATTTGTTAAACAGAGAGAGGAAGGAATATTTGGGGCATCCAGATGATTTTAGAAAAATGTGGAATTAAGCCCAACAAATGTATTGCATTTTTAGGCACATCCACAAAAAGTTTGGGGCCAAAAGGAGAAGTATAGGAATTTTTGGAAAATGAAAAGGGCCAAAATGGTTGCTACTAGACCATTAAATAATTTCTAGGGGCAATTCGGGAATTCCAGGAATGTGGGATTTGTTATTATAATTGTTCTGGGATTATTTGCAATATTATGCACATTTTAGTTTTGCAGTTTGAAGAAAGAAATATTTGACTTTATTTCAAGCATGAATTTGAAGTTGGATTCGGGACAGGTGGCATTTTGACTTAACTTGATATGATGACATGGCACATTAATTAGCTTGATGACAGGGTAAACATCTGGGGATGTTACATCCCATCTCTATCTTGTTGTGATGAATTGAGTTTTCCCTTTGGGATTTGTTATTATTGGATTGAATATTTTTATGGATTTGAGAGCACTCGATATATGTCTGGCATATGAATACACATGGTGATAATGGGGTATTATATTAATTTGCTTGATATATGTTTTGGCACTCAACTCCCAGATTCCTGAGGTGACATTGGGGTAATCTGTGCATAGGGGTTGATGCACGTTTTCGTCCTACATTCTCCGGTAGAAATCTTGGGGCATTCTTTGAGGTTCTTTGTGTTGGATTGAGTATTATGAATCTGAAATTGTTTGATGCATATCGTATAATCAACTCATGGATACTCGTGGCGGCATTGGATTATCTAGGTGACATTAGTGTTGGTGGATGTGTATCATATGGTGTTATTTTAGTACGAACTCTTAGATAGATCGATCGCAAAGGATAACTTGGTGTTATTTTAGTATGAACTCTTGCATAGATCAATCAGAAAGGATAACTTTGAGGTGGCTTCGTACCCTACAAACAATTTCTTCTTATGTTCTCTGCTAGATAAAAACTTTGGAGTGATTCTTCATTGCACGTTGAGGGGTGGTTATGTGGTCCAATTATATTAGCATTGTTGAGAGATTGCACTAGCGAAAGTACAAATCCTAGGCCTTATTTCTAAGCATTGCAATACTGTTTGTGCTCATTTTTGTTATTTGCTACCTTGCTGTTTTCTTATTGTCCCTATTAGAAAAAAATCAATATCTACTATCATTTCTACACTTGTATCACCATCTCTTTGGCAAACTAGTGCACCTATACAATTTAGTATTGTATTTGGCATGTTGGGGACACAAGAGACTCTTTGTTATTTGGTTGCAGGATTGTTTGAGAGAGACCATCTTCATCCTACGCTTCCCACAGATTGATAAACCTTAGGTCATCCACCTGAGGGAAAATTGCTATTGTCCTACAAAAATCTGCGCTTGGAGGCCCAACACGAGTCTACAAGAATAAAGTTGTGTAGTAGACATAAAGCTCTTTTCTGGCGCCGTTGCCGGGGAGGTGAGTGCTTGAAGGTATATATTTAGATCTTATAATCAAATCTTTTAGTTTCTTTTTTATCACTAGTTTGGTTTATAAAAAGAAAATTACAAAAAAAATGGATTGAGGTGGTCTCATATTGTTCATATTTATAATGTTTTTCTTGAAAATGGTGGGTCGGAAAACTGTGCTTAATTGATAGAAGAAGAATTCAATAAAATGTTTGGCATAAAATTCGTGAATGATGAGCTTGATTGCAATGTTGATAGTATTAATTCTTTGAATGTCCATGATGCTAGTGATATGCAAAGCCATAAGCTTGGGGATGCTATGTTTGATGAAGATGATATTTTTAGTCCCCCAAGTTTTGATGAGAATATTCATTATGATGATAGCATGCCTCCTATTTATGATGATTACAATGATGAAACTGGCTCTGGAAGAGTGTCAACTCTAGATAGTGATCCCACTATTTTGGAGGGTGTTGAATCTTATTGTGATAATTATGAAAGTGGATTTGGCGAGGTCATGACTTTTATTTAGTGATGGATCCACTATTTCAGAGGAGGTTTCAATTGATTATGACAACAAAGTTGCTATCTATGATGATTATGGTGATGACATGTATGCTATATTGAATAATGATAACCATGAAACTTGTCATTATGATTTTAAATTTCAATCACATCATAGTTATTTTGTTGAATTTGCTCCCACTACTACGGATGAGAAGAAATTTGCTTATGTGGAGACTAATAAAATTTCTGTGCTTGTGGATCATGAAAGGCATGCTTTATGTGATGTTTATCACTACAAAAAAAAGACACATCCGTGACATTTTGGGCCGAACAATTTTTTTTCCTATCATACTTATGACACTTCTATGACGATAATTGTGACAAAACCCGATATCATCATAGATGTGGTGGGCTCCTACTTCTATGACAAAAAATCATGACAGAAAATGGGCTTTTCGTCCTGGGCATGCTAGAGACACAGCTGCATGACATTCTTTGGGCCGTCCATGATGGAAAAAACCATGGTAGAAGCAAGGGCGGGGAAAATTTCTGGGAGTTCCTGGTTATGGTGGGTGGTTGGGGGCCGAGCGATGCGCGTCTCTCTCACACACGTACGCGCATGTGTGCAAGGCGTTGGGCTCTAACTCAACCCGAGCGAGGCGTTGGGATCTAGCTGAACCCGAGCGATTACACTAGCTACGTTACAAAACCCGAGTGCCTGAGTGATTCCTTCGCTACTGCTGCTAACTGAAGCCGATCAAACCCTGTTGCCTCCTTCCCTTGATGAACAGTGAGCGTTGTTTGGGGGGGGGGGTTGGATGAACAGTTCCCGGTGGGGGTGGATGAACATGACAGCCGTGGTGTTGCCTCTGGATGAACAGGACCCCGATCGAGCCGCTTGGGGATGGATGATCAGGACCCCGTGGAGGGCTGGTTGAACAGTAGCCGGTGGAGGGCTGGATGAACAGTAGCTCGTGGAGGGGTGGTTGAACAGGACCCCATGGAGAGGACTAGTTGAACAGTAGCCGGTGGAGGAGCGCACGGTGGAGGCTGGATGAACAGGAGCCCGTGGATGAACATTCACAGGTGGAGGCTGGAGGTGGTCGACGGTGGATGAACAGTAGCCCGTGGAGGCTGGAGGAGGTCGACGGTGGAGATGAACAATATCCCATGGAGTCCCGTTTTGCGGTACGCCACAGCCCTCCCGATGAACAGGACCCCCTGTCTCGACCGTAGCGCTCCAACACAAGTCCGTTTCCTCCGTTTTGCAGTACGCCACACCCCTCCCGATCAACAGGACCCCGTTTCGACCGTAGGAGGTCCAACGGAAGTCCGTTTCCTCCGTTTTGCAGTACGCCTGACCCCTTCCAATGAACAGGATCCCGTTTCGACCGTGGCTAGTCGAACACAAGGCTATTTCCTCCGTTCTGCGGTATGCCATGCCTCGTTTTCATTGGTTATTTCATACAAGCCCTCCCAATGAACACGACGACGCATTCCGTTCCAACCCAGCCGGTTGGCTCCCCATGAACACAAGACAATGCAGTTTCTCCGTTCTGACCCAGCCATGTACACGAGTCCTGGTCGTACTTATGCGCGAGTAGGCGTTTGAGACCCCGCCTGTATGTACTTACGTGGCTGTATTTTCTTTCTTGCACCCTGGCCGATGTACGTATGTGTACATGCTACGTGTGCGCCTCTACTACAACACGTGCACGCCTCTATATCGACACGTGGGCGCCTCTACATCGACCAGTATATACGTACATGTTCGCGACCAGAATGACAATGCTACGTACGCTTCGACCAGGTGGGTCCCGACTGTCATGCACTTCCTTGCGCGCGAAGATGTAGCTGGTGGGTCCCAGCAGTCAGGGGGCGAATCATTTTTTTTGCCCGTAATATGGACGCACTTCCTTGCGTACGAAGATGTAGCTAGTAGGTCCTAGCAGTCAGGGGGAAACGTTTTTTCATGAAATACGGTGGTTCGTCCGGTGGGTCCCTGCTGTCAGGTGGAGGAATCATTATTTTCCCGTAATAAGAAGGCACTTCCTTGCTGCGGCCGTGGACCCAGCTGTCAGCCTCTCCATGTACAGTACTCTTCCAATGGAAGTCGATCGTTGACCACATTGACCATTCCGCATTGAGAGCACCAAGGCGGTGGAGGACGGTGAGGCCTAGGAAGGGGACGACGCGGAGCCGGGGAAGACGCAGCAGTGGATGCCCACACAGAGAGGAGTACGAGGGTTCACTAGTTCGGCTGCGATGTGAGGCTGTCGTCGCCGCTGAATAACAGGGGGTGTGGGTGAGTAGAGGGATGGCCTGGCCAGCGGTGGGAGTAGTAGGGGGTGGTGAGGCCTCCGCGGCATCACAACCGGCCACGAGAGGCAGGAGCATGCGGCACGACCGGCGCTGGTTTGGGCGGCTGGAGCAAGAAGACCAGAGGTTGAAGAAGCACTATGGCCGTTGGATGAACATCGTATGGTAACGGGAGCTAGAATCGTTCATATTGACTAAGTTGACAAAACTCTCCGTCCCTGTCAACTTAGTAGGCCCAGAAGTCAGCCTCCCACTATGCTGGGTTCCAGCTAGCAGGGGGAGTATTCATTTTTTGTGCGTAATAAGGAGGCACTTCCTTGCGTGCGAAGATATAGCTGGTGGGTCCGACCTGTCAACGGGGGGCACACTTTTTTGTGAAATACAAAGGCCCTTCCCGTGGGTCCCAAATGTCAGGTACAGGAATCATTATTTTGCACGTAATAAGGAGGCATTTCCTTGTGTGCGGCCGTGGACCTAGCTGTCAGCCTCTCCACGTACAGTCCACGTCCAATGGATGTCGTTCGTTGACCATGTTGACCAGGCCATGCCGAGAGCACCATGGCAGTGGACGATGGCGAGGCCTAGGAAGGGAATGACACGGAGCCGAGGAATACTCGGCAGTGGTTGCCCATGTGGTGGGGGGTATGAGAGTTTACTGGTCCGGCTGCCATCGCCGTAAAATAACAGGAGGTGTAGGTGAGTAGAGGAATGGCCTGGCCAGCAATGGAGTAGAGTGGGGCGGTGCGGCCTGTGCGGCAGCACAGCCGGCCACGGGAGGCGGGAGCAGGCAGTCCCACCGGCGCTGGTTTGGGCGGCTGGGGCAAGAAGATCAGATATTGAATAAGCAGCACAGCCGTTGGATTAACATCCAACGATCACTGTTGCTAGAATCATTTGTGGACTAAGTTGACAAAGCCTTTCATACACGTCAACCTAGTAGACCCACAAGTCAGCCTCCAAATCTGTCCTAAACAGCATAGAGCCCGAAATTTCTAGCTAGATTCAAATTAATTTTAAAACTAAATATACCTTAATTTAAATTCAATGAAATTTTACTCGCATAAAAACAATGAAATTTAAAATATCAAAATCCGAAAGAAAAAAAGTATTTTGGAACTAATTGCCTATTTGCTGTATATTTTCATTTTACAACCCATTTATTATTACTTATAGCCCATTTCTTATTACTTAGAGCCCATTTTCTGGGCAAAATGCATCCCTCCTCGTCTTGAAAGATTTCCGGCCCAGCAGGGCATAGAAAAGCAAGTAGGCCTACGTTGGTTATTCTGCAAAAAACAAAATAGCTGGCTAGCCATTTTCAAAAAGGAAAAGAACAAACTGGGCTGGCCATGTGCTAAACATATGAAATAAAAGCCTGGGCTAGATGGACCACAGCTCCCGCACAACCTAGTTGATACCCTTCTCCATCCAAATTTTTTTACTACGTGCGCTGTTGGGTCCCTACTGTCATCCTCACCATGTACAGTCATCTCCTTATTCCTCTCGGATGTTGACCATGTTGACAACACCGGAGGGCGGTGCCGCGGTGAGCGAACCAAGGCGGATGACAATGGTGAGGCTTCAGATGGGAACGAACAAGAGCCGGGGAAGATGCACAGAGTTTTAGGGTGCGATGTGGCCATGATGCATGCGCGGCAGCACAGCCAGCCGTGGGAGGTGGGAGCAGGCGGTCCTGCCAGCACTGGTTTGGCTTTGGCGTCTGGAGGAAGAAGAGACTGAAGAAACACGACAGATGTTGAATGTCAATCCAACGGTTAAGGTTGGCACAATCGTTTGTTGACTAAGCCGACACCAAGTAGCATACTTTTTTATATATAGGAAGAAAAGAAAAACTGGGCTTGTTCTCCTGATAACATTCCCGAAACTGCGAGCGTTCCATCTTGTGTCACAACTAAAACTGCTAGGAAAATGCGTTTGTCTGCCGTCCTCCTCCCAGGGAACGTTCGCCACATAAGTGACTAGCACCCTTGGTTTTCAATCGAGAGGTCTTGGGTTCGAGTCCCAAGGACTCTCAGTTTTGTCCTCCTTCCTTCCTCGCAAAAAAAGAAAGAAAATCAAACACTTGAGACGGCATACAGAACAAGCTAGTGTACCAGTAAAGAGACGTTGTTGAGTTTTAGAAAAAAGAGAGACGTGCTCCTGTAGCTGGTTCGAATCCAAACCTAGACTATGACTATATATGGTGCTATGCTACTCTGCAAGTAATGAAACTGACATATCCAACGTTGCTTCTCCTCTTATCTACTTACTCTGCCTAGCATCAGAAGCTCTGGCCGCAGCAACCATGTCCGCTGGCTGCTCGTCCACCTGCTCCTCAGCACGCAACAACTAGATATGCGCCAAGTCGCCACATGTACCATCACCTGTGGGTCTCATCGCACCCCTGCCGGCACACGCACCGCAGCCGGTTGCTCATCGCAACCCGCTGCCGTTGGTGTGGTGCCACTGCTGCAAATCACGCAGAGTCATCCGTCGTGTCTCAACCACAATCCTCAACCCTGGCCGACTCTTCTACAAATGCCCGAATCATGGGGTAATAATATGTTTAAGTGTTGTTCTGCTGCTTTCAGTTGCTAATTTTTTAATAGTTTGGTTGATGATCTTCCAATTTGATTCGTGCAGAAAAGGGAAGATTCGTGTGATTTGTTTTTCTGGGAAGTTGCTGATGTGGGGGAATGTAGGTTGGGGTGTTGGACAAGTAACTGATGGAAAGACAGAAGAGGAAGATGCAGAGCAGAAGGTTAAAGATGCAGTTCCTCTGATCATGGCCAAGTAATAGCTGCTGAATGGCCTTGACAACAATGAGGAGATGAAAGAGCTTGTGAAGATAATGGAAAAAATCGATGTGCTCTGTAGGATGATTGTCTATTTATTTGCAGTGTATGTAGCACTCGTGATGTATTTAGTGGCTAGGACATGAGCACTTTGCTGAAACTAGTAATGAATGAAACCTGTGTAGCAGGCTGGGCGTAGTGTTGTGAACATCTAATGATTTCTATTAACGGAATCAGGGGGTATCCCCTTTTGCTCATAAATAGATAAATAGCAGAGGCCCTTTTGGTAATAAATAAATAAATTAGCAGAGGCCCTATCGGGTCAGCTTTGTTCCCATTCGAAGACGTCGAGAAAATTGCAGTCCAATAGCAAACTATGTCATCAAATTCAAGTTTCACAGCCAAATATGAGTACAACTAAAAAATAATGTCATCATGTTTTAGTCATCATACAATCACCAAACACAAATCAGCATACATAACAAGTGATGTTATCACAACAAAATACTTGTCGGATTAAGGGTTCCGACAGACCCTTTGAGGTTCGAACTCTGGGGTGCGCGCGGAGATCACTCCCCTACCTACTCATGTCTCATCGCCTCGCTAGGATCTAAGCAAGCGAAGATGAACAACACAAAAGACACGAGGTTTATACTGGTTCAGGCCACCATTGTGGTGTAATACCCTACTCCAATGTGTGGTGTGGTGGATTACCTCTGGGGCTGATGATGAACAATACAAGGGAAGAACAACCTCACGAGGGATGTTCTTGCGAAGGTGATGCCTCTTGGGAAGGATTGGATCCGGATCCCTTTCTACTATGGTGGCTAGCCCTATTTATAGAGCAAGGCCCTGGTCCTCTTCCCAAATATTGAGCGGGAAGGGCGCCAACAATTGGCCATTTTGAAGGGGAACATCTAGTACACGTATCCTCGCTAAAGTTGGTCCTCGCCTGCTAAAGACTCTAACGATGACGTTGTCCTGGGCTCCACAATGACCTCCGTCCTGCCGTTCTGCTGGTCTTGGTCTTGTTGCACCAAAATGGTAGCCTTTGCCTGATACCTTGGCCTGTGCTTGCTCCCTTTGCACCAAAAAGGAAACAAGGACACTGCGTAGGCCGGCGCCCGCCTGGCGCTCGCCTGGCCTCGATCGTCATGGCTTGCATCATGGGCACCTCACGAGGTACCCCCGCCTTGATCTCTCCGCCTCCTCGCGAGCCAGCCTGACGAGGCTACTCCTGAGGAAGCTGCCTGTCGTCCGCCCCGCGAGGCTTGGCCCCTCGCAAGGGTCTTGATCTTGAGTTGATGAAGATGGGCCGTACTGGGCCACTGCTTGAGCCACGCCGCAGGCCGCAGGCAGGCAAGTCTGGGTACCCCCATTCCTAGAACGCCGACAGTAGCCCCTGGGCCCAAGGCGCGCCCGGACTTGGCTTAGCAGAGAAGCGAAGGGGCAAGTGCGAAGCGCCACGGGCCTGAACAGCCTGCGACCTTGGGCGCCGCGTGGTGGTTGATTGGACGTGGGCGTCTCTGTTTCCCCCACGCCCCTCATTACGCGCCCGGCTAGGCGGACCCGTGGTTGCATGCAGTCATTCCCTTTTCGCCATTCGCGCATCCCCTGTTCTTCCTTCCCCTTGAGCTCTAACCTTCGCTTCCAATCCAAATCGAACTCTATCCCCCCTTCCCATCGCCATGGCGCCAGCAAAGAAAGAGAGGGGGAAGAAGCTTGCGCCTGCGCCCCGCTCGCCGCCGGCAGCGGCTCCTGCCGTTGATCGGTCGATCATACTCAACCCAGAAGCCTTGGACAAGGTCAGCTCTGCCTCGCCACCATCTTCAATGAATGCGGGAGGACGACGGTCTGGCCTGCATCTCATTCATCCTTCGACAGGGTCGTTACGGAGGTCCGATTCTTCGCTGACGCCCTATGGGCGGGCCGGTTCCCCCCTTTTCCGCTTTCTTCAATGCTGTGCTCTCCCATTATCAGATCCACATGATGCACTTGGGTCCCGAATCCATTACTCTCCTTGCCGTTTTCGCCTTTGTTTGCGAGACCATGGTGGGCATTCCTCCTTCTGTTGCCCTCCTGCGCCACTTCTTCTCTTTGCGCCTGAGTGACCCCACTCAATGTTCGGGGTGTGTGAGCTTCCTCGCCGTGCCGGAGACGACTCCTTCCAGGATCGATTTCAACCTTCCTCCTCCTACGGCCGGGTTCCGAGAGCGGCGGTTGTACGTGGATGTCGGAGTGCACAGCCCCCTGCTCTCGCACCCAACCTTGCTCGCTGTCCCCAACTTGGGCTGGGGCCATGAGATGCTCATGAGCCCCCGGCTCGCCTTCATCTGGCGTTGCTTCGGGAATTTGTGGGCGCTCGACATGACGGCACCCAAGGTGGTGCAGGAGTTCCTTCTGCACCGCATTACTCCTCTCCAGCATCATTCCCACCGGATGTGGGCCTTTGCGGGGCGTGAAGACCGTATGAGGCTCCAGGAGGAAGATCTGGCACCCAAAGTGCTGAGGATGGTGCTCAAGGTCCTGACTGGAGATCCTTCCCCAGGCAGCCTTCGGCAAGGGGCTGCCCTCTTGTATCTTTGCTCAGGTAGGGCTGACTTTGTGAAGCGTATGCCGAGCTTCGATGAATGGGGGCTGCGCCCAGTCGGCCTCACGGGGCCCCGCGAGAACCTAGTTGTTGTGATTGCTCTTCCGGTTTCCCACGGTGGTCCTGCCCCAGGTGATGGAGCTGGGAGGCGAGGACTGCCGGGGGTTGAGGTGGATGTTGTTGAGATGCCGATGCCACGCGAAGCCCCGGGGGCAGCATCCCCCGAAGCCCGCTCCGGAGCAGTGGCAGGCGAGGGGTTGTAGCCTTCGGCTCCTGAGGCTGGGGCTCCCGAGGCCCCGGCTGTCCTTCACGAGGCGGCGCCTGGCGGCGTGTCCCAGGCGGATGCCTCTGACGCCACTTATCTTGATGCCTCCTCTGTGCCACAGACCGACCCCTGCGCTGAGCACTTGGGCCGGTTCCGTGTAGACTTCGAGGCCCTCCGCAAGAGAAAGGAGGCCTTAGGTGACGATGATCGCCCCTGCCGCCTATTGAAGCACAGGAAGTACTTTGCCATCGATGAGTAAGTCCTCTTCTTTCTCAGTCCCTTGCCTTTATGTTGCTTCAACTGATCATAGCCTTTCAGGGCCCTTCCTGCTGAGCTCATGGAGGCGGCTGGGGGAGCCGTCCCTCCTAGCTTCACCTTCACATGCGGCCTCGAGCGCCTCGAGTTCGAGTACCGCTCTTTTCGTGGGGCTGGTCGGAGAAGTGGGCCGTCCTGCGGAGCATCTCGATCCTGCGCACCTCATGCCCCTCATTCGCGAGCTCTCCTGGGGCACAACCAGCTTGCCCCAAGCTCCTCCCTTACTCGTGGACGGCGACTAGCTGAGGTCGATCTTAAGTTCCTCCTTGGGGTCTGAACCAGCGCCAGGCTGGGTCCCTGGCGAGGCACGCCCTGCGATCGCGAGTGCGCCAGCCCCCAGCCCCCTGCCTAGAGGGGGCGTGCCACCTCATGGCCCTCCGCACGCGCCAGGGGTGGAAGACGACGCGGAAGACGTGCTTAGGCGCGCTTGGGAGCGCAACACCCTTCACTGAGAGTTCCTTCAGAAGGCGGCGGATGCGGTGGATCAGCTCGGGGTACAGCTTGCTGGTGAGGATGCATGCCTCGAGGCCGAAGGCCTGCGCCTTGCTGATGAGAGGCGCAAGCTGAAGGTGGCCGTCAGCCTTGCGCATCACCAGCATGATCTTGAAAACACGAAGGCTGAGGTGTCACTAGTGGCCTCACAGGAGGCCTGCTCCCAAGCCGCCGAGGAGGCCCAGGAAGCAGACCGCCGGCGGAAGGCTGCGGAGGAACGCGCATGGGAGCTCCAGGCCTGGAGCAACTCTCTGGAGTGACAAGTTGAGCTGCGTCAGGCGGCCCTTCTGTCGCTGAAGGGAACACCTGATGACGAGGCGAAGCTCCAGAGGTGTGAGGAGGTGCTGGTGCTGGAAGCCGTCGAGCGCAATCTTGACCTCGAGCGGTTGGAGACGAGGGAGCGCCTGGTGACCTAGGAGGAGGATGAAGTTAGTGCAAGGGAGGCCCATGTCCAAGAAGAGGTCGACCGCTACATGGCGGAAGCTCGCTTGAGTCTTGAGCGTGAGTACGAAAGGAGGCTAGGGCTGATCAGGGCCGAAGCTAAGGGCAGGACCGCTGCCCTCTGGACCAAGCTAGCTGAAGCAACACGGCGTGCAGACGCCTCCGCAGCTGCCCTTGACGTAGCGCAGGCGGGGCTAGCTTCTTCCCGCGCTGAGTCGGTTCTTCTCCAACAAAGGGTTGATGGCGCCGAGGCTGTCGCGCGGTGGAATGAGGATGAGATCCGTCAGCGGCAGACTCTGGAGCATGTGCATGGCCCCATGCTTCGGACACTCAGGGAAAGGGCCAACGCGGCCCTGGGCAATTTTGTGAGGTAGCCGTCACGGAACCCCACGTAATCAACTACGCTGGCAACCTCCGGTTCTTCACAGACGTGGTGACGCAGCTGGAGACCCGTTCTGACAGGGCCAACAGGCTTGTTGAGGAGAGGAGCCGAGCCCTGCTTGGACGTGCTTTCTCCTGAGTCTTCAGTTATCTTTAGGACCGGGACCCCCACTTCGATTTCGATGCCGCCATCGCGCCGGTGCCCATAGCCGTTCGGGGCGGTCTGGCGCAGTGGGTGGAGGACAACATGGACGCCCTCATCAGGGCCTTCGCCACTCATGACGACAGCGTGGTTGTGGTTGCCGATGAGGGCGGCGTTGTGAACGAGCATGACATTGATGACGGCAATGGCACGGACGATGGTGAGGCCAGTGACGCCAGTGATGCCTCCGGAGGCGTTCCTGAAGATGCATTGTGAGATTTGACCGATTGATCGTGTGCCACCTCCGCTATTTACCCTGCGCGGAGAGAGTTCGGGCTCGGCCCTGAAGATCGTAAGAGCATTTTGGGAGGGGAAGCCCCTCGTGTAAAGGTTTGCAGTTAATGTACTTGTAGACATAATGCCGTATGTATGCTTGTGCTGACATAATGGCCCCACGATGGGTCAGCTGACCTATGTACCTTTGACCCGGGCGGGTCCCGAGCGAGCCTGCAGGGGCCATAATCCTTGAGTGTCTTCTGGGTGAACCCATTGATCATGCGATGAGAAACTCCTGAGAGGACGCAATGACAACGGTCCGGATTATAGGCGTGCTTGGCCCAGCCCAGCTCGCAAGGGGCTCACGAGGGGAGGCAGCTGACGTTAACTTTGGATGCAAGGCCAAAACCAGAACGCGAGAGAAAGCTTGAACGAGACTAAACACCCCTTCCCCAAACACACGCAAGTCTCAAGCTCAAATCCAACTTAAATTCGAATCGAAGCAACTTGAGAATGGAGAAAACAAGGCAAAAGGCAAAAAGAAGCCGTGTCCGGCACCTAGTCTAGTCTTCAACGTCTTCTCACCAGCGCGGAGCTAAGTGCTTCCACTGGGCGTGGGCGGGAGCCCCCGAGGCCCGAGGGCGGCTCTCTGGAGACTCCAGGGCATGTACAGCCCCAACTCATTATTACGTGAGAGTGTCACGGGTGGCGAGCTTCACAGGCACTGGGCCTTCTTCACAGGTACCGGCCTTGCTTCATATCGCTAGATGAGGGCCCCGCCTTGCGCCACACTCTATTGCCACCGACGATGACCGGAGACCAAGGACGTCGCCGATGGGATAGAGCGGTCGCGAGCGGTTCCCCCGACGACCACGGGTTCTCTGCCGGGCAGGCCCTGAGGCACCTCCCCGGCAGAGGGCCTACCTCCTGAGAACGCCTTGCTCCGAGCGCCGCGCGGGCGAGTGATACGTCTCCAACGTATCTATAATTTTTGATTGTTCCATGCTATTATATTACCTGTTTTGGATGTTTATGAGCTTTATTCCACACATTTATATCATTTTTGGGAGTAACCTACTAACCGGAGGCCCAGTCCATATTGTTGTTTTTTTTGCCTATTTCAGTATTTCAAAGAAAAGGAATATCAAACGGAGTCCAAACGGAATGAAACCTTCGGGAGCGTTATTTTTGGAACAAATCTAATCCGGAGAGCCTGGAGTGCAAGTCAAGAAAGCTCCGAGGGCCCCACGAGATAGGAGGGCATGCCCCCCCCCCTTGTAGGGCACGCCCCCCTGTCTCGTGGGCCCCTCGGGCGTCCACCGACGTACTTCTTCTTCCTATATATATCCATGGACCCCGAAAACATCCAGGGGCACCACAAAACACAATTTCCACCACTGTAACCTTCTGTATCCGTGAGATCCCATCTTGGAGCCTTCGCCGGCACTCTGCCGGAGGGAGAATCGACCATGGAGGGCCTCTACATCAACATCCTTGCCCCTCCTATGAGTTGTGAGTAGTTTACCACAGACCTACGGGTCCATAGTTATTAGCTAGATGGCTTCTTCTCTCTTTTTGGATCTCAATACAATGTTCTCCCCCTCTCTTGTGGAGATCTATTCAATGTAATATCTTTTTGTGGGTTTATGATCAGATTTATCTATGGATATTAATTGAATCTTCTCTGAATTCTTTTATGTATGATTGAGTTATCTTTGCAAGTCTCTTTGAATTATCGGTTTGATTTGGCCTACTAGATTGATCTTTCTTGCCATGGGAGAAGTGCTTAGCTTAGGGTTCAATCTTGCGGTGTTCTTACCCAGTGACAGAAAGGGTTGCAAGACACGTATTGTATTGTTGCCATCGAGGATAACAAGATGGGGTTTATATCATATTGCATGTCTTTATCCCTCTACATCATATCATCTTGCTTAATGCATTACTCTGTTCTTATGAACTTAATACTCTAGATGCAGGCAGGAGTCGGTCGATGTGTGGAGTAATAGTAGTAGATGCAGGCAGGAGTCGGTCTACTTGTTATGGATGTGATGCCTATATACATGATCATGCCTAGATAACGTCATAATTATTCGCTTTTCTATCAATTGCTTGACAGTAATTTGTTCACCCACCGTAATACTTATGCTCTCGAGAGAAGCCTCTAGTGAAACCTATGGCCCCCGGGTCTATCTCTTATCATATTTGCTTTCAATCTACTTTTATTTGCATCTTTACTTTCTTGCATCTATATCATAAAATACCAAAAATATATTTATCTTATCATACTATCTCTATCAGATCTCACTTTTGCAAGTGGCCGTGAAGGGATTGACAACCCCTTTATTGCGTTGGTTGCGAGTTCTCGGTTTGTTTGTGTAGGTGCGTGGGACTTTTGAGGAGCCTCCTACTAGATTGATACCTTGGTTCTCAAAAACTAAGGGAAATACTCACGCTACACTTGCTGCATCACCCTCTCCTCTCTGGGGAAAACCAATGCTAGCTCAAGACGTAGCAGCGAGCCCGGATCTTGGCCCCTCTCCTGCAGCCCCCGGCGTCCTCCTCCTGAGGGATAGGAGGCTGCAGCGTCGGGGCAGCCATCTACTGTGGCGACCTGTACCTCCTGCGACCCATGGTTAGCGTAAGCCTGTGTCTGAGGAATTAGTGGTACCCGATAGTTGCTGCCGCCAGCATGGTCGTCGATGCTCTCTTGGGGTTCCTGAAAGAGCCCAGCCTCCGGCGCCTCTTTCCCCCAGGTTGGCCCGAGGAACAAGCCATGGTCCTCTTCCAGCGCGCGCCCTTGATCCACCATGTGGGGGACATAAGCTTCCGGGGCCACCGCCCCGAACTCCTCGTTGTAGTGCCCCATGCGCCACACAGTCCTGCTTGAAGTGCTATCTTGGGGGTGGTAGCGTGGCGGCCCGCTGGGGCCGTGGCCTGCAACGGATGCTCCCTCGCCGGCCGGAGGGGGAGCCGGCACTACTGGTCGCCCGACGCTGACGGATAGGTTAGCGTTGGGGAGGCCTTGGAACCCGCTCGGAGTTGCGCGGGCGCATATGGGGCCTCCATACGGCCTGCCCTGGATCTGGGATGGCTGCTAGGTGCATAAGGGATGAGCTCCCGAGGCAGCGGAGCCCAGGAGCTCTGCCACTCGCTCCAGCAGCATGTCGTGGCCGCCCTCCAGCAGCCTGCATCGTAGTAGTTCTCGGGCCACCGTGAGCGCGGCTCTTGAGTTCGCCTGCTCCAGTTGGGTGTATGGTGTTGTGGCCGCGACATGGCTTGAAGCCCTTGCTGCTGACTGCACCTGCCGCGGCATGAGGGCAGGCGATGCCTGGCCGTGTCGCTCGCGGCCCGCAGCACCCTGCGGGGCGCGGGGTGCCTGGGGCACAAGGTTGAGGTTGCCCTGGGCAGGCGGCTCGGCGCGGGCGGGCCAGGCTGCCCAGGGGTCGGCGTTGCCCATCGGGTTGCTGGACATGAGGATGGCGACGCGATGGAACGTGAGGCGGCGGGAGAAGGATTCCGGCGCACCCCTACCTGGCACGCCCAAATGTCAGATTAAGGGTTCCGACAGGCCCTTTGAGGTTCGAACTCTGAGGTGCGCGCGGAGATCACTCCCCTGCCTACTCACGTCTCGTCGCCTCGCTAGGATCTAAGCAAGCGAAGATGAACAACACAAAAGACACAAGGTTTATACTGGTTCAGGCCACCATTGTGGTGTAATAACCTACTCCAGTGTGTGATGTGGTGGATTTCCTCTGGGGCTGATGATGAACTATACAAGGGAAGAACAGCCTCGCGAGGGATGTTCTTGCGGAGGTGATGCCTCTTGGGAAGGATTGGATCCGGATCCCTTTCTACTGTGGTGGCTAGCCCTATTTATAGAGCGAGTCCCTGGTCCTCTTCCCAAATATTGAGCGGGAAGGGTGCCAACAATTGGCCCTTTTGAAGGGGAACATCTAGTACACTTATCCTCGCTAAAGTTGGTCCTCGCCTGCTAAAGACTCTGACGATGACGCCGTCCTGGGCCCCACGATGACCTCCGTCCTGCCATTCTGCTGGTCTTGGTCTTGTTGCACCGAAATGGTAGCCTTTGCCTGATATCTTGGCCTGTGCTTGCTCCCTTTGCACCAAAGAGGAAATAAGGACACTGCACAAGCCGAAGCCCGCCTGGCGCTCGCTTGGCCTCGATCGTCATGGCTTGTGTCACGGGCACCTCACGAGGTACCCCTGCCTTGATCTCTCCGCCTCCTCGCGAGCCAGCCTGACAAGGCTACTCCTGAGGAAGCTGCCTGACAACCGCCCCGCGAGGCTTGGCCCCTCGTGAGGGTCTTGAGCTTGAGTTGATGAAGATGGGCCATACTGGGCCACTACTTGAGCCACACCGCAGGCCGCAGGCAGGCAAGTCTGGGTACCCCCGTTCCCAGAAGACCAACAATACTAAACAACACGTTCATCAGGTTTCAGTTGTCATAGCAAACACAATTTCACATAGTAGATAAAAAATGTCTTCTAACAAGCAAATACGACAAAAGCAATCTAATCATCATCCGCAGCAGCAGCGTCAACATCTTCGCCATGTGTATCAGTCTGAATCGTAATTCCCCATGGTTTCATCCTCAATGTCCTAGAATGTTGGCTTCTTCTTGATCAACTCCTGTATGTCCACAGCACGTCAGGCAATATTTTCGCCGGCGTCATTGACGTGATGGTTCTCAAGGATATTAGGAATATCTATGTTATATTGTACATTAGGAGCAGTGTAAGCATCATCTTGTTGTGCAACTTCATTAAACGAATTCCTCTGCTCAAACGTTTGCAATACTCTCCAGTCATCGCTACGTGCAAATGTGTCTTCCAAGAAAAATATCTGTGTTGCTTGATTTGCCAAAATAAAAGGCTCGTTGGTCTGGTACGCCGCCTTGACATTCATGGATTTGAAATAATCATCAGCTCTGGGTTTTGCGATCCTGGAAAACATGTTATACCAACGACAGCACAACAGAACTACACACCAATGATCCTCGAAACTGGAGATATACTGCAACTAAACAATGTCTGTTATGTTAGCATACATTTCAGTTGTCTCCTTGCTATACGTATCCGTGCTCATGATGTCACTGTTTTGTGTCTTCCTGCCTTCTTCGCGTGCAAGGGTGTTGTAGCGCACATCTCCAACAACGCAAGATTCATAATGTCTTACCTAAGTATCAGGACCCGTTGCTAGTGAGTAAAGGGCATCATCAACTGCGTGCCCATCCTCCCGCATCTTCTTAACCTATGGTTAGAAAATAGACAAGCTGATCATCTTATGTAGTCAATATATTAAAAAAACTGATAGTGCAATTCAAAAGCTAACGTGGTTCTTGAACCATTTCGCCAATCCTGCCATAACCAGTTTGTTAATGTTTCTTGGATTTTGCGGTAGTAACTCCTTTTTGTAGATTCTGCACAACATAGTGATCGCGTCAAACATCTAAATATATAAGAATGTGCTGCAAGTTTAGTAGATTATGATGTATAAGCTGCAATACTCATTACTTACTTGATATAAGGTAGTATCTCAGGACAGTTATTCAACACATACCAAACCATTTTGTCCAAATCTTTAGGTTTGTCCTCTTGTCAACTCTTCCCTGTAACTCGAACAGAATAATCGAAAACATTGAGCCCGGGATTGTCTTCACCCACCTCTTTGCTAAGCTGATCATCCACTTCAATGTATTTTGAGCAGAATGCCAACGCTTCTGTAGCAATGTAGGCCTCTGCAATGGAACCCTCAGGTCTAGCTCTATTCCTAACATAGCCCTTGAAAGTGCCTAGCCGCCTTTCAATAGGGTACATCTAGCCATACTGTATTGGACCTCTAAGTAGTGTCTCATTAGGTAGATGAACAGCCAAATGCACCAACACATCAAAGAAGGCTAGAGGATATATCTTCTTAAGGTCACGTAGGATAGTTTGTATCTTGTCTCTAAGATGCTCCAAAGCATCTATCATGATATTTCTACTGCAGAGTTCCCTGAAGAATTGTCCCAACTCTGCAATTGCTCTGTATAAGTCAGGGCGGCCCAATCCTCTAAGGATAACAGGTCAAACCCTTTGAAGTAGGACGTGGCAGTCATGAGTTTTCAACCCTTGTACCTTGTTTCCATTTGCACTGACTCTCCTTTCAGGGTTGGAAGAAAATCCATGTGGGAATCTCACATGTGATAGGACCTCGCAGAATTCTTTTCTTTTTGCCTTGTACAAGATGTACACAGCTGGTGCCATATCCCGTGGTTTACCTTCATCTTGCACCTGCAAATCCTGTCTGATACCCAGGTGTGTCAAATCAATCCTAGATTTTGAGGTATCTTTTGTCTTGCCTTCAATATTAAGAAGTGTGCCGATAATGCTGTCACATATATTTTTCTCGATGTGCATCACATAAGATTATGCCACAGATCCAAATCTTTCCAATACTCCAAGTCCCACAAAATGGACCTGTGGGTAAACAATAATCTCTCTTCTGCCCTGCCACGCTTCCTTTTCCTGCTACCATTACCAGGATGGTTTCCTGGTGTAATATGCCTGACCTTCTCTAATTCCACTTGCAACTCATCGGCGGTGAGCCTCTTTGGCGCATCACGGTTTTCATGCTTTGCATTAAACACATGTCTTCGGTATTTTCTAGGATGCGGCTTGTCCTTGGCAAGGAAACATTGGTGTACAATGTAACAGATCTTGCTAAGTATTGCGTATGACAGCGGATTCCTCTCATAGCGATCACATGCATTGTAAGCATGTGTCATTCGCCCTGACATAGTGCCCAAAGCCGGATAATCATGGTGCACCAAATTATAATAGCACGCGGAAAGAAATCAGCTGGTGGGTTGCTATATAGGTCTTGAGTGAGAATAACCCTCCATAGTTGTTGAAGTTCCTCCACAAGAGGCTCCATGAATAAATCAAAATCCTTTCCAGGATCTTTTGGACCTGGGATGAGCAAGGCCATCATGTAGTTTGATTCTTTGGTGCAGACATTTGGAGGCATGTTGTAAGGGATAACAAGCACTGGCCACATGCTATATGTGGCGCTCTGGTGGCCAAATGGGTTAAATCCATCTGAAGCTAAGCCAAGTCTAATGTTTCTCGGGTCAACAACAAACTTTTTGTGTTTACGATTGAAGCTTTTCCACTCACTACCATGAGATGGATGGCTCATTACATTCTGATCTCTGTACTCCTGGTTCCTAGAATGCCACAGTACATCCTATCTTGTTTAAGCATCATGAAACAACCTCTGCAATCTTGGTATAATTGGAAAATGTCTCAGAACATTATGAGGAATCATCTTCACAGAAACGCCATCTTTCCATCTTGATGATTTGCATTTCAGGCATTCACTTAAGTTGGCATAATCCTTCTAGAACAGAACACAATTATTCTTACAAACATGGATCAAGTCATATCCAATTCCAACTGCACGAAGGAAATTCTTCATTTTACTTTAGGTGTGTGGCAGCTCAGATGCATCTGGGAAAGATATGCGGAAGGCAGCCAACATTGCATCGAATGATTTGTTGGTCATCTGCTCAGATGTCTTCACCTGAAGAAATGTGCACTACAAAAAAAAGACACATCCGTGACATTTTGGGCCGAACGAATTTTTTTCTGTCATACTTATGACACTTCTATGACGATAATTGTGACAAAACCCGGTATCATCATAGAGGTGGTGGGCTCCTACTTCTCTGACAAAAAATCATGACAGAAAATGGGCTTTTCATCCTAGGTGGGCCGGAGATGCAACTGCATGACATTCTTTGGGCCGTCCATGACAAAAAAAACCATGGCAGAAGCGATGGCGAGGAAAATTTCGGCGAGTTCTCGGTTATGGTGGGAGGTCGGGGGTCGAGCGATGCGCATTTCTCTCGTACACGTACGCGCGCGTATTCGAGGAGTTGGCTCTAACTAAACCCGGGCAAGGCGTTGGGCTCTAACTGAACCCAAGCGATTGCACTACATGCTACACGTTACTGAACCCGAGCGACCGATCGATGGCTGTTAACTGAACCCGATCGAGCGATTCCTTCGCTACTGCTAACTGAAGCCGATCAATGTTGCCTCTGGATGAACAATGAGGGTTGCGGGGCGGGGTGGATGAACAGTAAGCGGTGGGGGTGGATGGATAGGACCCCGTGGCGTTGCCTCTGGATGAACAGGACCCCGATCGGTCGAGCCAGTTGGGGCTGGATGAATAGAACCCCGTGGAGGGCTGGATGAACAGGACGACCCCGTGGAGGGCTAGATGAACAGTAGAAGGTGGAGGGGTGGATGAACAGTAGCCCGTGGAGGGGTGGTTGAACAGGAGCCCGTGGAGAGGGGTGGTTGAACAGTAGCCGGTGGAGTAGCGCGCGGTGGAGGCTGGATGAACAGGAGCCCCTAGATGAACAGTCGTAGGTGGACGCTGGAGGAGGTCGACGGTGGATGAACAGTAGCCCGTGGAGGCTAGAGGAGGTCGACGGTGGAGATGAACAGTATCCCGTGGAGTCCCGTTTTGCGGTACGCCACACCCCTCCCGATGAACAGGACCCCCGTTTCGACCGTAGCGCTCCAACACAAGTCCGTTTCCTCCGTTTTGCGGTACGCCACACCCCTCCCGATCAACATGACCCCATTTCGACCGTAGGAGGTCCAACACAAGTCCGTTTCCTCCATTTTGTAGTATGCTAGACCCCTCCCGATGAACATGATCCTGTTCCGAACATGGATGGTCGAACACAAGGCCGTTTCCTCCGTTGTGCGGTATGCCAGGCCTCGTTTCCATCGCCTCTTCCGTCCAAGCCGGTTGCCTCCCGATGAACACGACGCAATCCGTTGCCTCCCGATGAACACGACGCATTCCGTTGCCTCCCCATGAACACAACGACGACGTAGTTTCTCCGTTCTGACCCAGCCATGTACATGAGCCCTGGCCGTACGTATGCGCGAGTAGGCGTTTGAGACCCCACCCATATGTATGTACGTGGCCGTATTTTCTTTCTTGCACCCTGGCTGTTGTACGTACGTGTACATGCTACGTGCGCGCCTCTACTACGACATGTGTGTGCCTCTACTACGACACATGCGCGCCTCTACATCGACCAATATATATGTATGTACATGTTCGCGACCAGAATGACAATGCTACGTACGCTTTGACCAGGTGGGTCCCGACTGTATGGCACTTCCTTGCATGCGAAGATGTAGCTGGTGGGTCCCAGATGTCAGGGGGGCGGATCATTTTTTTTGTCCAGACGCACATCCTTGTGTGTGTAGACGTAGCTGGTGGGTCCCAGCAGTCAGGGGGGAAACGTTTTTTTCATGAAATACGATGGCCCGTCCGGTGGGTCCCCGCTGTCAGGTGGAGGAATAATTATTTTGCGTGTAATAAGGAGGCACTTCCTTGCGGCTGCCGTGAACCCAGCTGTTAGCCTCTCCACGTATAGTACTCTTCGGATGGAAGTCGGCCATTGACCACATTGACCACACCGCGCCGAGAGCACCACGGCGGTGGATGATGGCGAGGCCTAAGAAGGGGATGACGTGGAGCCGGGGAAGACGCAGCAGTGGATGCCCACACGGAGAGGAGTACGAGGGTTCACTGGTTCGGCTGCGGTGTGAGGCTGCCGTCGGCGCAGAATAATAGGGTGTGTGGGTGAGTAGAGAGATGGCCTGGCCAGTGGAGGGAGTATTAGGAGGTGGTGAGGCCTCTGCGGCATCACAGCCGGCCACGGGAGGCAGGAGCATGCGGCACGATAGGCGCTGCTTTGGGCGGCTGGAGCAAGAAGACCAGAGGTTGAAGAAGCACTTTGGCCGTTGGATGGACATCGTACGGCCAGTGGAGCTAGAATCGTTCATATTGACTAAGGTTGACAAAGGCCTCCGTCCTAGTCAACTTAGTAGGCCCACAAGTCAGCCTCCCACCAAGGTGGGTCCCAGCTAGCAGGGGGGTATTCATTTTTTGTGCGTAATAAGGAGGCACTTCCGGTGCGTCCGAGCGGATAGCAGGGGGGACGTTTTTTTCATGAAATATGGTGGCCCATCCAGTGGGTCCCAGCAGTTAGGGGGGAATTTTTTTTCGCGAAATACGGTGGCCCGTCCGATGGGTCCCAGCAGTCAGGGAGGAAACATTTTTTTCGCGAAATACTGGTGGCCTGTCCGGTGGGTCCCTGCTGTGAGGTGGAGGAACAATTATGTTCCGCGTAATAAGGAGGCGCTTCCTTGCGGCTGCCATGGACCCAGCTGTCAGCCTCTCCACGTACAGTACTCTTCGGATGGAAGTCGGTCGTTGACCACATTGACCACGCCGCGCCGAGAGCACCACGGCGATGGACGACGGCGAGGCCTAGGAAGGGGATGATGCGGAGCCGTGGAAGACGCGCAGTGGATGCCCACGCGGAGCGCAGTACGAGGGTTCACTAGTTCAGCTGCGCTGCCGTCGCCGCAGAATAACAGGGGGTGTGGGTGAGTGGAGTGGAGGGATGGCCTGGCCAGCGGAGGGAGTAGTATGGGGGCGGTGAGGCCTCCGCGGCAGCACAGCCGGCCACGGGAGGCAGAAGCAGGCGCCACGACCGGCACTGCTTTAGGCGACTGGACCAAGAAGACCAGAGGTTGAAGAAGCACTACGGCCGTTGGATGGACATCGTACGGTCACTCGAGCTAGAATCGTGCATATTGACTAAGTTGACAAAGCCCTCCGTCCCTGTCAACTTAGTAGGCCCACTATACTGGGTCCCAGGTAGCAGGGGGAGTATTCATTATTTTGTGCATAATAAGGAGGCACTTCCTTGCGTGCGAAGATATAGCTGGTGGGTCTGAGCTATCAGCGGTGGTAACATTTCTTTCACAAAATACAGAGGCCCTTTCGGTGGGTCCCATATGTCAGGTGGAGGAATCATTATTTTGCGCGTAATAAGGAGGCATTTCCTTGTGTGCGGCCATGGACCCAGCTGTCAGCCTCTCCACATACAATCCACTTCAGATGCATGCCAATCATTAACCACGTTGACCACGCCACGCAGAGAGCACTAGGGCAGTGGACAACGGCGAGGCCTAGGAAGGGAACGACGCGGAGCCAGGGAAGACTCAGAAGTTGTTTCCCATGCGGAGGGGAGTACGACTGTACGAGGGTTTACTTGTTCGTCTGCCGTCGCCGGAGTAACAGTAGGTGTGGGTGAGTAGAGGGATAGCTAGGCCAGCAATGGGAGTACGGTGGGGCGGTAAGGCCTGCGCAGCAGCACAGCTAGCCGCGAGGAGGAGGGAGCAGGCAGTTCCGCCGGTGCTTGTTTGAGCGGCTGGAGCAGGAAGAGCCGATATTGAAGAAGCACGACGGCCGTTGGATGGACATCCAATAGTCACTGCTTGTGCGTCAACCTTTTTTTTAGGAAATCCTCAAATCTGTGGAAAACAACATACAGGCCATTTGTCATTATTTCTAATAATTTACAGCCCATTTGCTAATTCTTACGGGTTTTTTTGGAGCCCATATTCTTTTTGTTAGCATTACATCCCATATTGTGGCCACGGTGAAAAAATTATACGAAATTTTGCATATGTCGGTGCGGTCCGAACTGTTTTTAATCCCTCAATTTCGAGTCACATTCAGACTAATTTTAAAAATAAATGTATATCAATATAAAATCCAATAAATTGTCCATGCATAAAAATCAATGCAATTTAAAATCTCAAAATGAAAAAAAGATATTTGAAACTAATTGCTGGTTTGATGTGTTTTTAAAATGTACAACCCATTTCTCATTACTGATAGGCCATTTTCTCGGCTAGCCGAATGAAGCTCTCCTCGTCTTGAAAGATTTGCAGCCCAATAGGCCTGACAAAGCGACTTACTTGACAAATCACAAAAAAACTGGGCTAGCCATTTTCAGAAAGAAAAAAATACTACTGGGCTGGTCTATGGTAAACATAAAAGAAAAGGCTGTCTAGACAGGCCAGAATGTCCCGCACAGCCCAGCTGACACCCTGCTTCTGTCTCAAAAACAAATTAGATAAATGCCACTCCAATTATGGCGATTCATAAAAATGCCATTGCAATTTCCAAACTTTAAAAAATGCCACTGTGATTTGTGCAAACTTTGAAAAACGCCACTGCAGTTTGCAAACTTTGAAAAACGCCACTCCAGACTTCAAAAAATGCCACTAGAAATGGCATGAAATGGCATTTTTCAAAGTTTGGAAATTGCAGTGGCATTTCTTGGAAACACCAGATTTGGAGTGGCATTTATCAAATTAACCCAAAACAAAAATAACTGGGCGAGCTACTTTGTCCCTGGTGTCAGCCGCTCGTTGTGCAATTCTCTCGTTTATTGACTACGTTGACAATGGCATGGGACCCAGATGTCAGAAATCCATTAGGAGGAGCCATTTTTTTATTGGCTTGAAATAAGGAGGCACTTGCTTGCGTACTTCCATGACCTTGGCGGGTCCCTGCTGTCATCCTCTCCACGTACAATCATCTCCTGATTGTGTACGCGTTAACTTGGTATTCCCACAAGTCAGCCTCTAAACCCGTGGAGGACAAATACAACCCATTTAAAAAAATAACAGCCCATTCCATACACTCAAACGGAAAGTTCAACATTCAGAGCAAAGTAACAGGTATAATCCACATATAGAGTACTGAACTTCCACGTTGACAACCATCATACCCAAGTTAACTATCTACTCCCACTAATACTTTAGTAGCGTACAAGTACTAACTTACTCTTAGCTAACTAGACGATGTCGGCCGCCATCTGCGGTACACGCTAAACGCCGGCACCGGCGTCCTGCGCCTCGCCTCGGACTTGTCAGAGGTGCAATAAGGCGTGTTGCTCACGCGCGTTGGCCCTTTCCATGCTGGCATGGTCCACCGAAGCTTCGGCTTCCAAGCGGGAAACCCACTTGACGAGCTGGTAGTAAAAATCAGCGTCGCCAATGCGTGCGTGCCCGACAGCATCCAGGGCTATTTACCGGGCGCCGGCCTCCATGTAGTCGGCCCAGTTGCAGGCGCTCTGCTCGTGACTCAGAGCATCAGTGTGCTGCTGCTCTATGTCCCGCTGGCGGCGCAAATCGGTGATACGCTCCCCCCCCCCGCCAGGCGGTCGCGCTCCAACAACTCCTGCCCCTCCGCCAGGCGGTCACGCTCCAACAAGTCCTCGATCACCGCATTGCCATCTAAAGACAGATAGAATGCCTCTTCCCTCTGTATGCCTTCCGGTGAAAAACCAAACACTAGTTCCGGCGGTGACCACCTCGGGCCTCGCCTACTGCGGATGGTCGGGGGCATGGAGGACATGGCGAGCGACGTCGGGCCAGTGGGGGCTTATGAGGATATGGCGAGTTGGGTCACGGTGCCACCGGAGAAGGCCGGGAAACAATACTTATAGGCGGAAGGTAGCACGATGGTCATCGGAATTCAATGCATAAACAGGCATGGCTTAGTGCGCCAGCTTGCCGTGAAAAACTAGAGAAACTGAAATTATGACTGTGATGTCCCATTCCGTCTGGGTCGCACGCCGGCATGACGATCAAACGAGTGCACTCGAATCATCTCCCTCCTTGTCAATAATGATTCCACAGATTTAAAAAGCCCGCAACAATTAAAGTGCATCTTTTTACGCATTAGTTAGCTGCCTTAATTACGACCGGCTGCATGCAGGCACTCAGTATCGCTCGCAGCCAGTACATGGAGCAGGATGCAACGAGTTGTAGCCGAGGGCACACATGCAGCCACTTAAATCGCTGGAATTAATTAGGCTTAAACTTCTGCATGCCGTTAATTATTTCCATGCGTTGGTCTTGCTGCTTTGCTCATGGACTAATAAACCCGGACAGAGGGAGTACCTTGGTTTGTGAGAGGTTTGAATTAAGCCCTGCAGACCAGAAAGGAGGTACTAGTACGTGTGTGATCCACTATTTATTCGTGTAGGATCGAGTAGGTCGTTTCTTGAATTGAGCCCTGCAAACCGGAAAGGAGGTAGTACGTGCGTGATCCGCTATTTATCCGTGTAGGATCGAGTAGGTAGGATAGTGTAGCTTGTCAGTTTCTTTAGAGGTAGGCATTTTTATTCAAAAAACTACCACTTCGGATCTTGCATCGCAAATAAAACTGCCAGGAGCGCATTAGTAGGCTAGCTAGTGATCGATCAGTAACTTGGAAACACTGAGCGAACAGAAATAAGTAACTGTTAATGCATCTCAATGATTCACAGATCATATACAAATATGTATCTCCAAAAGCAAAGATCAGCCACTTCGGATCTTGCATCGCAACTAAAACCAACTAGTATGATTCCAATACATAAGATCAACATGTTAATGCATCTCAATGATTCATAGATCATATACAAATATGTAGCTCCAAAAGCAAAGATCTAGAAAAATCATATGTTCTTCCTACTAACATGGATGCTCCTCTTGGCCAACATTCAGTACAGACTGAAAGACAAATTTGTTTGTGAAGTCTACAATTCCTCTTGCAAACGTAAGTGGTTTCACCAATAGCTGGAACCATGAGAATGAATCACACATGATGGAGGAACATCCACTGCAATATGATTTGGTCTTCTCTCGATCACACCGCGAGACTATTTTCGGAATACAAACTTTAACTTAGGCAAAATGATGCCCATTGTATAATCAGACCAAAGCAATGAAGCACCTAGTGTTGGCCAATAAATAGTACAGTACTACTTTTCTGCAGTCCATGAAGTGACTATCCAATCTTCCTGTGTCTATTTTCAAATGGCACTGCATGTAGTGACTATAGTATTCTGTTGTGCAGTTCAACCAAAATTGCGGTCACTTTGTTTGTTTGCCAAATAGCAACGGGCAGACATCTTCGTCTGGACACATATCAAGCAGCTAGTAAACATATACCACACCTTGTATTTTCGGTTTAAACATGTCTCTTCCGCTTAGCATCTGTCATGTTCTGCACTGGACAATTTGATACAGTTATGTTTTGCCCTGGACAATTTCATACTGAATTGATTTGCTTATTCAGAGCAGAAATATAGTGCCTATTCTTCATCAGACCAAGGATATCCATGTTCACAGTGATGGAAGAGGTGAAATCAATACAACCGAAATTGAGCATCCAATCATTGAATCATGTCCTGCACCTCCAATGTAGGTCCACCCTGCCAATAAATTCACATGCAAACCACTAGTATTACTATCTAATGATAGTACAAAAAGAGTAGCAAACCATGTACCTTCATAATGAACGACTCATAGTGCCACCAATTGGATATAAAGGTTTGGAAGAAAACATGCTCCTAATGTTGAACCAGTTAGACTTTTTGTGCAGTTCCACTAAAATCGAGCATCCCTGTTTGCATAGATATTGAAAGTGTGATTACTGTAAAAACGACACTAGTTGAAGCATAGACTCACAAATATAAGCATTCCAATTTCTTAATGGAAAAGGTAGCAAGACTGTTTCTAACCACCTGTTTGAAGGAGTAAATAAGGCAACATTGGCTGATGTCAGAAAGGCATATATAGTTCTTTTTGAAAGAATGATCGACTCCTGACCTTTCCTCTTCTTTTAAGCATATTTTGTGCAGTTCAACTAAAATAAAATGCCATCACCACCTTGACAGTTTAGTGACACTGTACAAAAGGAAATGACTTAACATTACATCATGATGTCAGGTATGTAGTTGACAGGCATTAGAGACAAACATACAGACCTTCTCCGATAACATAATGAACATTAATTTTAACAAAGGTGTGACTAGCTTTACTGGGATAATTTGAGCGAACACTACACCCTCTGTTCCTTAATATAAGACGTTTTCGTGGTTCAATTTAAAGTACCAACACGTCTAGTATTAAGAAAAACATGTAGTAGTTTTCTTGAGCACATATCTGGGAAAGCTTGCCACACTTTATTTATGTCCATACGCTAATGCAACATCATTCGAATACTACAAATATACACTAATCCAGTGGCTAGTGCAATAGTAGAGTAGTTAGTTTATTACAGGGTACAGTACAATAGTTTTACTGAACAGATTTCAATGAACTCTAGCACTGGAAGATTTCTATAAGAATTTACAATACAAAATGTAAAGGTAACAAGTTTCGGCATTGGTATACTAGCTGTGCATGAGCATTAAACCAAATACAAAAGTCTGAAAGTAACTAGCATTATTAACTAATGACAGTATAAAAAAATTGCAAACCATGTGCCTCCAAGGTAAATATCATTTCAAACTTGTGGGGACCTTAAAAATTGCTATCCCAATCTTGATAATCGATCAAACATAAAAACTTGATCGAACGAATCAAGAGAACAGCCGGAGGAGGAGGTGCCCACTCTTGACCTTTCCTCTTGTCTTCATAATTTTTTGTGCAGTTTAACTAAAATAAAATGACATTAGTGCCTTGGCATTTTGGTGACACTGTCCAAAAAAATTAACTTATCTCATGAAAGTGAGGTATGTAATCTATAAGCATTAACAGTGCAAAAATCTGAAGGTAGTAACAAGTTTCATCGCTGGTATACTGGCTGTGCAACAACATTAGAATGCCTTAGCTGAAAAATCTTTAATACATCCACAATCAACAGCTAACCCTGAAATAATCCAGTGACATTAAATGACATTGCTTAAATTTATCGGTGGCATTAGACTGAGTGTGGCATTAGTTAAATGTGGCATCACTTTAGCAGTAGCATTGCTTGACTCGACTGCTAGCATTATACTAACAGCAAAAAAGTGGCAATAAAAGCATGGGAGGCCCATTCGGAAAGTGGGCGCACCAGTACAATGTACCTCCACGGACGCAGAGTGGTGAGGGAGGTATGGTTGCCTAGAGCAACAAATATCCAGGCAGCATATGTGGATTACGTCCCATTTTTGTTCTCTTTAGCCGCCTTTTTCCTATGTGAGGACAACAAACCAATCGACCTGGTCATTCTCTATTGCGTTGTCATGCCTTTCTACCCCTTCGCTACTGATTTTCCCCTTCTCAACCTAGATGCGGGTTCGGTGCCTACTCTCTTGGACAGTACAGTCTCCCTTCCTTTCCTTATTCAACCCAGACATGGATTAGTCTGCATGAAGTAGGGTTTCCTTTAATAGTGCAAATTAAGGTTTTTGTCTGTGTGGCGAGCAGAGCAGAGGATAACAAATTGGGAAGATGGTGGAGTGGAAAAAGATCCACATGCAACGACGTGGCAGATGGGGCAATAGAACAAGGGTATGGTTCGAAAAGAGGTAGCATACCCGAGGGTAGGCGGGAAGTGGCTTCGCTCATGGTCGTCGTCCTCCGCACACACTATGTCGGCGAGCTTGGGGATGGAGGCCATCCCGCGCATGTGCTAGGTCTGAGAGGACGGCCTTGCCATCAGTGCGTGACCTCGCTCACCGACGACGAGTGTGTCAACGCTGCACGTCCTTTTCTTCCCCGGCGGATCTGTGAGCATCGGTGAGGAGGGAGAGAGAGGCAGTATTTTTTAGATCTGGAGAGAGGGTGATAGTGTGAGAAGCTAGTGGGCAGCCCTT
The DNA here is from genome assembly GCF_002162155.2 of Triticum dicoccoides. Lineage (NCBI taxonomy): Eukaryota > Viridiplantae > Streptophyta > Magnoliopsida > Poales > Poaceae > Triticum > Triticum dicoccoides. The sequence continues at coordinate 389,284,864 of NC_041381.1, forward strand.
AGCAAGAAAGTGCTGAAGCTCCAGCCTATATATCTTTTCTATACTACTAGTACTGGAGGTGGAGTAGTGGTAGAGTAGTTTATATTTTCTCTGCATACAATACCAGTTAGTTGTGCTTCAAAACTGAACGGCACGCCATTAAAAAAATAAAGGTCGATAACTAATGCGGCACCTCGGGCCAACGCGTCCAGATCACATTTTGCACGAGAAATTACACACTATGTTTCATCGACATGTGGTCATATTCCAACATATCAGTGAGACGACAGCGAGTCCTTTTCTACTAGTATTTCCGAACGGACATGTAGGCCGGGGCGCCTCTTCGTGTATCGTGGCAAACTGGCAACCGTCCACCGACTCTTCGCCTTTCCCTCTCGATTTGAAACTACTGTCGCATGCTCTTCCTCTCCCTCCTCCATTTGCCTTCACCCTTCCTTCTGCCATTGTTCGATCGTTTTCTCCATGGAGGGAACAGGCCGGAAACGACCCCGTTATTCTTGCCCCGATCTGAAAGATGACGTGGTGGAGGAACTCATTGATCGGTGCGACGTCATCACCTCAGCTAGCATGGTAGCTTCATTCAAGACCATTCTCGACTCAACTAATAACATCATTACAAGGAACCCAAGGGTCAAGGAGCGGTTTGATCTCCCCTATCTTCTTTGATGTGACCCTGATGATTGGCGCGGGGACGACAGAGGCCTCGCCTTGTGCAAGTTGATGCCACTTGATAATGATACGTATGATGTTAAGATGCCATCACTTGAGGGTAAGGCTTGGGGAGGCGCAAATGGAGATTGGGTTGTTTATATTGGGTCCAACTGCGAGTGGGAACTTGTGAATGTGTACACTCGTCACCGGGTTCCACTTCCAAAAATCTCAGCAGACTGGCCAGAGGTTGAGCACACCGGTATTCTACGCACGTTCAAATATGATCATGGTGACTGTCTTCTATGGAAGATAGCAATTTGGCGAGTTCCCAACCGCTCTTGGAATTATAAGAACTATGTAGTTGTTGCTATCTTCACCAAGCTTGTTGCCGTCCTTCATGGTTCGACTAGATGGATATTGCTCAAAAATCATTTTCTGTACACGGATGAGTACTGTGATGCAATTTAATACAACGGCCTTGTGTTTGCTTCCACCACTCATGGCACTGTTTTTGCATGGGATCCTCGTAGTTTCAGTACATTTGTATTCCATCGTAATTATAATTTTTTCATCCACATGCATGCGGGTTAGCAAGTTTCCCTTTACTAATTAACCTTCTTCTTGTGTTTCCAAGGTCCTGTGAACATTCCACCACCTATACTTGAAAAATTTTATAACAAAGGGGGAGATGATGATGGTGATTATCACGAGCATGAGGACGAGAAGCGCCCATATACTCAGTGGCGCTTGGCAGCTAATTCCTATGGATCACCTCTTCTTGTGTGTATACAGCCCACTGAGTTTGTTACTACTAAGGAAGCAGGTGTAGTCTCCCATGGTTGCACTCTTCGGACCTATTCCAACACCCGTTGCATGGTATTCGGGATGGATATTAGTGTGCTAGCGACAACACCTTCTCCCTGGTACAAAATTGATAGTCTTGGAGAAAACTCGCTCTTCCTTGGACAAAACTATCCGATGATGGTGAAAGGCGATCCAACTGATGTTGACACAACGTTACTAGCACCATTTATGAGAAGCAACTGTATCTATACCTCAGACATTTGGGTGGTTCCCTACCCTGGTACGGATATAGTAGGTCGCTTCAGCCTGGATGATCAGTCATGTGTTCGTCTCGAGATTGACAATGGATGGCCCGTCCCAGAGAATCACTTGTGGTTAAGCAAGTGTTTCCAATGCCGAGGATTGGTTGAGTTGAAGTTCATTTCATTGCTTGTTATTTGTTGTGTGATGAAAACTTTAGTATCTATAATGTATCCTTGTTGTCGATGTGGGTTGATGACCTATTGTATGTAATAAAATGATATGCCTGTGATAAACTTACTAAATTTATGAATGGTTTTCGAGTCGCTTCTCTGAGTGAGTGGTGCGACGAGGAAAAATATATTTTCTGAATACATAATTGTACGTGCATTGCAACAGGTTATCGGATGAGGCCAATCAACAATAGTAATACACTATTTGTACTAGCTTCACATGCTTCGCGCGTCGGGCGGGTGTTTTTACTGTAGCCATATGTTAATGTGTTCGCTGTACGTAACGAGCACCTCGAATCCTCGATACTACTAGTAGGAGTACTATATAAGTAGTAGGAGTAGTAGGGTGGCATGGGACAGAACAAGCATTCACGTCCAGGAGTACGGCACATGCCACCAGCACGACATCCATCTGACACCATATTTGTTGGAGTCCGTGCTAGAGCAATCTCTTCAACCTCGTCGTTTCTCTAACTTCAGCCGTCGTGCAGCGAGCGAGGTTGGGGTGTGCCGATAGTCGGTTTCCTCAACTGCGGTCCCACTTGTAAGGCCAACTCCAACGCACGACCCCAAACGGACCTCCGTTTTGCACGAACTCCAACGACAATTTTGACTAGAAAAGCAAGACCAAAGAAAACAAGAACCACAAGAATACATTTTAGAAGATATCCAATTTCCAGAACTGCTCCTGTAAGTTGGATTAGTGCCTTCTCGATGCATTCATTGTTGATCTGCGGAGGCTCGATCTTGTGTGCTTCTTTCTTCTTCGAGTGTAAAGAAGTAGACATTGCTTCCTCACATCTAGTCTCATGTCTAGCCTCTATTCTAGTAGGAGTATCAACAAGTGCACTAGTCTTATCTCTAACCTCTATGCTAGCTAAAAGTGCTAGAACATCTACTAAATTGCGCTCTATCAATATATCGATGTACTCTTCTTCCCAATACCAAAACTTGCATCCATTCTTACACAATAAAATTTTTAAGTTAGCACAACTAATCTAATCCGAGAGCACAACCAAAGATTTGGTCGGGTTCTTCCTCCTTTTGCCGACACGTGGAATATCCAACATCCAGGTCGTGTCATGCAAGAAAATAGAGTGGTTTTCGGTGTCAAAACCGGCGGATCTCGGGTAGGATGTCCCGAACTGTGCGTCTAGGCGGATGGTAACAGGAGACAAGGGACACGATGTTTTACCCAGGTTTGGGCCCTCTTGATGGAGGTAAAACCCTACGTCCTGCTTGATTAATATTGATGATGTGTGTTACAAGAGTAGATCTACCACGAGATCAAGGAGGCTAAACCCTAGAAGCTAGCCTATGGAATGATTGTTGTTCGTCCTACGGACTAAAGCCATCCGGCTTATATAGACACCGGAGAGGGCTAGGGTTACACAGAGTCGGTTACAATGGTAGGAGATCTACATATCCGTATCGTCAAGCTTGCCTTCCACGCCAAGGAAAGTCCCATCCGGACACGGGACGAAGTCTTCAATCTTGTATCTTCATAGTCTTGGAGTCCGGCCGATGATGATAGTTCGGTTATCCGGACACCCCCTAGTCCAGGACTCCCTCAGTAGCCCCCGAACCAGGCTTCAATGACGACGAGTCCGGCACGTATGTTGTCTTCGGCTTTTGCAAGGCGGGTTCTCCTTCATGTTTCATGTGTTTGTCGGATAGTGTCCGGTTGCTTCATAAATGTTGCGCTCCTTGGCTTCTACGTCCAATAATGGCCTTCTTCCACATGTCGTACGAATGCGAAAAGCCAGGGTATTCTTACGTTTTACCCCCTAGCTACGCGAATAAGCTGCCTATAAGAGAGGCGAGGATCCAGATCCAAATCACACCATCCTCCTTCCGCAAGTACTCATCGAGGCGCATCTGACAAAAAATCCATTCCAACATGGACAGTCGACGCGGCTCCTCTTCTCGCGCTCCCAGTCCTCAGCCAGGAGATTGGAGGAGATGCTCAGTCCCGCATAGCGAGTTAGTGACGCTCCAAGCAGAGGGATACCTTCCCCCGGCCTTTATGGTTCCGGTTCGAGCCGGACTAGCCACCTACAAGGGTGGGAAGGAGGCGGAGAGCGTCCCCAATCCCTCCAAAGGAGAGCTGGTATGCTTCGTCCCCTACTTAATAAGGGGACTCGGATTTCCTATACATCCGTTTCTCCGGGGGCTCCTGGAGTTTTATGGACTCCAACTTCACCACCTCACGCCCGCCTCCATTTTGCACATCGCAGGCTTTGTAGCTCTTTGTGAGCTATTCTTGGGCATCGAGCCCCATTTTGTGTTGTGGAAGAGGCTGTTTTGCCTCGTACCCCGTTCTTACGAGGGGTCGATATATCAAGTGGGCGGAGCCAAAATATGGCGCATCGCCGGGACCGGATATCTATCCGGAACCCTGAAGAAGGCATCCGAAGACTGGCCTTCGGAGTGGTTTTATATGGAAGACGCCCCGCTGCCGGATCCAGTCCTGATTGGCCTCTCGGAGTTTAGCAACGCTCCTCTGAAGAAACGCCTGAGTTGGCGCCCACTGAGCCCTCAACAGGAAGATGACAGGAGCGTCCACTATCTGATGGGCCGGATACGGTTACTAGCCCATTCCGGATTAACCATGATTGGAGTCATGGCCACATGCATTATGTGAGGGGTGCAGCCGCTCCAATATAGGGGCCACCCCATGTGGGATTTCAACGGGGAGAATGACGCCACCCGTCATGGCTGCACGGGGCCGGGGTCGGCCGCCGATCTGGTGAAGATCCTGTCCGGCTTGTACAAGGGGGAGAAGGAGGACTTCCTCCACACAAATCCATTGAATGGATTCTCCATGAATAACCCTCGGAGCTGGGTAAGCGGACGCTTATATATCTGATCCATGCTTTCAAAGATAAGTGTCTTACTTTATGATTTCGACGCAGGAACTGCGCCGGGATGTGGAGGGCATAGAAAGCCCAACACCACAACCCAAGGATCCGGGAAGATCCCTTGATCCAGCCTCCGAAGAGGATCCAGACGTAAAGGTGGATTTGATTGACGGGGTGTTCCACCAGCTCAGCATAGACAATGCTTTAGTCGCCATTACGGCTAACTACCCTGGTTTATGTCCGGCTTCCCAGGTGAGTACGACCGAAGCTTTTTTAATGCTTATTCCTGACCACCGTGTACCAATGGTGCTTCGCAGGAGGTGCCTTTACAACGGGAAGCCGAGCCCGTGGCGACTAACCAAACGAGGTCAATGCGGCCTAGCAGGCGGAAGAGGAGTGCGGCGCGAATCGAAACGCCGCCGCAAAGGTATGGTGCACCATTGTCCTTTAAGGGAAAGACTCCTAGGAGGTATATTAATGCTCATGATTCTTCCAGGAGAAAGAGAGCTCGCCGGACTGAGTCCGGAGAGGGTGCCAACCAAACCTCTGCCAGCCAGGCTCGAACGCCTGGTCCGGAGGGGGAGGCAAGCGCAAGGCGCGAGCCGGATGCTCCTCCAACGGAGGATGCCGACAGGTTGTCCGCCACCAGGTCTGAGGTGGAGAGCGCCATGAATCACAGGCACCGTCGGATAGTTCTTCGTGACGCGTGTTTTTCCCCAGAGGCGTTGAATGCCTTTAATGCGGGAGACGCGCACCTCCGTGCTGCTCAAGATGGTTTAACCAGAGCCACGGAGCAGTATGTAAAAGACATACGGGTGAGGAATTTTAATAGTTATATATGCCAGTAGCCCCCGAGACTTAAAATAGTTAAACTAACTGATTTAAGGATCATTTGTAATGCAGGATCTTACCGAGAAGAATACCCACCTGTCCCAGGAGCTTGAAGAATGCAAGGCCCAACTTGAGGCCGCACTAACCGCTGCCGGGGGAGCCACGGAGACCCCCTCTGGTAATTCATGTTTTGAAAAGAGAAGTAATTTATGAAGTGCGACGTGTGTGTATAGTCTGACAATAATATTGCAGAGGGTGCCGGACTAGATCCGGACAAGCAACAGCTGCTGCGCCAGTTGAAGGCTGGCGAGAGGGTGCTTTTGAGGGTGCAGCAGGAGAGGAACAAACTCCAAGATGCCAACACCCAGCTGGGCGAAGAACTAAAAGATGTTCGGGTCCAGCTGTCTAACTCCGTAAAGGAGAATCGGCGGCTTCGTCACGGCATTTATAGTAAGTGCTTGAGCAAACTCTTTTGAAAAGAAGAGTTCAGCGAGGAAGTCGATTGACAGAAATGTATCTGTAGGTGTGCTCACGGGTCGTCCGGCGGAGGAGATGCCTGGTTCCATGGGAGACCCTCTTCCCGAGCTGCTACAACTACACGAACATGTTCAGCAGGCGATGAGCGGCGTCGTTCAGGCCTTATGGCCTTCCGTCTCCCTACCTGAGGGCCTTGGAGGGCTTGCTGAGAAGCTTCAGGGAGTACGGCGACGTCTCCGTCTGTGGAAGATATCGGCCTGCCGTCAAGGCGCCAGGGAGGCCTGGGCCATGGTGAAGACGCGGTACCCAAAGGCTGACCCAAACCACATGGCCGAGGTCGGACCTGTGGGGCCTGATGGGAAGGAGATCCCTGTGAGTTTGATGTACGGCCAAGTAGAGTTGGCCGCGAAATATTCCCAACAGGACTGTAAATTAGACAGCCTGTTAGATGGGATTGAAGAGGAGTACAATCAGTCAGCTTGACGATGTAATTTAAAAATGACATATAGAATGCCTTATAGCTGGATTGTAGATCGTTTGTCTTTGCGGACCTTTTCGCTTCAGCGTCGGGACCCAACAGTCCGGAGTGTGTCCGAACACCCTTACGGTTATAAAAGAACCGGGGCGTGCATGGAGACAAGGCGTAGGGGTCATAATTGCTTTATCAGACAAGTGCCCAACTAGCTATGTTATATTACATGGTTAGTAAGAAACATCTTCCAGGGAGAATAGTTCCGTTAAGGGTTCCTTTCCCTGGGAGGCATGCCCTAAAGTGCATGTCCGGACTGCAAAAATAGCAGAAAAAGCATCTGGGGGCAGATAAATAAGTAAGTAATAAATCATCTTTCAGGTCATCGACCGAATATTCCCTTAAGAACACTAGCCTTCGGCTTCACCCAGTCTGAGGTACACATCCGGCTGACCCGGCAGTAACAATCGCAGAGGTGCTCCCTTTACCTCCTAGCCGAACAATCGGGAACGTAGGGGTAAGCACAGGAGCCAGGCAACCCGGCTTGGCCAAAACTTAAGTCATATCGATGCATATAATGGTGATCAAAAGGTACATGTGGAAGTATGACACATGTGTTGGGCATGAAGCCCGTAGAAATAAGCTTCTGTTAAAGAAGCCCCCAGGTATAACGAGTGCGAGTAGCACATCGAGTGAGTGCGAACAAAGCGCAGATCAGCCCTCAAGGGGTTTGTACTGAAAGAGGGAGGAAAAAGGAGGGAAAACAAAGACAGTGAAAAAAATGAAAGGTGGACAGAGGAAGGAGACGAACCCTGAGTCCGGCGCTAGGATTAAAATCTTCGGAGACGGGCTGCGTTCCATGGGTTTGGCTCGAGTCAGTTGTCAGATGCGTTGCGTAGACGGTATGCACCGCCGGTAAGGACTTGGTCGATGATGAAGGGACCTTCCCATTTGGGCTTAAGTTTGTCCTTTTTCTTGTCTGGCAGGCGTAGAACTAGCTCGCCAACATTGTAAGTTTTGGCCCATACTTCTCTGCTTTGATATCTTCGAGCCTGCTGTTGATAGAATGCGGAACGGGATTTTGCCACGTCGCGCTCCTCCTCCAAAGCGTCCAAACTGCACTGCCGATCCAACTCGGCTTCCCTTTCCTCGTACATGCGCACGCGAGGTGAGTCATGATTTATATCGCAGGGCAAAACTGCCTCAGCGCCGTATACCATAAAAAATGGTGTGAATCCGGTTGTGCGGTTTGGCGTGGTCCGCAGCCCCCAGAGTACAGAGTCGAGCTCCTCTACCCAGTGCGTGTTAGACTCCGTGAGGGACCGCACTAATCCGGGTTTGATGCCGCTCATGGTTAGACCATTTGCTCGTCCCACTTGACCGTTAGTTTGAGGGTGGTAGACTGAAGCGTAGTCGAGCTTGATGCCCATATTTTTGCACCAGAGTTTAACCTCGTCGGCCGTGAAATTCGTGCTGTTATCAGTGATGATGCTGTGGGGGACGCCAAAACGGTGTACTACCCCGGATATGAAGTCTATCACAGGTCCGGATTCTGCCGTTTTAACCGGCTTGGCCTCTATCCATTTGGTGAATTTGTCCACCATGACCAATAAGTATTTGTGCTTGTGGGTTCCCCCTTTAAGGGGTCCAACCATGTCAAGCCCCCAGACCGCAAACGGCCAAGTGATGGGTATAGTTTTGAGGGCGGTGGGTGGCATGTGGCTCTGATTAGCAAAGAGCTGGCAACCGACGCATCGTTGGACTAAGTCCTGAGCATCTGCTCGGGCGGTCGGCCAATAAAATCCTGTACGGAAGGCCTTGCCTACAAGGGCCAGGGTGGCGGCGTGGTGCCCGTCGAGTCCGGCGTGAATTTCAGCCAGGAGATTTCGCCCTTCCTCTTCGGAGATACACCTTTGAAGGACTCTGGTTGTTCTTTTCTTATAAAGTTCTCCCTCATGGACCTTGTAGGCTTTAGATCGCCGAACTATGCAGCGGGCCTCATTTTCGTCTTCGGGAAGTTCCTGCCTGATTAAGTAGGCTAGGAATGGTTCCGTCCACGGGGCAATTACTGCCAGTATTTCGTGGGCTGAATCTATTATTTCATTGGCTGAGCCACCGATTGTGTTAGAATGTTCTGTGTTAGGCGATGCAGTTGGTTCCGAATTGTTATTTCCGGACTCCTCTTCCCATAATATGGATGACTTAAAGAGCCGCTCCAGGAAGAGGTTTGGAGGGACGGCGTCGCGTTTTGGGCCGATGCGTGCCAACACATCTGCTGCCTGGTTATTATCCCGGGCTACATGGTGGAATTCGAGTCCTTCGAACCGGGCTGACATTTTTAGGACGGCGTTACGGTAGGCTGCCATTTTCGGATCCTTGGCGTCAAAGTCCCCATTTACTTGGGATATTGCGAGGTTTGAATCTCCGCGCACCTCTAGGCATTGAATACCCATGGAGATTGCCATCCGGAGGCCATGTAGAAGGGCCTCATATTCGGCTGCATTGTTGGAGTCCGTGTACATTATTCGAAGCACATATTGGACTGTGTCTCCGGTTGGGGACGTCAACACGACGCCAGCCCCCAAGCCAGCCAACATTTTGGAGCCGTCGAAATGCATGATCCAATTGGAGTATGCGCCGTACTCTTTAGGGAGTTCGGCTTCGGTCCATTCGGTGATGAAGTCAGCCAAAACTTGCAATTTTATAGCTCGCCGTGCTTTGTAGGTTATGTCAAATGGTAAGAGCTCAATGGCCCATTTTGCAATCCTGCCCGTCGCGTTGCGATTGTTTATAATATCGTTGAGAGGTACTTCGGAGGCCACCATTATGGAACACTCTTGAAAGTAGTGTCGCAGCTTCCGGGATGCCATGAACACCGCATACGCTATCTTTTGATAATGTGGGTAACGGGACTTGCATGGAGTTAAGGCAGTGGATACGTAGTACACTGGTTTTTGAAGAGCGAATTTGTGCCCTTCTGTTTCTCGTTCGACGACGAGTGCGGCGCTGACAACTTGATGTGTTGCCGCGATGTATAATAACATAGGTTCGCCCAGGTTGGGCGCGGCCAGGACCGGATTTGTTGCCAATACGGTCTTAATTTCTTCGAGTCCGGCCGCGGCAGCATCCGTCCATTCGAAGTGTTTGGTGCGCCGGAGGAGGCGATAGAGGGGCAGTGCCTTTTCTCCCAAACGGGAGATGAAGTGGCTTAGAGCCGCCACGCATCCAGTTAGTTTTTGTATCTGCTTGAGGTCTTTTGGGATATCCAATTGTGACAGAGCTCGGATCTTGGCTGGGTTTGCTTCAATTCCTCTACCGGATACAATGAAGCCCAAGAGCTTTCCGGCTGGTACATGAAAACACATTTTTCCGGGTTGAGCTTAATGTCATATGCTCGGAGGTTGTCGAATGTCACCCTCAAGTCGTCTACTAGAGTTTCGATGTGTTTGGTCTTGACAACCACATTGTCTACGTATGCCTCTACTGTCTTGCCTATCTGGGTAGCCAGACATGTCTGAATCATGCGCTGATATGTTGCGCCGGCGTTTTTGAGTCCAAAGGGCATTGTGTTGAAGCAGAATGGTCCGTATGGAGTAATGAATGCCGTTGCGGCCTGGTCTTTTTCCACCATCTTGATTTGACGATATCCGGAGTATGCGTCGAGGAAGCACAATGAATCGTGCCCTGCGGTAGCATCGATGATTTGGACGATGCGAGGGAGAGGGAAAGGGTCCTTTGGACAGGCCTTGTTAAGGTCTTTGAAATCGACACAAAGGCGCCAGGATTTGTCCTTTTTGGGTACCATTACCAGGTTGGCTAGCCAGTCCGGATGTTTTATATCTCTGATGAATCCGGCTTCTAAGAGCTTGGCTAGCTCCTCTCCCATTGCCTGTCTTTTGGGTTCAGAAAATCGCCGAAGAGCCTGTTTGACTGGCTTAAATCCTTTTAGGATGTTTAGGCTGTGCTCTACCAGCCTGCGTGGGATTCCTGGCATGTCTGAAGGGTCCCAGGCGAAAATGTCCCAATTTTCCCGAAGGAATTCTCGTAGTGCGGCTTCTACATCAGGATTTAATTGTGCCCCAATGGAGGCCGTCTTTGTGGGGTCCGTTGGATGGACCTGGAATTTGACTATTTTGTCTGCTGGTTTAAAAGAGGTGGACTTAGACCTCTTATCGAGTATCACATCGTCCCTATCCACCGTGGAGCGCAGCGCAGTGAGTTCTTCTGCCGCTAGGGCTTCGGATAATGCCTCTAGGGCCAGTGCGGCTGTCTTATTTTCAGCGCGGAGTGCTATATCTGGATCACTGACGAGAGTGATTATTCCATTGGGCCCGGGCATTTTGAGCTTCATGTACCCGTAATGGGGTATAGCTTGCAAGATTGTGAATGCCTCTCGCCCTAACAAGGCGTGATATCCGCTGCCGAATGGGGCCACTTGGAACGTGACCTCTTCGGACCTGTAGTTGTCCGGCGAGCCGAACACTACGTCTAGTGTGATTTTTCCTGTGCAGCGTACTTCTCGACTAGGGATTATTCCCCTGAAGGTTGTGCTGCTTCGCTCAATGTGGCTCCAGTCAATTTCCATTTTTTGAAGGGCTTCCTCGTAGATGAGGTTTAATCCACTGCCGCCATCCATGAGTACCTTGGTAAGACGAAAGCCGTCCACTATCGGACTGAGGACCAATGCGGCTAGTGCTCGAGCTGTTCGGAATTTAGGTTCATCGCTGGCATTGAAGGTGATAGCCGTGTCGCTCCATGGATTTGTTGTTGCTACTTGGTAGACCTCGGCAAGGCTGCGGATTCTTCGCTTCCGCATGCTATTTGATGCGAAAGTCTCGAAGACTGTTAATACCGTACTGGTATTGCTGGGCTGGTTGCCCGGGGCTAGAAAGCCTTCGCCACTTTTGGACATCTGCCGTAGTATCCAACATGCTCGAAGGCTATGTGTTGGAGTGGCGCCCTCCATACTGTGGATTTTGCAGGGTCCGTTGAGCCATCCCTCCAATATGGTTCTGTGCCCTCTGGGGGGTTTTTGCTTTTTCGTTTTTAATCCAGGTGCTTGAGTATGACGCACCCTTTTATTTCGGATTGTGGTTGTATTCAGGGCCGGATTGTCCCAAAACCTGGTTTCGGTTTTCCAGGCACTCTCCATCGCATAGTATTTTTGTACAATGGTCGCTAGGTCGGCGAAGCGTGTAACTTTGCGACGACTTATGGTGTTTATGATTCCCTTGTCCGTGCAATTGTTGCAGAAAATTGAAATCGCGCTTTCTTCACGGCAATCCTTTATCCTGTTTATAACCAGGAGGAATCTGGCCCATTAATGATGTACTGTTTCATCGGGCTCTTGCCGTATTTGAGATAGATCTCTTATGTTTGGGTGGGCGGGTGGAATTAAGTTCGGAACCCCGCCCGATCTGAGGCTCAAAGGCCAAGAAGTTTCCGGATTTGGAAGCCTGGTTTGTTGGATGCTTTCCAACGAATCTGGTCCATTACCTGACTTTAGGTTCAGTATTTGATTGACGTTCGTCCCTCCGCAGGAATCCGGCATGGATGGATCGGGAATCTAGACATAGCTGGTTTTTAACGTAGAAGAAGAGTCGCCGCATTGTTCCTCTACCATAACAACGTGGTGGGTAGCCTGGGGAGAGTTCATTTCTCTCAAATCGGTTTTAAGCCCAATCTGATCGTAGTCTGTAGCGACTCCCAGGGCGGCGATGCGATCCAAGAGCTCGTTTACGGAGGAGAGCTCCATCGGATCTAGCTGCTCGGCAAATTCCGAGCTGACGTGAAGATCGCTTTTGATGACCTGAGAGGTCATCGTCGGGGCGGTGGCCGAACAGGCGGTCATAAGAAAACGACCTGGCCGGATAGTTTGGTCGGCGGCCAAAACTCCCTTGACGACGATGTCGTCTTTAAAGACGGGAAAAGGCATCCTTCCTGATTGTGACGGCACAGAGGAACTCTCAATGAAAGCACCAATGTCGGTGTCAAAACCGGCGGATCTTGGGTAGGGGGTCCCGAACTGTGCGTCTAGGCGGATGGTAACAGGAGACAAGGGACACGATGTTTTACCCAGGTTCGGGCCCTCTTGATGGAGGTAAAACCCTACGTCCTGCTTGATTAATATTGATGATGTGTGTTACAAGAGTTGATCTACCACGAGATCAAGGAGGCTAAACCCTAGAATCTAGCCTATGGTATGATTGTTGTTCATCCTACGGACTAAAGCCATCCGGTTTATATAGACACCGGAGAGGGCTAGGGTTACACAAAGTCGGTTACAATGGTAGGAGATCTACATATCCGTATCGCCAAGCTTGCCTTCCACGCCAAGGAAAGTCCCATCCGGACACGGGACGAAGTCTTCAATCTTGTATCTTCATAGTCTTGGAGTCCGGCCGATGATGATAGTTCGGCTATCCGGACACCCCCTAGTCCAGGACTCCCTCAGTGGTAGTTGAAGCCACGTGATGTACATCTTGGGTTAAACTGTAAATAGAATCTCACTAATCTTGAGTAACTCCAAAAGCGGCCACCGAAGATCTTTATTGGATTTGTTTTTCATCACTAGCACGTCGAGGTGAAAGATGTGCATGTTCAGTGGGTCCTCTTGCGTTTTCACTGGCATGTGGGACCGCATGTCAGCAAACAGACGATGGGCTCCGCGCATCCGCTGGCTGGCTAAGAAGAGAGATAGAGGAGGGCTGAGCATGGACTCCAGGAAATTTGTTCTACGTAACCAGCACCTCGATATAGGCTCGATATAGTGGGGTGGCATGGGCCATAACTAGCATTCACGTCTAGCAGTACGGCACACGCCACCCACACGAGTCCCATCCGACACCAATTTTCTTGGAGTCCGTGCTACATCCATCTCTTCTCCCTCCTGTTTTCTCAGCCATCGCGTAGTGGGCGGGGTGGGGGTTTGCCGATAGTCGGTTTGCTCAATTGCGGTCCCACTTGTAAGTGAAAATGCAACACCGCGCGCATTCCCCCTTTAGCGGCGTGCCGGACCAACCGTGTGGGGGTGCGACGCGAGAATGGCAGGCTTTTCCTTTTGAACTCGTAACTTGTAAAATTTGGTTCTGCTCCATGGCGCGACCGATAGATAGAAAATAGTGATTTTGCCTAGAGTAATGAGAAGTTTGGTTCTGGCGCTGTTCATGCATGGAGTACGTACAAAAATTATGAAGTTGATGTGAAAGGTAAGATAATTACTAGTAGTACCATATACTACTACATGGATTTGACGGAAAAGATAAAAATACATACAGATCCATCAACGACATCCTCACGCCCTAGTGCGCCGGGTCACCAACCGACGTGTGAGGAGCAGCGGCATTGGCGGTGAGCTCAACGTGCTTCTGAACAATGCCGTCCAAGGTTGCCCTGCGGTCCAAGAAGGCCAGCGTCCTATTGTCCTCCTCTTGCATGTAGTAGTCCTTATGGACGATTTGCGCATAGACGTGGGTGATTATGTTGATGGTGTCTTGCTGCGCCAAGCGCTACGCGGCGAGCGCGACCTCGAGGTGGACATTCTCCGGCGTGACGGCAGGCAGTCACAGGGCCACCAGTGCATCGAAGAGGTTGTCACCATAGTGGCCGTTGAGGGTGGCGGGCATCGCAGAGCCTGGGCGTGTCGGCTGGAGGCATACATCAAAGTCATCCGCGAGCTTCTTGACGATGGTGAACTTGTCAAGGAAATCGACGAGGACCCATCAAACAAGGAGATGAAGCTGTCGTCCAAGCGGCCCCTCGCCCTGGCACCCTCAAGCAATACCTAGAGACGTTCCTCAGTTCCAGGCTGCAGGCCAGTGTCGTGGACCATCTGGCACAGCCGGCTGATGCTCGCGCTCATCGCCTCCATGGGTCTAGCTTAGCTTCTAGTCAACTGATCTTGCAATTTGAATGATCACTCTTGCCCTTGGTTAGCGTGCGTAGGTGCGTAGGATTTCGTACTACTCCTCGTCCCTTTACTGCACCTGCCTTTGGCTGTATGATAGGTGGGTCAGCCACTCGTTGGGCCCACGTGTCATTCACCCAAAGGCAGTTGCAGTAAGTCAGTGAAGCTGCGTACCCCTCCGTGTCGGTGAAGTATAGTCATCTCACCCGACCTCTAGTTGGGGCCAAACAAGAGAAGTTTGATGTTTACTAGTTTATTGGTCCCCTTTGCATTTTGCGCCAAGTTTTGACCTTTGATTTAACTAATAAAATGTTAATGCATGTAAACAAAAATGTTGTGTTGAGTCACCTTACAAAAACCAAATAATCCCAAAACACTTAGGCACGGTACATTAACTCCCTCCTCGTTTCTTATTTTGTGACATATCAACCAATGAGAGATGTGGGCCGTGCATGCTTTCAATGACTTGAGACTACCAAACATGACATGCAGTGTTTAGTTCATTGCATGTAATCATATTAGTTAGTAAAAAGACATTAAGTTCTCTCGCCGATAGGAATAAAACAATACACCATGTATTTATTTACAGAGGGAGTAGTACATTTTTTATGACATGCATTACTAGATATTGCTAGTCAAATACTAAAATCCAGATGGACGTGGTAGTACTCCTAAATCCAGACAGCGGTGCTACTAGTACTAGTAGTAGTACTACCAATGTAGTAGGAGTACTAGCATTGTACTACCCGTTGGTCAAATTATTACGTGTTGCTCCTCATAGTGAAGTGACAAGACCCTGCGCCTGAGATGACACCTGAGTATAGGCGCCGTGTTCGTCATACCATAGTCAGCCTCACCGTCTGCAGTCACTATCATCATGGCTGTAGAGCTAGCCTGCTTACAACTAGCCCTGTTCGACATAATTTCCCGTGCGTAGATGCCCATGCATTGCACGGAACACCAAGATTGGGGGTGGATGGCACCGGCAGCGTTCATCGTGCCAGATTTTTCCACGGCCTTCTAGATGTGGTGGGGAGGAAATAAGGCTGATTGTGAGAGACAAGGAGTTGTTTGTAAATAGGGAACAAGTGCGGGCATCTTTTTTCAAAAATGGAGAAGTTTGGTTTGTTTGCGTTAGATCTAGATCCGACGACTATTGGTGAATGATGGGAGGCACAACATCATCACCAACTCAGGACCTGTTTGATTCCCGGGATTTTGAAAATGCAGGAATAGGGCACGGCAATATTACAAGTTTCAAACTGATATTACAAATGTTAGGAGTAATGTTGCACCTACAAAGAGGGAATTACTAGGAAGTTTACGTAAGAACTTTCATTACTTTAGGTGGATGGAGCATTATCGTACAAACTAAAATCCACGGCCCTGAGAAGTCACTAATGGGAAAATAAGTTTTCGAGACTCTGGCCACTTGATGTTTCAAAAACAAATTCAGCTTCTGCGGAGACTTTGTCATTTAGGCTTAGACGCTTGCGGTGATCAGCATGCCATTCATTGTTGCGCCAGAGAATGCCAAACCTCATTACCTTGAGCATACTTGCCTCTAGAACAAAGAACTTGGCCAATTTAATCTCAGATGTGTTGCCTCGGTAGTCGATCAAATCAATTTCTGTAAGATGGAGATCAAGGCATTCGATGAGATTGTTATAGTGCAGCACATTTTTCACTTTCGGGTCTTTTTTTATCTGCAAAAGAAGAGAACATATTAGAGCAACTGGCTGTATAAGATTGTCGTGTCATCAAGAGGTACCAATATCATTCCCTCATACGATAGGGTTGGCTGGCTGGTGATATTTTTTTACTCACTCACTCACTCTCTCTCACTCTCTCTCTCTCTCTCTCTCTCTCTCTCTCTCTCTCTCTCTCTCTCTGTTTCCTCTCATTTAACTAGGAGCACGTGAAGAGCTTGGGCATTTGTTGCCTTCCACTATGTGGCCGATGCCATATTTCGCAAAAGTATGCCACATAATACGCATCGATGTCAAATCAAAAGATTTTGGCACCGCTCTCGTGATGTGAGAGAGTTGGCACCGCTGTGCACATAGACCCACATGTATAAACAAATCAATCAAACCAACTACACCAGCCTCTCACTCTCCCAAACAAGTGTTTTTGTATTGCCTCAGTCCTCTCTCTCTCCCACGTAGTGTTTTTTCATTGCCTGAGCTAATTTGGCATCGGAGCAAAGTAGGTGATCCAGATTGGGGCACCAGGTGAGCAATGGAGGGGCATCGATGCCAAATGCATCACAAGTGAATTTGGCACGTGTTTTGGCCTACATAGCCCACTTTTGTACTCCCTCCATCCCAAAATTCTTGTCTTAAATTTGTCTAAATACGGATGTATCTAGTTACATTTTAGTGTTAGATACATCCGTATCTAAACAAATGTAAGACAAGAATTTTGGGACAGAGGGAATACTACCTCATATTTAGTATAAAATTTTGACCATAGATTTACCTAAGAAAATGCCAATGCATGTCACTAAAAATTACACCATTTGAAATTATGTTCAAATACGAATCCGATGATATAGTTCTTAGTGACATGCATTAACATTTTGTCATATAAATCTATGGTCAAATTTTGATACTACAAAATTGGAAGAGTAAACCAGGACGGAGGTAGTACTTGCTCTTAGGATAACCATAGAGTTACTGGAGTAGTCTAAGTTACTTTCCACTATGACTAGCCTAGGCTACTATAGTAGTATAGCATAAAAACGATGTAGGTGATCACGTGAGAAAAAAATACTAAAAATATTTCTTTCGGTGCAGTGCATAGATGCAGTTTTGAACACTACACTTGTCATCGTAATTTGGGAAAATTACAAAAAAATCAGCTACATTGTGATTACCATTTACTAATAGGAAAGAAGTTTCACCTCAATGAGTAGCTTCTCCGTGCATGGAAAGCATGTAAGGAATCCAACAACTTGATCTAGATTGGGGCCGATAGATTTTAGTGCCAAGACCTTCACTATGCGCATGGACTGGGTCAAGCTTGTGGGAATCATTTTCTAGTAGATGGTCGTAAATACATCAAGAAGAAATTTAAAAATGTGAATTTCAAGAAGACGAAGAAGAACATGAATGTTGTACCTGAACGATTACGGATCCAATAAAGAGTTCGGAGAATTTGGCAGATGAGTACACCAACGCTGTCAATTTCGGCGCGTCAATGACCCTGATTTTTGTTGGACCTTCTAGATCCGATACAAGCAATCTCTCAAGGAAAGGTGCATTCTCAATGACCATAACGTGGAAGAGCTGGAGTGATCACTTCCCAATTGATGTCTTGTTGTGGGGCCAGCAAGACACATAAATCCATCGGAGATTCGTCGAGGCGATGTGGAGGCTAATGAACCTGTGGATCTGCTCAAGATGAAGGTACTCGAGCACAGTACAGCTGCGGAGCAGGTGCTCCATAGCCTTCTTCGAGATGACAACGTCGGAGAGGTCGAGCTGCTTGAGTTGAGGGAGAAGAAGGGCGGGCACGACATTAATATGGGGAAGATAGCAGGAGCTGAAGCTGGCGCGGCGCAGCGTTGGCATGAGGCAGAGCGCGGACGGCGGCAGAGAGTGACATCGTCCAGCTTCAAAGCTGAGCTCCTCGAGCTAATCTAGGGCGGGGGATGAGAACCACTCGTCGAACTTGGGTTGGACCTTGCAGTTGGTACTGAACATGCGGATGTCAAGGCGTCTGGCTGGCCCAGGGTGCGATGAAATTATCTTGGAGACTACGACCATGCGTTTGCAATCCCCGTCACAGAGGCAGCTGTCGACAGTGAGGTTGAGGGGGACGCGGCGCCAGAGGAGGCACCACTGCCGTGAGAGCAGGGCGGTCCACACGGCAGATTTGGAGGGGAGGAGGCCGATGATGATGAGCATCATGTCGTCGGGGAGGCTGCTGATGAACTCCAGGCTTGTCGGATGTGGTTTTGGCTCGAGCCGCCTCTGCTTGTTGGCTGCCTCGCCATCCATCTCAACCGGCGGCGACGCTGGTGTACACGTGTGCTGGTGTGTGTTGTGTGCTGGGTGTGCATGAGTGTGTCCTTCTGTCCATGCCGCCGCACAATGGTGAATTGTGCGCGAGTGCGTCCTTCACGCGCAAGAAGTGTGTCCTCAATGTGCCCTCAATTTACTAGCATGTGGGGTGCTACCCCGAGTGGTTTCAATTTTGTTTACTTCACCACGTGTCGGATGGGCCTCTAGTTTACTTATATTCACCCACTGCCACATGGGCCAGCACACGAAGATACAGAACACGAGCTGACAAGGTAGCATGTGGACTGGTTGACCGGTCAACTAAACAATATACGGAGCTATACGCTGACATAGTGAGCGTATAATCCATCGGTATAGATAGTTCGAGTGAGAGGAGAGGCCCGTGAGAGATAGCAGAGAGAGAGAGAGAAAGAGCTACTCCCTCCATTCGATAATGTAGTTCCAACATTTTTTTAAAGTCAAACTTTTGAAACTTTGACCAAGTTTATAAAGAAATTACTTATATCTACAATACCAAAGATAAATGATAGTATGAAGTAAGTACATGTTGTGATGAATCTAATGATCATTCCAGATGTAAATGTTTTTCTCCACATATACCTGGTCAAACTTTTCTGAGGTTTGACTTTTCAAAACATCCATATTCTTATGGACATGACAGAGTCCCTAATTAGAGAGAGAGAGAGAGAGAGAGAGAAATAGAAAGAGTGAGTGAAAAAAGTGTGTGTGCGTGTGTGAAGGAGACATGGACAACACACGATAAAAGTAGAGAAAAAGCGTGTGTGTCTTATGCAAACATATCACACATGCATCTTCGACAACAGAGGCAAGGTGAGGAGATAGTGTGTGGTTGTTTGGAACCGAGAGAGCAAGACCCCTAGCACGTGGCCAAGAGGGGTCTGAAAAACAAGGGAGAGAGGTTGAGAGAGACATACGGAGAAAATGCAGACATGGGGAGGAGAGAGTGTATGTTTGTCATAGAGAGATCCCCTGGAGATTGTGATGGGACTACATGGGTGGGAGATCGAGTGACAAGGTGTGTGCGCGATAGAAGATGCCCCGAGAGATATCGAGATAGATGTATGGATGGAATGAGACAATACGTGTGTTCCTGATGGCTAGTAAGATATAATCATACTTAGGAGGGGGGATGGGGAGTGCTTGCGCCTATGATGGAGTGAGGGATTATGGTACTTAGGGGTGTGCGTGTCACATGGAGAGAGAACAAGGGCAGAGAGTGTTGGATGGGTCTATATGTATAGCGCGAGCGAGACATGTGTATGTGTGAACCAAGGAGATATAAGGTCAGTTTGGCTTGCATCCTGAGCATCTTTTGCCTGGCCTCGGGTTGTGGCTGGATTTCATGCACGCTTGTTTGGTTGCTACCCTGTGAAAAAGAAAGCCCGCCTGGCCTGGATTCACTTGCACTTTAATTAGCCTCGCTGGACTCCAGACACTGCAAGTAGCCTGGCCCAGGCAACCAATTTCGAACACCTGGCAGTGCCTGGTCGTGCGGCCACGAGGCTAACAACAACCTAGATGGATATTAGCATTAAATAATTGCTGCATGGATTGATTGATGGGACGTTGATGCTTTGCCTGGCCCAGGCATGTACCAAACGCTTCAGCACCACACAAGCCTACCAGGCAGAAATATTTTACATCTCACATCCACACCAGGCAGTACTGGCCATCAAGGCAAGAGGGTCAGGTCATGAACCAAACTGACCAATAAAGTTTGAGAGAGATTGAGGAGCCCCGATAAGGCTGAGTGGTGCGTCAAATAGCTGAGAGGGGGAAAGAGATATTCCATCCGCTCGATAATGCAGTGCATGTAAATTTTTTAGAAGTCAAACTTTGGAAACTTTGATCAAGTTTACGCAAATGTTATTTATATCTGCAATACCAAAGATACATCATACAAAACTACATCTCATGGTGAATCTAATGGTATATGTTTGCCGTTCTAGATGTAATTGTTTTTCTCCACGTACATGGTCAAACTTTGTGATGTTTGACTTTTCAATAAATCTATATGCTATGGACTGAGGAGAGTGCCTAAGTCGAGACAGATCAAGTGCGTGTGAAGGAGAATGAGTAAGTGTGCAAAAAGAGTATGTGTGTGAAAGAGAAAGTGGCAACAAACGATAAATTAGAGAGAGAGTGTGTGTGTGTTTTTTCATTTCTTGTGTGAACATATCACGCATGCATCTCCGAGATAGAAAAGCGAGGCGAGGAGATACACGAAGATAGCTAGTGTGTGATTTTTTGCAACAGAGAGAGACACCCCTGTAGCACATGTCCAATAGAGGTCTGGCCAACAAGGAACAAAGGTCAAGAGGGACACATGGAGGACATGGACCCATGGGGAGGGAGAGAGGGTGTGTTTGTGATAGAGAGATCCCCTCGAGATCGTGAGGGGACTATATGGGTGGGAGATTGAGGGAGGTGCGTGCGCGATAGAAAGATGCCCCAAGAGAAATCGAGATAGATGATGCACATGTTTGTGATGGAGACTAAGATTAGCTAGTCATATACATATAGGGGGGACTGCATGTGCCCACAATTGAGTGAGAGACCATCATGCTTGGCTAGCTAGGCATGAGATTGTGTGTGTGTGCGTGTGAGATGGAGAGAGAACGAGGGAGAGAGATAGAATTTTAGATGGGCCTATCGAGTGTGAGTGAGATATGCATGTGTATGTGTGACCCAGGTAGATGGAGAGTTTGAGAGAGAGGCGGAAGAGCTCTGAGACGACAGAGTGGTGCGTGAGAGAGTTACGGGCAACGAGCCAAGGAATTTGTGTGCGTACAATGAGTTCACCCAATATATCTAGCTTGGACTAGCTAGAGTATCATACATAGTGTGCAAGAGAGACCTATAGATGGAGTATATATGCATGCGAACTAGAAAGACCCCCCCCCCCACACACACACACACAAAAAAAGAGAGATGGAGAGAAAGGGAGAGGGACCAACAAGGTTTTTGTGTCGGATGCATGCGACAGAATTGAAGATTGTCGGAGAGAGAGAGAGAGAGAGAGAGAGAGAGAGAGAGAGAACAGGACTCTGGGAGAGGGGGAGGTCGCGTTTTATGCATCAAAGACTGATATAAACCATGTTTCGATATAAACTTGCATTCAAATAATTAAATTGGAGAACATGTTGTCTGCAATCCACACATGAACGAATATATGTGTATATCAAACAAGTTCATTAATTTGACTTTCAACATGTTCATGGAGTACTATAATACTATACAACATGCTACTCGATTGAGGTGTTCAATTTTGGATTTAGTTCACTATTTTGACCTAGTGAACGAGCTATTTCATTGAATCGAGATATTTCGTTTGGGTTTGATTCACGTTTTTGAGTGGGTCAACAATTTGTCATATAGTAAATCGCTAGCAACGAGCATGTAAAAAAACATTACTCCCGAGCATCATCTCTCCATCTAAAAAAGAAGTGGCAAGCTAATATTTCAAAATTTGATTCGAATCGACCTGGTAAGGTAGACGTGGATGCTCGTTCTCCCGAAATTTGAACGAACCATTAAACATCCTCTGCACGGTGGAATTCGCCCGAGCAAATAAATGGGAGATGCGAAATTATCGTCCTATGTGGGACACGCATCAATTGGCCTGTTGTACATCGAGGGTAGGTTCGTAACTTCATCCAAGCGTGCCTTCTCCTCGGCCAAAATGACATGTGCCGAATAATTCATAAACCATGGTTGGCAAAACACGCTCTCCTCGCCTAAAATAGCTCGCGCACACTATTTCAAAACACGCTCTCCTCGCCCGAAATCGCTTGAGCCCACTATATTTCAAAACATGCCCTCCTCGCCCGAAATCGCTCCCGCCCACTATTTGGGGAAAAGCAAAGTTACTCTACTATCCCCAACCCTCAGTACACAGACCCAAGCCGAGAAGCCTAAAGGCAGGGGTAGAACTGTAACTCCCCGTCACATTTCAGACAAATGCGTTCGTAAGACATGATTCCACTCCCCTCCCAATCCCCCCCCCATTCATACCTCGTGGGCGCCAAATCACCTTCTCCCCGGAAAGCTCGCTTATCCTGAGCCACAAAACCTCATCACCTCCTCCATGGCGCCCCCACTGCACCAATTTCACAACCTCCCTCCTCCCTAATGCCGGAGACACTATCCATTTGCCGTCGTGCACTGGGCCGTGTGCCTCTTACTACGTGCTGCTGGAGCTGCCTCGACGACGACCGCGTGAACCGTACCGGAGCCAATTCACCCCCGTCGTTGTTCACGGTGCCGGAGCGGCTCCAACTTCAGATCCGTCCAGAGTCCCGGCGCTGCTTACCCGTAGCCATCGACCGTCGTGACATCGTTGTTTCCCTGCTGCCGGTCGCCACCGCAACCGTGCTGGCCTCACCGACTCGACAGCTGGACCTTCCTACTTCACCATGCCGCCAGATAGGTCACACCCTCATCTCAAATCACTTTATTTAGGCGTCAGTTGTCTGAATTTTTATTCTGGGCCAATCGATTCCCAATGGGAAGCAGCACCCCTCGAGGCAGCGGAGCTCCTAGGCTGTCGGTTGGCTGGTGTCTAACTTAAGGGTGCGGGGCCGCAACTTTGCCATGGAAGCAGCGCTTAGATGGCTATCTTAGAGTTGTGTGGTTGAAGGTACTACCGCCGCCGGATCTGGATGACGAGGAGTCTTTGTTGATTGGCCCGGGGGTGGCGCAACCACGACAGTGCGGTGGGGCGGGGAGCGGGGTTTTGGCCGGGGCCACGGACAGCAAAGGCAGGCTGCTCTGCTGTTGCTCGCTGGCTCTTCGGGGAAGATTCTGAACAGTGTCAGCCGGGAGGCACAAGATGGCCATCAAGCCATCTGGCGTAGATCGGACAGTACCAAAATAAAATAAAATCTTGTGACCCCAATTTAGTCTTCAGTCAACAGACGTGTGACCACTCTCGTACCTTATTGTTGATCTCTTAGTGTATTTCTTCAGATCAAAGAGATATGTCATTCTTAACATTATGCGTTATCTGCATCTTCAGACACACCGTCTTCCGACTCACCGCAGCTGCTCCAACAAGGGAAGCATACACCAGAAGGGAGCTATAGTCCCCACTCAACAGTTCCCTGCATCGAATGCGTGTGCCCGACATGGACAGCCACAACAGCTACAGGGCCATCGACAAGTCATCACATGATGCTCACTCCTATCGATGGCGGCCATATAGGTTGTACCCTCATCTTACTTGTGTGCAACATTTATGGCTTTGTTATTCATCTAAGCATGGAAAATACATCATCAAATTTCACTGTATATTCATGCTGATCTCTTACGGGTCTTGTTCAGGAGTTAATGATGTTCCATAGTTCAGCTAAGATACTTGTTCTTTAGGTAACGTTGTTCCATAGTTATCATCCATCAGCCAATGCTATCCAATAGGCTGGTGATTATAGTATTATACCACTTCTAGTATTACCTATGTTGTTCTTTAATACTTTTGTGTGCCATCTAGTTAATCTCGAGTACAAACGATACATATTCTATAGCTTTCATCTGTGTTCTCCCTTTAGTTTATGAGACCTGTTGCTGCTAGTTAACCCTAGTGCTACTATTTATGTCATCTCCTACAAGCACTCATTACATAAATCTAACTACTAGTTGTCTTCCATGCATGTCAGATATAATTGCACACACTGATATATCCACAAGAACCTCATGGAGCAATGTAAAGGCCAA
Source organism: Triticum dicoccoides (assembly GCF_002162155.2). Taxonomy (NCBI): domain Eukaryota; kingdom Viridiplantae; phylum Streptophyta; class Magnoliopsida; order Poales; family Poaceae; genus Triticum; species Triticum dicoccoides. The sequence goes on from NC_041381.1 coordinate 389,309,097, forward strand.
TAAACTTGATGTCAATGTACCCAATATGATGGAACATGTAAAGGCAGTTCTTCAGAAGACTTGCAGAAAGATGATGAATCCTCTTCACCCCACAAGGTCCTTGCTCTAACTTGGCCTGTGATATGGGTACAACATGCATATAATGTCCTGGAGTGAATCTACTCTGTTGCAATGCCATGTGCTTAGCATGCTGATCATGCATGTAAATATGTCATGCCTTCCTGTTTTTCAGTACCTATTCCATTCATGATAACATGTTTTCAAATTCAAGTACTGTCATTCTACTCTATCGTAATGCCATCTGCTTAATTTGGACATCATGCTTCTGAATATCTTATGCATTGTTATTCATCAGTATGTACTTCATCTGTCTACCATACCATGTTTTTTTTTACATTGAAGCGTTGTTCTAGTGCTCTGTTGCAATGCCATCTTAGTTTCCCAATCATACATGTGTATGTTGCCTTAGTTTTTTCTGTACGTATTCCACTAGCATACAGTTTTACATTCAACTAGTTTTTTTATTGTGTTGTCCTGTCGTATCCCTAGCTCTTACACCATACTCCCTCCATCCGGATAACATGTTGCCGAAATGGATAAAAAAGGATGTATCTGGAACTGAAATACGCTTACCACCATCCATTTTTTCCGAATGGAGGGAATACATGTCAATATGTCATGCCTTTCTATTCTTCAGTACTGATTCCATCTCTTTCCTGTAGCATGTTTTATAATTAAAGCACCATTCTTTTATACAAGGCATGCAAGGGGAAGACGACTATGTTAGAATCTGAAGGGTTACAAACAAGGCCTTTGCAAAAGATCCAAACACCAGGAGATAATAAACCAACTCCAGTTTTTATAGATACTGCTCGAGCACAGAGAAACCCAACTCCTACTGATAATAAGCAGATTCCAATGGCCAAAGAACGAGTCCGCTCCAGTCTAGCAAAAATATGTCAACTCCATTCTAAGAAGCGTGTGCGTATCCTTGCATCATGAAATTTTAAAGCATGTTGATCATATTTTCTACATGTTTCTTACCCATCTCTCTTTTAGAAAATAAGCTTAACAGATAGAAGAATTTCTGCACTGGTATCATATGTGAGGAAAGATTCTTGCAGGAATTCTCTGTGCTCCAATGCAGATGTAAGTACCTGTTGTATATCACTATATTTTTACATTAGCATGTTTTTTGTTAATCGGCGTGAATCCAACCTTTTATCTGATCTAAATTTAGTTGTAGCAAAATGTATGATTAAAGGCCACAATGTTGATTTTTGTAAGGAAAACTGCCTGGTAGTTTTGCATCCTGAGCTGCATGAGTGTACTATCTCATATCAGTGGGTTTGAATACTTTGGTTCTGCAGTGGGTTTTTAGTGTTTTTATACTATGTTGTCCTGTCGTATCCCTAGCTCTTACATCATACTCCCTCGTCCGGATTACATGTCACAGAAATGGATAAAACTGGATGTATCTAGAACTGAAATACTCCTAGACCCTTCCACTTATTTCTGGGTGGAGGGAATACATGTCAATATGTCATGCCTTTCTATTCTTCGGTACCTATTCCATCTCTGTTGTAACATGTTTTATAACTGAAGCACCATTCTTCTATATAAGGCATGCAAGGGGAAGACGGCTATGTTAATATCTGAAGGGTTGAAAACCAGGTCTTTGCAAAAGATCCAACCGCCAGGAGATAATAAACCAACTCCATTTTTCATAGATACTGCTCCAGCACAGAGAAACCCAACTCCCACTGATAATACGCAGATTCCAGTGGCCAAACAACTAGTCCGCTCCAATCCAGCAAAAGAATGTCAACTCCATTCTAAGAAGCGTGCGCGTATCCTCGCATCATGAAATTTTATAGCATTCTGATCATATTTTCTACATGTTTCTTACCCATCTCTCTTTTAGAAAATAAGGTTAAACGATAGAAGACTTCCTCCATTGGGATCGTATTCGAGGAAAATATCTTGCGGGAATTCTCTGTGCTCTAATGCTGATGTAAGTACATGTTGTATATCACTACATTTTTACATCAGCATGTATTTTGTTAATCGGCATGAATCCAACCTTTATCTGATCTAAAATTAGTTGTAGCAAAATGCTAAAGGCGCCAATGTTGATTTTTGTAAGGAAAATTGCCTGGTAGTTTTGCATACTGAGCTACACGAGTGTACTATCTCATATCACACGCATTACTGAATTGTAGTGCTTCTTTGGTTGCCCATTCATTCATTGTGTCAATGTTGCTTTCGTATTACCTTACCTGGCTGATGATAGCTGTGATATATTGTGTTAATTTGGTGTAGGCTAGTTGCCCAAACGTTCGTTGAGTTAATGTTGCTTTCCTATTATCTGACTTGGCCAATGATAGCAATGCTAGTGTTTTAATTTGGTGCAGGCTGCAGAAGATAAGAAGACAAACTCTGAAAACAACAAGGCAACCCCATTGTTTCTTTCCAATAAATCTAGGCCAGGTAATATGGCAATAACTCATGATTAATCTGTTTGGTTCCCCTCCTAATTTATATTATGATGCAGTGGTCGAGACACTCTCCACTATCAATAATACAAGCCTGCCAAAATCGCCATCTGAATCTGTTCAGTATCCTCTGTCTCGAATGCAATGGAATAATTGTATGTTTGTGAACCAATTAATGTCTGAAGCAATGATGGAAATGGTGGATGAATCAGAGGCGCAGAGTCATGCGACACAACAACTGATCAATGTTTTCAGAGACACTGTAGCAAAGCAGCAAGAACTTGCCCACATGCTTATGGGCGTCATCTGTGCCGAGGTTGCAGATTGTGACGTTGTAGATGGTTAGGTTCTGCTCATTTATTTGCACTGGCATCAATCTTTGATTGCCCAGTGGATGTAATTTCCTGTAATATATGCTGGATGTGCAACGTTATTCCCTGTATGTCGTACCTTTGCTTGATCGGTTTTGGTCCTGTGCATAATTGCTCGTCGTAATGGGCTCAGATTATCTAATTTGGCCTAAAGACATGTACGAACTTTAGTGGGACCATTAAGTTAATGGGTTGTTACTAGGCCGAAAGTTAATGGTCGGCCCTCTTACCTCTCGGGTCGTTAACAGGCCGACATCGAAGCGGGTAACAGGTGGGCCCAATTGATTTCACATGCCATTAACAGGCCGTTACTAAGTTTTTGCTACATATGGCCCAACTTGCCACGACCGGTTCTCCGGACATAAATTTCCAGAAAAGACCATCGTGCTCATCAGCCCCAGGATTACTGTTAGCTGATGAGGCTCCAACTTGATACAGAAATTCCAAGCAGAATACAACATATGTAGTACAAGACCATTCTGGTCTGTGAGTACAACAAATGGTTTCTAGTGGTTGATGGCGGAAGCGGTTTGTGAAACATCAGTGTCTATGGGACTCCATTTCCCATGGGAACAGCTGACCAGGTTAACTCCTATCTTCGCGAGGCTGCTATCTCCATTGTGTGGGTTCCGGGGCTGGCATCGCGTCGCTCCTCTCCGAGCAAGAAAATCTGGCCAAGACAATAGCCAGGGACAAGCCAGTGAGTACTTTTAATGTACTCGCAAACATTATGAACACAGGTGTAATATAACAATGATGTGCTGAAAATATTTTATGCTCATGACGTCAGTCACAAAAGATAAATGAAACTCTGATGCATGCAAGAAAGTTATTTATAAAAATGCAATAACATGGTAGTACTAAAATTTATGAAACAAATAACAAGCAATGCCACAGTCGGGCGTCTGAGCGACACCACATAAAGGGCTTTAAAAGGAATGCCACAGTCGGGCGTCTGAGCGACACCACATAAAGGGCTTTAAAAGAAATGCCGCAGTCGGGCGTCTGAGCGACACCACATAAAGGGCTTTAAAAGAAATGCCACAATCGGGCGTCTGAGCGACACCACATAAAGGGCTTTAAAAGAAATGCCAC